>NC_044038.1:172625932-172934228 GCF_901765095.1 Microcaecilia unicolor | reverse complement strand
ATCACCATCTTGTCGGTGCTGCTGTGGTAGGTAAATATGCTTCAGAATATAATCTTGATGATGAATAGAACTCGTAATTAGTGTCCCCTGTAAACTTGCAAAAGCAGCTGCACTATTAATACTCTCCCTTCCTTACCCCAAATAGAGAATGTGGGTAGAGTGCTGAAGCCTGATTCTGAGTGAAAGGACTAACTTGATAAAAAGGGAGGGATGAATCGGTTTTGAAAAGCAATGTACTCAGATCTTACCTGGATAAAAGTATATGTAGTAAGAGCTCCTGGGGAGATTTTAAGTTGAAAAGAGAAATAACCCATATGGATTATGTTTCCCATCTGTAAGGGTTATTTTCAAAGGGAAAAGGTGTGCACAGATAAACCAGGTGCTGAGTACTGCAGGTTTTTTTTTTTCTCTGAATGATCTCCAAAGGGAAAATATGCTGGTTTATTTTTTTCCTTTCAAAAAGTGATGTGAAACCGAGGGGCTGTAGTACCCAGGGACTTTACATGTGAGAATTGGCCCCAACATTTCTTGTTTTGCAGGATGATAATATCGGTGGGTTACTTTGGCCTGTCACTGAATACTCCAAACCTGCATGGAGACCCCTACTTGAACTGCTTTCTGTCTGCTGTGATTGAAGTTCCAGCATACGTTATAGCATGGCTGTTACTGAAAAGCCTGCCTCGACGCTACTCCATGGCCAGTACGTTATTCCTTGGGGGAGCAGTCCTTCTCTTCATACAGCTGGTGCCTCCAGGTCTGATCCTAACCTTATTACAAACACTTCTTCCATTCAAATAGGTCCATTTTTCATTGGGTTCAGGTTTCCATGCTTAATCCAGTAGTAAACAAGATGGCGTAACTTTGGCTATGAATCTGCCTGTTAAAGGACACTGGTTTATTTTAGCAAAAAGAAAGAAAGAAGAGTTTGGCCACAACTTGATTGTTAGTACTGCAGCTGGGGGGATTACGTTTAGTTGCTGGTTGTAGTTTGGCCCATAGTTTTTCTTCAGTGTTGTACTGTGTTTACAGTGGCTTGGGGGAGGGGGAGGTTGGGGAAGGGATGGAGAGGGGATAGCATAGAGCAGGGGTTCTCAATCCAGTTCTGGGGACACACCAAGCCAGTCTGATTTTCTGGATACCCACAATAAATATGCATGAGATTAAATTTGCTTGCACTGCTTCCATTGTATGTAAATCTATCTCATGCATATTCATTGTGGGTATCTTGAAAACCAGACTGGCTTGGTGTGTCCCCAAGACTGGATTGAGAACCCTTGGCATAGAGTATTACAAACAGGAATATGCAACTTCCTTTAATTTTCTGTTGATAACAAAAATAAATTTTTAAGACTGTGTATGAAATGCTTTTCTTTTTTTTTTTTTTTTTTTGAGAACCAGAATTCAAGAGGGATTTACAAAATGTCTGAAATACATCAGACACAAAAAGTAAATGAAAACTCTGTTTCTCCACATTTACCAGAAAAATACAGGTACAATCAGGACCTTAGTATTATGAGAATATTTGACTCTACCTTTAAGGTTTGTTTGTTCGTGGGCCAGCAGATATTCAAAGCAATTTAAGTGGTCAGGAGAGGCTCCTGCTCACTGAAATTGCTTAGGGCCACTTAACCACCAATATTCAGTGGCATTTAACCGGTTAGCACTGCTGAATATTTGTGGTTAGCGCCTGCACCAAAACTAGCGAACTTGTGGATGTTCCAGGGTGGAATTATCCCTTAGGACTTCTATCACTTAACTGCATATGTTTAAGTGGTTCAGTTTATGCAGTCAAAGGCTGAATATTGCACTTAACCGCATAAACTTTAGTGGCCAACCTAGAACTGGATATTCAGTGCCGGTGCCCAGACATGGCCTGACATTGAATATCCAGGAATACAGCCAGCACTGGACGTAAAATATGCTGACCTCTGCCAGCTGAATATCAGCCAGCATGTTTCTTTCCACACTAATGCACTAAGGATTAGTTCAGTAAAAAAAAAAAAAAAGGTCTCCCAGTTTGTAGCTCATGAGTTGATGGTGTCCTTGGATATTAGCTGGTCACAGCCACATCAGGCCTTTTCTTTGATGCATCTGTAGCTCCTCTGACCCAGCATTTTCTTTTTTGTAGAACAGAAAGTGATGGAAGAATGACCTTTGAGACTGTGGTGCTAGAGATATAATTGCCATCTTACTCAAAATCCTAGGAAGCACAATATTTTTTTACATAGATCTCTTCACTCACTACCTATAATACTGCAACTCAGATTTGACTTCTGATGTTCACTGGAGTTCAGAGTCGGGTTTTTTTTCCTTTGAAATAGCATTTTTAGTATCTGATATGGATCTGTATGTTAACTGCGTATTGCAGTTTGCAAGACTGCATAGGAGAGAAACTTTGGATCACTCTATTGGTTATGCATTAGCACTTGTTTTATAGATTTGGCTCATCATGGATAGTTCAAATCAAGTGTTCACATTCTGTTCACATTAAGAAAAATCAGTTAAACTTAAGTGGAACTGCAGATAAAAATACTATTGCACATTGCTGTACCAATGTTTTGGGTTTTGTTGTTTTCTTTGTTGCCAGGCCTCAGTATCTTGTCCATTATTCTGGTGATGACAGGAAAGTTCGGAATCACATCAGCCTTCGCAATGGTCTATGTGTACACAGCAGAGCTATACCCCACTGTTGTGAGGAACATGGGAGTGGGAGGCAACTCAATGGCCTCCAGATTTGGCAGTATGCTCGCTCCGTACTTGGTTTACCTCGGTGAGAAAAAATGCATCACCTGCTTTTTGACAGAAATCAGCAAGATATTGATAGCTGCTTGAATCTTGAATGTGCTGAGGCTGCGTTTAGTGAACTGTTTGTTTTATTTAGGGAATTAATAGAATCTCAGTTGTCTATAAAATTCTGACTTAAATTTGTGTAGCTCAATCTGTGCCTGTATTTCTGGCACAATTAGTTGCCTGAAAGATTGAATAAGGTAACCAAATGCATAGTGATTAGCTTTAAAAAAAAAAAAGCCAAGTGATGAGTATAACGCACTACTGTTAGAGAGACCTGGATTCAATTTCCAGGCCTAGATTCAGCTTCCTTGGCCAGTCAAGACTGAGGGATGTTGTGCAAATGAAATTCAGACTTTGATAAGAAGGGATATAAAATATTGCCTATAACTCAAAGTAATTGCAAATGAAACCTCATGACACCATACCCAGCAGAGAGCAGTACTGGCTGAGTTGAAACCCAAAGGAGCAAGACAAAACTGTCAGGCAGGCATCCTATGTTTCTTTCTCCTAGCTATGCAGTACAAGATTTCTGAGGAGCTATAATCAAGTTACATTTATTTTCCACATTTTTCTGCATGTACCTAAGATTTTATATTGAAAAAAGGAAACAAAGAGCAGGGCAACAGTTTCTGCCTAGCAGCTGTGCATCTTGAGGGAGTTTTCAACATTCAATTTGTGAAAATTGAGAACCACTGGAGTGATCATTTGCTAGTGTAGGGATACTTGTGTAGGTGGGCCCTGAACCGTGTTTGGCAGGATTTCCAAGTCTCTGCAGGCCTTCCTTCACAACTTCCTGGAGATTTTTCCCTTATTTATTTTTAACAGTTCCTCCCCCTCCCAGACTACATAGGTGTGTTTTTATATTCAGCTTCCTTAGTGTTTCTAGACCAAGGGTTCTATTCCATGAACCATTCTCTGCATGCTTTCTCCACTTGCATTGTTGTAAGTAGCATAATATGTACTGTTTGAATGTTTTAACTGCTGTAATTGTCTATTGCCTATCCAGCTTATTCTTGTTACTTCTGGGTGACTTTCTTCAAAAAGGTGGTATGTAAGTAATTAAAATAATGTATCCTTTGCTCTACTAGGTGCCTATGACAGGTTCCTTCCTTTCATCCTAATGGGCAGTTTGACTGTGCTGGTAGGAATCCTTACTCTATTTCTTCCAGAGAGCTACGGGTTACCCCTTCCAGAGACTATTGAACAGATGCGAAAAGTGAAAGGGTAGGTACTTAATGCAATAATAAGAGAGCGAGAGTGTGTGAGAGAAGAGAGAGACCCATTTAAGAGAAATACAGATATAGTGTTTATGCATAGTAAGTAATATGTTCCTGGATTGAGCTAGTCCTTAAATAGGTCACCATTTTTGTGCACAGAGAATGACTGGCTTGATATTAATGTGGTATTTAACAGATCCTTTCTGAAAGCAGATAATCTCTCATTAAACAGTACTTCATGGTGCACTGTAAAATTTAGATTCTTTTTGCTCTCTTTGGGCCTCCAGATAATTGCAGAATTTCAACTAGCCTTTCTTTGGAGTATAGCAGCATGAACTTCATCTCCCCGCCTCCCCCTTTAAACTCCTCTCTCATGTAATCCACTGATTACAGCAACATTCCTCCGCTAATACACAGTACACCCTGAATCTCTACTATGGTAATTTTACAAAGTTATTTCTGCAAATAAATAGCCTCTTATAAAATATTGACTGGTGTAAAAGTGCATGCAGGTACACACATAGATTATAAGATATGGTAATCTACACAGGAACAAGTGTGTCTATGCCTGTAAGATAGGTGCTATTTCTGCTGTGACACGTGGAGGGGCATAATCGAAAGCGAATGCCCATCTCCATGGGCGTCTATGTCTGAGAACAGGTACGTGAAGGGGTGGGACAGACCGTATTTTCGAAAAAAAATGGGCATCCATCTTTTTTTTTCGATAATACGGTTTGTGCCGGGCAAATGCATCGGATTTGAGCTGGGCGGTTTCGTTTTCCAGCGATAATGGAAACCGAAGGTGCCCAGCTCGAAAACGAACAAATCCAAGGCATTGGGTCATGGGAGGGGCCAGGATTTGTAGTGCACTGGTCCCCCTCACATGCCAGGACACCAACTGGGCACCCTAGGGGGCACTTGTAAAAAGTTAAAAAAAAAAACTCCCATGGCTCCCACCCCATTGGGCACTGAGCCCCTCAAATCCCCCCAAAACCCACTGCCCACAACTCTACACCATTACCATAGCCCTTATGGCTGAAGGGGGGCACCTAGATGTGGGTACAGTGGGTTTTGGGGGCGGTTTGGAGGGCTCCCATTTACCAGCACAAGTGTAACAGGTGGGGGGATGGGCCTGGGTCCACCTGGCTGAAGCCCACTGCACCCACTAACAACTGCTCCAGGGACCTGCATACTGCTGTGATGGAACTGGGTATGGCATTTGAGGGTGGCATACAGGCTGGAAAAAAAAGTTTTTAAAGTTTATTTTATGGGAGGGGGGGGGGGGTTAGTGACCACTGGGGGAGTCAGGGGTGATCATCCCCGATTCCCTCCGGTGGTCATGTGGTCATTTAGGGTACTTGTTCGTGAAAAAAAAGGGTCCAAAAAAATGACCCAAATTTTCTTTTTTCGATTATCGGCCGAGGGCGCCCATCTCTCCTCGGCCAATAACCATGCCCCAGTTCCGCCTTCACCATGCCTCCGACACGCCCCCGTCAACTTTGCCCGTTTCCGCGACAGATTGTGGTTGAAGACGCCCAAAATCGGCTTTCGATTATACCGATTTGGGCGCCCATGGGAAAAAGGCACCCATCTCCCGATTTGGGTCGAAATCTGGGCTCCCATCACTTTCGAAAATAAGGCGAATAGGCACCTTTGTATTTATAAAATAAGTAGCCGTTAAGCCCGTTAAAACGGGCGAGTATTGGTATGTGTTTTTTGCAAGGCCCCCTCCCCCCTCCCCTCGCAGCTGCAAGGCCCCCTGCCCTCCCTCCTTCCCTGCCAGCTCCAAGGCCCCATTCCCTCCCAGCTGTAAGGGCCCCCCTCCCAGCTCCAAGGCCCCCTGCCCTCCCTCCCAGTTCCAGGGCCCCCCTCCGTCCCTCCCTCCCTCCCAGCCAGCTCGAAGGCCCCCTTCTGTCCATCCCTCCCAGCTCCAAGGCCCCCCTCCTTCTGACCTCCCATGTCCAGCATCCTCCCTCCTTCCTTGCCATATCCAAGGCCCTCTGTCCCTCCCTCCCAGCTCCAAGGCCCCCCTCCGTCCCTCCCCCCCAGCCAGCTCCTAGGCCCCCTCCTGAGACCTTCCTGCCCTCCCCCCCGGAGTCGACGACGCCGCCCCCCTTCCACCCGGGCCGGGCCCTCTCTTTGCTATTGAACTTACAGCGCAGAAACCGCAGCAGGCAGATCAGCTCCCGTCGGCCTTCCTTCCCTGCCTGTGTCCCGCCCTCGTGTGACGTAACGTCGGCAAGGGCAGGACACAGGCAGGGAAGGAAGGCCGACAGGAGCTGATCTGCCTGCTGCGGTTTCTGCGCTGTAAGTTCAATAGCGAAGAGAGGGCCCGGGCCGGGTGGAGGGTGGGCGGCGGCGACTCCGGGGGGGGGGGGAGCAGTAGCGACCTCGGCAGTTCCCTCCTTCCTCTTCCGCGCAGTTTCCCTCTCTGTTCCGTCATCACGTCTTGACGCGGGGGCGGGACAGAGACGGAAGTCTCTACTGAGCATTTGCAAGTGAGTCGGTCACTTGCCATTTATATGTTTGATTCCCCAGTTAACGACTACTCAAATCACCCTGTTTTATAAAATTATCCTCAAATAAAATAGATAAATGTGAAGCGTGTGTTAAACAAAACCATTGTAAGAAAATGAGACACATGGAAGCTAAGTCATGATAAAATTACTGTTTAACAGGTGCTTGTACCTGAACTGGTTATTTATGTGAGGCTTCACTTGTTAATGTGTGGTAAAATTTGCCTTGAATAATTGAGACTTTATTTTTTTCCTTAACTGGAGCTTCTAAAATACAATTATACTGAGGTATTTTCCAGTATTTTTGCTGTCTTGACACTGTTTTATTATCCTACTGTGCTGTGTAAGTTAATGGCATGTCATAAGTACAGTAATCATAATGTATTTTTCTATAGCATCCCTCTAGAACGGCACAGATGGGTTATGCACTCCTCCCAGCAGATGGAGACTGAGAACCACTGAGTTTCCAGAAACCTTATCAGTGAGCTGTGCAGTCCCTTGGAAACTATTCTGTTCTCAGTCTCAGCAGATGGTAGGAGTGGTAAGCCTGTGCAGTTCCCGTTGTTCTTCTGTCCTTGTAGATGCTCTTTGAATTTTTGTTTTGTTGTTTGGAGAGAGAGAGCTTTTTAATTCAATTAAAAATAAAAAAGAGAGAGAGAAAGGAATCTCCTCTCAGGGTGGTTTTCTGCTGGATCGGGGTTGAGGTCTACTGGGGGGCTTTTAAGGCCTGGGGATGTCACGCCTAGGTGGCCTGGCCCCTCCCACTTCTATTTGCCCCTTGTTGGATAGTTAGTGCAGTGTGCCTCGGTTAGCTGCCTCTGCCAGGAGGCAGAAAGGCAGCCTTGAGTGCCTGAGGACTGGTTTATTTGCCTCTCTGTGGGAGTCTCCTGGACAGTCGGGGGGGGGGGGGGGGGGGGGTCTTGCAAAGGTTCAGGTGCCATGAGTTCTGTGCACCAGAAGCCCTGTGCATGCTGCCAGATATGGGGGGGGGGGGGGGGGGGGGGCAAATTCTGAGTATTGAGTTGACTGGGAGGATGCTGGTGCGGCAGTTTCCCCTCTGGTTCCAGGCCTGTCCCGCAGGCCTGTGGCGCATTCCATAGCGACGACTTGGATCTTGGTGGGAAATGCCACTATTTTACAGTCAGTGACTGAAACTAGTTGCCACCGCCTCCTCTCCTCAGCAGGGTTCTCCCCTCAGGCTAGGCCCCTCTGGACTGGGGGGGGGGGGGGAGACCCTGTGGAAGAGGAACTGGGGCAGATAGAGGAATTCGTTGCTGGAGATAGTGGTGAAGGCGGTTAGCTTGGCAGAGTTTAATAAGGGGTTAGACGGTTTCCTAAAGGACAAGTCCATAAACCGCTACTAAATGGACTTGGGAAAAATCCACAATTCCAGGAATAACATGTATAGAATGTTTGTACGTTTGGGAAGCTTGCCAGGTGCCCTTGGCCTGGATTGGCCGCTGTTGTGGACAGGATGCTGGGCTCGATGGACCCTTGGTCTTTTCCCAGTGTGGCATTACTTATGTACTTATGTACCCTTCTCCATTGTGAATACTGCCCATTTAATCCCACTCTCTGTTTCCTATACTTCAGCCAGTTTTTAATCCACAATAGGACATTTCCTCCTAACCCATGACCCTCCAATTTCCTCTGTAGCCATTCATGAGGTACCTTGTCAAACACCTTTTGAAAATCCAGATACACAATATCAACCGTCTCCCCTTTGTCCACATGTTTGTTTACTCCTTCAAAGAATTGAAGTAAATTGGTCAGGCTCAGTGCATCATAAGCACAGGTACAGAATGTAATCATATTTTGCTTGCTTAGATTCTCCTAAATATGAGTCCTATGCAAGTTAGATAACAGGGTAGTCTTTACTTTTCAGCTGTGAAAAATTACAATCTCTGATTAGTCTATAAAATGAGACTGTGTCATGAACAGAGGCAGTGTTTATGTAAAAGTAAGATAAGTGGATCATATAATCTGGGAGTTCTGATAGGTTATAGGAGACTCTTGACTCATTCTCCACCCCCACCCCCTTGCTGACTGAGGGCTGGGGGACTGAAGTTTTCAGCACTGATTTTTAGCAGCCCTTGAATTCAGAGAAAATACAACTCAAATGCCTCCTTTTGTATTTTGCTTACATTACTGCGGAGTGCTACCCCCGGCAAAGATATACATGGTGCTGCTGTTCTGCAGCATAGGACTACAAGCATCTTAGTGCTGGACTCTGAATGGTCTGCACTCACAATCCTCTTGGTAGGCTTATCCCTGCCTCTCCTTTTAAGCACCTATAGGAGGAGGTGCATGCAAACTGCAGGGGCTGAGAGCATTTCTCATACAACATAGGGTTAAGTGTTTTTGGATTTGTGGGGTTGTTTTTTTTCCAATAGAATCACTTTTTTTTATTTTTCTTTGTAGGTTCAGGCATAAACAAACTTCCCATACCCCCAGGGTTACAGAAGAATGTGATTACAGTCCCAAAATCCTTGGCAACACTGCTGTATGACAAGTGCTGACACACTGCATGACTGAAAGGCAACCTTTCTGACTGACTTTTGATTAAATACATTCTGGATCAAGAAGGTTTATAGGTAACCCTTTATCTCCAGTCTTGTGATTATGAACTTATTAGGTATTTATTGGAATATCACGGTTACTAATACACTTGTTTGATATGAACCTAGATGTTCCATCTTGGTTCATAGACTTGAGTGATGGACCATTATGTAAGATGTGTTTTACTGTTCTCAGGGTGGTAGCCGTATCGGTTCCATAGTCTTCAGTCTTTTAACTACTGGACAAGATGGGTGACCAAATACTGATTTCATTTTTTTAGGAGTGAAGAGCTATTGTACATTTGTAAGACTTTATTTGAAGACATGCCCGCTGATGTCAGATGAAAGTATGTTCTCCTAGAAACTCATGGTGATAGGTCTTGTATAAATATTGGGTATGCTTTTCATACCGAATTTATATGAATTGGCACAGGCCAAAGAAGACCTATATTGTTAATATGTCATTAAAACCTACGTAAATTCAGCTGCTCTTGGACAAAAAAAAAACAAAAACGTTTGTCCCAAAAGGGGCAGAGGCAGAATCCAGTTGGGGAAGGAAGGAGGAGATGATTTTTCAGAATCCATCTGTGTGTCTAAACTGTTAAAACACCATATATACATGAATATAAACGGAGATAAATAAACCAAGGGTTTATATTCCAGCATTCTTCTCCTTACCTCCCTTTTTTGGGTCGGCTGATGCTAACACAAAAGGGTCACAATCAGCTGGAGTGAGGCTTTAATCATGCACAATCTTTTTTGTGTCAGTCTCAGCTGACCTGGGAGAGGGGAGGTAAGGGGAGCAATGCCGGGGGGGGGGGGGGAGAAGGCTCAAAAATAAGCCAAGATGTATTTTTTCATATTTTGTGTCTTTACTTTGGCCAAAAATTCTCATTTGAGTATATATGGTAACTGCTCTGATACCCATGAAGAAAAGTGGTATGTCATTAATAAACATAAATGAATCAGTTCTATCAAAATATTTAAACTGTCAGTTTGAAAGCAACTGAGCCAGATCACTTCTTTTGAGGTTTTATAAAGTTGTTCCTGCCTGGCTAATGCCATTACTGTACAGCCAAGTCTCAGTGGAATTTTTGATGGTCCACTGGTCATCTTAAAACATACTTTACAACAATGATAAAAAAAGAAAAACAATGGAAAGGGTAAAGGATCATGGATTTGTTTGTTTGTTTGTTTTTGGTTGTCAGTACAGAGAAACATGTATGACAGCAAAACTATTACAGAAACATTATCAAACATGATACACAAACCAAAAATGCTTGTACAGAGATTACCAACCGTTAGCACACAAAATTCCTCCATAGTGACTTTATATATTTCCCCCCTGAACCCCCCCCTCCCCCGAATCAGAAACCCTCCCATTAGCACACTAACACTCTTCCCTCTGTACCAAAAACCCACACCATACATCCCCTGTAGGATCAAGGATTTTGATATACCACCTTTCTGTGGTAGAACCAGAGTGGTTTACAGTTATTATATGTAGCTACTTTGTGTCCCTAGTGCGCTCACAATCTAAGTTTTGTACCAGGGTTAGAAGGAGCTGCAGCGGAAATCAGACCTACTGCACTAACCATTAGGCACAAAAGGAACATGTGAACAATGCCAAACAAACAAGACCAGACTGTCAGTTTAGTTCATTTACAATATCAGCAACTCAATAACACTGTTGCCATAAAGTACAAAATGGTGCACAATATTTGCAAGGCAAGCTGTTCTGATTTGTCTGTAGTTCTCCTGTTCTGTACGCTGATCCTGAACTAGCAGAAGGGCTTGAATTGGTGGTATTCACTCATGGTCCTCGAGGGCTACAGACAAGTGGGCTGTTCAGGATGTCCCTTATGAATTTGCAAAAGAGATATTTTGATGCATTCTACCTCAGCTGTATGCAAATCTTATACATTTAGGAGTATCCTGAAAATCTAACCTGTTTGCAGCCTTTGAGGAGCATCATCATCAAATACCACTGATTTAGGTGATCTTTAATCCCTTATCCTATGTCCATCTGAAATCTCACAAGATGACATGGTGATGCAGAAGAAAGTAGTTGTGATTCCTTGAAGAGTTGACCATTGACTAGCAGACAGGATGGCTGCCTTGCTAAAAGCTTGGGCCAGTTTAAGCCTTTGACCTGTGCTTATCGTCCATGGTAGTGGGAATGTACTCAGTAGTAAAAGCCCTACTGACCAGTTGAATACATTTTATTTTGACATTTACTGGCACCTGAATCTTAACTAAATCTCGTCTGGAAATACTTTATGAACACCGATTTGCTTATTTTATGACCACATCAGTGTCTTTAGTTGCTGCAGTGAATTTTTACACTTGTAATATTTCAATGGCATGAAAATTTGTATTTGCATTTTTAACAATTACAGTAGATTTATATTTTTAATTGTTATACTGAAGTAATATTTAAATACATTCTGAACTTTAATTCTAGTGCTTTTAATTTTATTTTAATAGATTTAATTATTTTAATCAGAGTTCATTTGTGAAAGAATAATCATTATATTTGTAATTTATTAGGTTCACTTTAATATTAGTGACCTTGGTGCTAATGAAAGAACCAAACTGCACTGAAATCTGTATTTATCCAAATATTGGATGCCAGTTTTTGTTGTAATTGAGAATCGTTGTTTAAAATTGGGAAACCACTTCTATATGTATTTGATCTGTGTTCAGGTTATTCTGTAAACTGTGTTCGTGGTTCAGTTTGAAGGGTGGTCAAGCCAATTCAATAAATTAAACTAAGGATGAAGTATTTGCTTAGAACACAGTAAACCATATGGTAGGCCAATATGAAGCTGACCATCAGAACATTTAAATTAATGATGATCATACCAGGTTGAACAGTGATTCTCTATAAGACTCAAATCCTTGGCCAACAGTATTTCATAAAGAAGTGTTTCCACCTATTCACACGGTATTCCTATGTGCTGTGGCAGGCAGAAGCAAAAGTTTGTCTCCGGGCATTTTTCAAAGGGCTCATGCTGAGGTAGTCTGCAAGAACATTTTTACTAATGGGCTTTTTTCCACCTCTCAAAGAGAATGTATGTGTTCTTCCACTTTGGAACTTGTCATGGTTACAAAAGACCTTCAGATTCTTAATCCTGTTTTTTTTGTATGGATGCTTTGTTTCAGAAAATAATATGCCTAGATTTGAAAGACTAAAAGCACCAGTGTATCTTCACTGTAACATGAAGAGGGTATGACTGGTTGTAAAATTGCCAAGTTAATGTAGCTAGTGTACATGTAAACAGTAAGAGTGGCAATTTTAGAATGGGAAAGAACACTTCTCTTAAAATTGTCTCTTACATAGTAACATAGTAGATGACGACAGAAAAAGACCTGCACAGTCCATCCAGTCTCTGAACAAGATAAACTCATATGTGCTACGTTTTGTGTATACCTTACCTTGATTTGTATCTGCCATTGTCAGGGCACAGACTGTATAAGTCTGCCCAGCACTAGCCCCGCCTCCCCCCACTGGCTGTACTACTTCTCAACATTTCCAAAGCGCTACCAGACTCACGCAGCGCTATACTGCCACCCAATCTCGGCTAAGCTTCTGAGGATCCCTTCCTTCTGAACAGGATTCCTTTATGTTTATCCCACGTATGTTTGAATTCCGTTACCGTTTTCATCTCCACCACCTCCCGCGGGAGGGCATTCCAAGTATCCACCACTCTCTCCATGAAAAAAATACTTCCTGACATTTTTCCTGAGTCTGCCCCCCTTCAATCTCCTTTCATGTCCTCTCGTTCTACCTCCTTCCCATCTCCGGAAAAGGTTTGTTTGCGGATTTATACCTTTCAAGTATTTGAACGTCTGTATCATATCACCCCTGTTTCTCCTTTCCTCCAGGGTATACATGTTCAGGTCTGCAAGTCTCTCCTCATACGTCTTGTAACGTAAATCCCATACCATTCTCGTAGCTTTTCTCTGCACCACTTCTATTTTTTTTACATCCTTCGCAAGATACGGCCTCCAAAACTGAACACAATACTCCAGGTGGGGCCTCACCAACGACTTATACAGGGGCATTAAAACTTCTGCTGGTCACACCTCTCTCTATACAGCCTAGCAACCTTCTAGCTACGGCCACCGCCTTGTCACACTGTTTCGTCGCCTTCAGATCCTCAGATACTATCACCCCAAGATCCCTCTCCCCGTCCGTACCTATCAGACTCTCACCGCCTAACACATACTTCTCTCGTGGATTTCTACTCCCTAAATGCATCACTTTGCATTTCTTCGCATTGAATTTTAATTGCCAAACCTTAGTCCATTCTTCTAGCTTTTTCAGATCCTTTTTCATGTTTTCCACTCCCTCCCGGATGTCCACTCTGTTACAAATTTTAGTATCATCCTCAAAAAGGCAAACTTTACCTTCTAACCCTTCAGCAATGTCACTCACAAATATATTGAACAGAATGGGCCCCAGCACCGATCCCTGAGGCACTCCACTACTCACCTTTCCCTCATCCGAGCGAATTCCATTTACCACCACCCTCTGGCGTCTGTCCGTCAACCAGTTCCTAATCCAGTTCACCACTTTGGGTCTTATCTTCAGCCCATCTAGTTTATTCAAGAGCCTCCTGTGGGGAACTGTGTCAAAAGCTTTGCTGAAATCTAAGTAGATTATATCCATAGAATGTCCCTGATTCAGTTGTCCGGTCACCCAGTCAAAGAATTCAATGAGATTCGTTTGGAATGATTTCCCTTTGTTTAAAACCATGTTGTCTCGGATCTTGCAACTTGTTGGTTTCCAGGAAATTCACTATCCTTTCCTTCAACATCGCTTCCATTACTTTTCCAATAACTGAAGTGAGGCTTACCGGCCTGTAGTTTCCAGCTTCTTCCCTATCACCACTTTTGTGAAGAGGGACCACATCTGCCATTCTCCACTCCCACGGAACCTCTCCCGTCTCTAAGGATTTATTAAACACATCTTTAATAGGACCCGCCAGAACCTCTCTGAGCTCCTTCAATATCCTGGGGTGGATCCCGTCCGGTCCCACGGCTTTGTCCACCTTTAGATTTTGAAGTTGTTCATAAACACTCTCTTCCGTGAACGTTGCTATAGCCACTCCATTTTCATATGTATTTTTGTCAGTCAATCGCGGTCCTTCTCCAGGATTTTCTTCTGTGAAAACAGAACAAAAGTATCTGTTTAGCAAATTTGCTTTTTCTTCATCATTTTCTACATAGCGGTTCGCAGCATCTTTCAGTCTCACAATTCCCTTTTTAGTCTTTCTCCTTTCACTAATGTACCTGAAGAAATTTTTGTCACCTCTTCTTACCTTTCTAGCCATTTGTTCTTCCGCTCGCGCTTTCGCCAGACGTATCTCTCTCTTTGCGTCTTTCAGTTTTATCCGGTAGTCCTCTCCGTGTTCCTCTTCTTGAGTTTTTCTGTACTTCAGGAACGCTAACTCTTTAGCCTTTATTTTTTCAGCCACTTGCTTGGAGAACCATATTGGTTTTCTTTTTCTCTTGCTTTTATTTACTCTCTTTACATAAAGGTTTGTGGCCCTATTTATAGCATCTTTCAGTCTGGACCACTGTCCTTCCACCTCTCGTTCGTCCTCCCAGCCCATCAGCTCCTTCCTCAGGTATTCCCCCATTTTACTAAAGTCAGCACGCTTGAAATCCAGGACTTTGAGTTTTGAGTGGCTGACCACCTCTTCAGCTGTCATATCAAACCAAACCGTTTGATGGTCACTGCTGCCCAGGTGGGCACCCACTCTGACATTTGATACACTATCCCCATTTGTGAGCACCAGATCCAGCGTCGCTCCCTCCCTCGTGGGTTCCTTCACCATTTGTCTGAGCAGAGCACTTTGAAAAGCATCCACGATCTCTCTACTTCTTTCCGATTCCGCAGACGGAACCTTCCAATCTACATTCGGCAGATTGAAATCTCCCAGCAACAGCACCTCTCTGTTCTTTCCCAACTTTTGAATATCTGTGATCAGATCTTTATCTAGTTCCTGCAATTGTGTCGGAGGTCTGTAGACAACACCCACGTGTACAGAGGTTTTTATCATCTCTTTTTAAGGTGATCCATATTGTTTCTTCCTTTCCCCAGGGTCCCTGTCATTTCAGTTGCCTCGATGTCATTTCTCATATACAGAGCTACTCCTCCACCTTTACGACCCTCTCTATCCTTCCTAAATAGATTATAGCCTGGTATGTTTGCATCCCATTCGTGGGAACCATTGAGCCACGTCTCTGTGATTGCAACAATGTCTAAGTCTGCCTCCAACATCAGGGCTTGAAGGTCATCAACTTTATTGCTTAGACTGCGAGCATTTGTGGTCATCGCTTTCCATCTACATTTCCTGGTATGTGTTTCAACATTAGTGATTTGGGGGTGTTTTTTGTCTTTGGGTACCTTCATATCTTTTTGTTCCACCTTCATTGCTTTTGCTGTTTCTTCTGCCTCAGTTCTATTTTCAGGAATATCACAGTGCTGTAATTGAGTAAAATAATTCTGCAACACTTGTGAGGGAGGATGTCTCTGTGTCACATAACGAAGTCTGCCTAAGCCTACTGTGAACCATCTATTCTTAGGTGGTTTTATCCTTTGAGGCAGTGGTGTGAATTTGGCTTGATTCTGTGCAGTATGATTTTGTGCAGTCTTAGAAGTTGCTTTAATTGCATCTAATTCCTGCTTTACTTCACTGAGCTCCTGTTTTAAACTAGCGAGCTGATGACAGATAGGACAAGTTTTTAGTCTCCAGATGATTGGCCTTGAAACTAAAGCTCCACAATTATTACAGAGAATAAAAGTCATTCTGATTTGTTGGAATGGATATGAACAAGTATTTTATGATGGGGCTTAACAGTGTGCAAGATTAACTTTACTTCTCAGCAATCTGAGTCAGTTGTAATTAAGGTAGAGTTAATTTGTCATAAGTAGTGTATTTAGAATAGCTATTTAGGAAGTGTCAGGCTTGGGGTGGGTGGGTTTAAACTTAAAACTTGTTTAAACCCGTGTCTTACACATGTCTGGTGGTTGCAGGCATGTGTGTAACATAAGAATAGCCATACGGGGTCAGACCAATTGTCCATCTAGCCTAGTATCCTGCAGTAGTGGCGAATCCAAGTCAAAAGTACCTGGCAGAAACCCAAGTAGTAGGAACATTCCATGCTACCAATCCCAGAGCAATCAGTGGTTTCCCCCATGTCCATCTCAGTAACAGACTATGGACTCTTCCTCTAGGAACTCGTACAAACCTTTTTTTAAAATCCAGTTGTGCTAACCGCCGTTACTACGTCCACCGGCAATTATCTACATGCTTTGCAAAATCTATCTAAGCCCTAAACTCCATCCATCTCCAATCCTGGGAGCACCCACTTAAAAAAAAAAAGTCCCTTTTTAAGGTGTGAATTCAGATTGTCCTTCTAGAATGGATCTGAGACTGCAGGAGAGGGAAGCCTAGAGATAGGCAAGTGAGATGAGCTCCGCAAGGTTCAGTCTTGTCGCCTATGTTTAACATCTTTCTGGCCCACTCTTTGGGCTTCACCGCTTATGTTTATGAGGACAATATTCAACTACTGCGTACTGTAGGTCCAAGTGATATTCAACTGTTATCTGATATTAACTCCGATCTGCGGCAGTTAACTGATTTGGCTCTGGGAAAATAAACTGGTTCTCAATCCAGCAAAATCTGATTGCATTCTTTTCACCAATATCTTGGGTGCTACTCTTAGCCTATTCTTGACTCTGCTACTATTACTCAAAAACCAGCCACAAAGATTTTGGGAGTCATTGTAGATAGTTCCCTAACTTCAGCAACAACTTTCTGCGGTTATCAAGGGCTGTTTTTTCAGATTACAGCAAATTCGTTCTGTTTGGTCTTTTCTGGTTTCCTCTGCCATAAATATTCTCATCCATTGTTTTGTCATCAGCAAACTTGATTATTGTAACTAAGAACATAAGAGTAGCCATACTGGGTCAGACCAATGGTCCATCTAGCCCAGTATCTTGTTTCCAAACAGTGACCAAGCCAGGTCACAAGTACCTGGCAGAAACCCAATTAGTAGCACATTCATAAGTACATAAGTAATGCCATACTGGGAAAAGTCCAAAGGCCCATCGAGCCCAGCATCCTGTCCCCGACAGCGGCCAATCCAGGTCAAGGGCACCTGGCAAGCTTCCCAAACGCACAAACATTCTATACATGTTATTCCCAAAATTGTGGACTTTTCCCAAGTCCATTTAGTAGCGGTCTATGGACTTGTCCTTTAGGAAACCATCCAAACCCTTTTTTTAAACTCTGCCAAGCTAACTGCCTTCACCACGCTCTCCGGCAGTGAATTCCAGAGTTTAATTATGTGTTGGGTGAAGAAACATTTTCTCCTATTTGTTTTAAGTGTACTACATTGTATTCCATGCTATCAATCCTGGAACAAGCAGTTGCTTCCCCATGTCTGTCTCATTAGCAAACTATGGACTTTTCCAAAAGTATTTCCATGTAACTTCCTCGCGTGTCTCCTAGTCTTTCGAGTAAAAAATCAATTTACTTCTGGATTTTGTAGACCTCAATCATATCTCCCCTCATCTGTCTCTCTTCCAAGCTGAAGAGCCCTAACCTTTTTAGCCTTTCCTCATATGAGAGGAGTTCCACCCCCTTTATCATTTTGGTCGCTCTTCTTTGAACCTTTTCTAATTCTGCTATATCTTTTTTGAGATACAGAGACCAGAACTGAACTCAGTACTCAAGGTGTGGTCACACCATGAGCGATAGAGGCATTATAGTATTTTTGTTCTTATTCACCATCCCTTTCCTAATAGTTTCTAGCATCCTGTTTGCTTTTTTGACTGCTGCTGCACACTGAGCAGAAGATTTCAGCGTATTATATACGACACCTAGATATTTTTCTTGAGTGCTGACCCCCAAAGTTGACCCTATCATCAGGTAACTATGATTTCGATTATTCTTTCCAATGTGTATCACCTTGCATTTGTCCACATTTAATTTCAACTGCCATTTGGATGCCCAGTCTTCCAATTTCCAAAGGTCTTCCTGCAATATTTCAGAGTCCGCACTTGTTTTAACAATTTTGAATAGTTCATCTCTGAATATCAACTGTTTATATTGAGGTCTCAGATCAATTGACATCTGACATTTGCAAATAGTTCAGAACACTGCCATCAAACAGATTACAAGGAAAAAGAAATATGATCATGTCACCCCCCCCTTCTTAATTAAGCACATTGGCTCCCGTTAACTCACTGTGTAATTTACAAGATCATACTGTTAGAATTTAAAGTTCCTTATTCCACTTCACAAACTCGTCACCCATCTACTATAATAATTTGCACCTCCAACATTCTGAAGCTCTCGGTTCGTAATGTCTGAAGCCTTCCGGTGATGTCACTGTGTTGCCAGGGAAACCGCGACGCGACTGAAGCCTTCTGGAGACGTCACCGAGATGCCAGTAGGGTTCCCACACCTGTTGGTCAACATTTTACAGGACCAGGACACTGTACCAGTGACTTCACAGTGAGAATCCTGAAAGGTAACTTTAAAACCATACAAGAACGTAAGACCTTTGAAGTCAGAATGATTGAATATTTTAACACCCAACTGAAAGGACTTAACAAGGATCTGGGGTTCCTAGCCCATTGTAAACCATAAAGCTGTATTTCTCTGTTGATCACCCCACCCCTCAATTATCCACACCCATCCTGTTAGAATATCAATGATATGCTTTGATGTCCCCATGCATACCTCGTACCCACCCCCATCCTCCCACCCTGTCAGACTGTCATAGTAATGCTTGAATGTTTTCACTTATATACACTGTCAGCTAGCACATTTGCTTATTTCCGATCTGACGAAGAAGGGCAACCTTCGAAAGCTAATCAAGAAATGTATTAAGTTATGTCCAATAAAAAAGGTATCATCTTATTTTCTTTTCCATGTTTTATTTTGTTTGATTTCTATTGATAACCTTAAGACTGGACTAACACGGCTACCACACTCCTCTACTAATAAACCTTGAAACCCTTTTATTGACATATAAAACCCAGCATCAGACTAGAAGAGTACAGGTCGTCTGTGTTCTTTGTAATAGGACCAAAAAAGTGGAATTTATTGTCCCTATCCATCCTAGAGCTTCATTGTGAAAGAGTTCAAGAAAGCTCTAAAAACATTTTTTTTTCAACAGGATTATTGCATAAATGCAGTTGGATTACTGAGGGATTATGTGGATTGTATGCAGGCTGATGAGTTGTATTCAGAAATGAATATATCCCCAATGCAGCACTGCGTACGCCTTGTAGCGCTATAGAAATGCTAAATAGTAGTAGTAATAGTAAATACAACCAAAAATTAAAACCAAAAAATGTATATATCATAATTTTAATCCAATTGCCTAAATATCCAGTGATAAGCAATTCTCCCCTTTTTTAAGGTCCAAATGTAATGCTTCCCAAAAGTGACCCCAATGAACTTAATGATTTGGCTAAAAAAATGAGTGGTTGTCAATGCTGGATGGCACCAGAAAAGGAGAATGGGGGTTAAGGAAGTGGATAACTTCATACTTTTCAGGATTAGGAAATAACAAAGTTTCAAGTTGGCAGGAGATCAACTGAAGGCAGACATTGAGATCAGCAAGCAAAGAAGACCTGGAGGGCAAAATGTGAATGCCATCTGTATAGCAAAAAAGACCACAGCTTTTGGATTGGATGAGGGTAAGAGCCACCACCGCCAACTCCAGGCTCCGCCCTTTCTGCCTCGCCTCACCCCACGCGTGGAACAAACTCCCCGAGCCCATACGACAGGCCCCCTCCCTGCCCAACTTCAAATCTCTGCTTAAAGCCCACCTCTTCAATGTTGCTTTCGGCAACTAACCTCTACACCTCTACCCAGGAAAGCTAGACTGCCCCAACTTGACATTTAGATTGTAAACTCCTTTGAACAGGGACCGTCCTTCTTTGTTTATTTTGTACAGCGCTGCGTAACCCTAGTAGCGCTCTAGAAATGTTAAGTAGTAGTAGTAGGGTAAGAAGGGGTGCCAGAAAAACATTAGAGAGAGAAGAGGTGAGGAAAGGTCGCAGAGGGACTTCACAGATGAGAGGAAAGATTCAAATCAGGAGAGGACTGGACCACTGAGCCCAAGAGATTAAAGAATGCTACTACCCTGTTCCCACTGGATTGTTTAATGTATGGAAGTAAATAATGGCCTATAAGTTTCAGCCTCCTGTTTGGTCCCATTGTTGTCTTGTGGTCAGATATAACTTACACTGTTGTCTGAAAATATACTTAATGAGCTACAACGTAGACAGATGTAGGCATTTAACTTAGCCTAGGTTGTAAATTCCATTGTTAACATACCTGGTAACCTGCATACGTTTCACACACGTACTAATTCAGTGTACAGAAGATTTCTTATTGTGAAAAGAAATTATGCCTATACATGTAAAAACTGCCCATCAGGATAAAATGGAACATTTACATACCTACTGTGCCTGAAATGTAACACTCCTTGAGCTAGCTACCAATGAAAAACGTGAACTAAATAATAAAATACAAATTGGTGAAATAATGGCTCAACCATTTCAATCTTAGCAACTTTTTGTTCTCTGTACTAACACTGCCACAATAAAGGTCACTATTGGATATATCAACTGGTAAAGGACTCGGAAAATACAAATGTGGAATTGTTCTCATTCTTGCTCAGTAAAATGTTAACTTTTTAATGGTTAGAGACCTTATTCCTTTAATGTTGTGTACACATTGTTTTCAGATGCATGTGGTAAACGTAAATGTTGCTAGGTACCCACTAGATCTCTACCTGCAGGTAGGTTCTACTGACAAGTTAGTTCAGGATTGTGGTAGACCTGAGTGGATCTGTTTGTACAGCATGAGGACCCCCAAGCTTAAAACCACTGGGCTAAAGAACCTTTTGAGGCTCCCTCCAGTCTTTTCCTCTATGTCTAAGCTCTCTTAACATTTCATCAACAGCTTTTGAAGAAATCTTAACTATGAGCAAACTGGTCCAGTGGTACAATATAGTGCTCTGTTAGAAACTGAAAAAAACCTTGTTGAGTTGATATGGATTATAGTAGCTTGGCCAGTAATGCATCACAGTTATGTATGTGTGTTTGTATTCTGCCTAAGAACAGCAGTTCCAGTAGTGGTAGTACAAATCGGTCTACCACTTCTTATTTGTAACTATCCAAAGTGTCTTTTTCAGTTAATGCTGTATGGATGACTGACAAATCTTCAAACCTGTTTCTGTGGGTAACAGTGCTTTACCCACAGAAACAGACTAAATTCTCCACTCTGTATGCATGTAGTATCATTTTGTTCATGCAGTTGCCCGCTCTAACATAGTAGACAACAGAAGATAAAGACCTGTATGGTCCATCCAGTCTGCCCAATAAGATAAACTCGTATGGTATGAAGTAATACATCACACCTGATCTTGATTTATCCTTGCCATAGGCAGAAGATATTCTGGATGTGAGTTTGGGATTAGATTTGGAACTAGTGTGCATGCTTTGCTTTTGAATTTTCAGAGACATATACATATTTTTAATCAGACAAAGTATCCACATAGGTTAGCAGATAGAAATGTATGCAACTGCTTTTTCTGTTACTTAGCTTCACACTGTTCCAGAACCTATGGGGATAGTTGTGTCTGTCAACCAGCAGGTGGAGATAGAAAATACGGAGGAGCTGGACTGGATGCTAAGAAAGATATATCTCGTCTGAGTTTTCAATCTCCAGCAGGTGGATGGACACACTTTTTTCTATCTCTGGTTCCAAGTGATTTGCTCCTGATCTAGTTGGTCAACTGGTCCCCAGTTGAGTTTTGCAGTTGGCTTGAGTCTGCAGAGTCATAGCTGGAGGTCTTCAGATCCCTGTCTCTAGTGCCCTGCAAATTTACTTCTTCCCTCTCTTCACCTTTCCCGTTTCCTGTGGAGCTCTCCTTTTCCAGCACAACAACCTTAAAAAAAAAAAAACAAACGAGGTGGGAGGAAGGAAAGAGGTTTACTGACCCTTTTTCATCTGGGGTAAAACGTAGAGACTGTGAGCTTGGGGAAGAGCAGTCGGCAAAACTGAAGTTTGACTCGGAACTGCTTGGGTAGCTGCAAGTTCTTGGTGCAGGGAAGGGATCCTGACTCACTGCTTGGGACCACATTTTGCTGTGCTTGTGACGGGGTGAATGCGATTCACACAGAGGGAGTTGGGCAATGTTCCCACTATGAGACCCACTGACCGGCATTGGGGCGTTGCAGTGCATTCAAACCAGGAATCGTGGAAAACGGTCAGCAGCAGCACATTATTTGAATAGGCTGGGGACTTCAGGCTCTCCATCAGGGCTGGTGTGCAGTTTGATACAGGAGAGCACGAGAATGGGCTTCATTTTGTCAAGGCCGATTGGCAGTGAGGAACAGCCTCTGATCACGGGTGGCGAGCAGCTGCCATTTTACAACCTCAGCCCAATAGAGCATTCAGCTGCATCGGGATGTTTTATATTGTTCTTACACCAGACCTACTTAAGCAGGGACAATCAGAGTTGCTGTAAGGTGCTTCAGTTTCTTGCCCCTCCAGCTCACAAGAGATCTCATTTAGACTTCCAGGAGTGGGCAGATGAGGCTGTCTCTACTTCCTCTTTATCTGATGTGGCCTCGGTCTGTTCAGAGGAGCAGTCTACATCGATAAAAGGGAGCTTAGAGGCATTAGGACCTGATTATAGCCCAATGACGTGAGGCTGGTCCACTCTTGTCTTCCTGTGGTGGGAGGAGTGGGCCAAAATCACATCAGACCAGTGGGTTCTGGATATTCTTACAGAAGGTTACAAGTTGGAGTTCTCCCAGCAGGTCGCTCCTCTTCTTTTCAAGCTTCCTTGTCAAAAAGGGGAAACAAGGCGGTTGAGGTTCAGGCCACCATAGATTCCTTGCTGGCGCTCCAGGCCCTTGTTCCAGTTCCCCAGACCAAACAGGGACAAGGCAGATACTCTGTCAAAATCATTGTCCAAAAGAAGGAAAGCACCTTTCATCCAGTCTTAGGTCTCAAAGGTCTAAACCACTGCCTCCAAGTGTCCCACTTTTACAAGGAAACACTAAGAACAATCATAGTCTCTATTCAAGCAGGGGATGTACCTGCTTATACCCGTATAGCTGCTGCATCAGAGGATTCTATGTTTTGCTGCACTGGGTCATCACTTCCAGTTCTGAGCTTTGCCCTTGGGTATCGCCACTGCACCTAGAACGTTTGTCAAGGTTATGGTGGTAGTGGAGGCCTTCCTTTGGCATCAGGGAATCGGAGTTCATCTGTAACTCTGTGACTGATTTATTCGTACGTTGTCCTATGTGGACAGCATGGTGGCAACAAAGTTTCCGTCTTCTGCAGTCGTTGGATTGGGTGATCCATTTTGAGTAGAGCAGACTAACTCCATTGCTGATGCTGGAGTATCTGGGCATTCTATTCAACAGAGCAAGGGAGAGGATCTTCACGGAATACAGGAGGTCAAAGCTGGTTCAACACATTCATCTTTTCAGTGAACACAGGCCCAGGGTCTGGGATATCAGGTCCTGGGGTCAAAGACAGCAGTAATGGAAGTGGTGCCATGGGCAAGGGCTCGTATGTGGCCATTACAGGAGTCTCTTCTCAGCCGCTGGTCTCTGGTGTCACAAATACTACCTTCATCTTCCTTTGACACTGGTTGCCAGACGGAGTATGCAGTGGTGGTTGTCACCCAGGAATTTGACCCTTGGAGCTTCCTTTCCAATAACACAATGGGAGGTGGTGACAACGGATGTCAGCAAGTCAGGTTGGGGAGCTCATTACAAGTTCCATCTGATACAGGGCACTTGGATGGCACAGGAGTTTCGGAGGTCAATAAATCGCTTGGAGCTCAGGGCAGTACGGAATTCCTTATGCATCTTTGTTCCCTTTCTGCCATGGGGCCCCGGTCCAAGTTTTCTGTGACAACGCAATGGCAGTGGCTTATATCAACAAGCAAGGTGGGATCCACTGGAGGTGGCCACTCTCATGAGTTAGGCAGAGAAAATCTTCTCTGCTTGTCGGCAGCTCACATCGCTGGGTCCTTGAATGTGGAGCTAGACTTTTTCAGCAGGCACTCCTTGGACCCGGGAGCATGGGAACTATCTAGCCATGATTTCACTGATAGTGGACCAATGGGGCTCTCCGCTTGTGGACTTGATGGCGATGAAAAGGAATGCCAGAGTGCCCAAGTTCTTCAGCCATCGGAAAGAACCGGGCTTGATGGGGATTCATGCCCTACTGCAGCCCTAGCCAGAGACACATCTGCTGAATGTCTTCCCTCGGCCTATGGTAGGTTTGTTGAAAAGAATCTCATTCCAGTGGGGTCGAATAATTCTCATGGACCCAGAGGCTGTAGTATGCAGACCTGATTAGACTGCTGGATGGGGATTCCGTCTGTCTCCTGCAGGTACATGGCCTACTGAAGCAAGGTTTGGTGTTCATGGGGATCTGTGCCCCTTTGGTCTTTTATAGCTTGGCCATTGAAAGGGCTCGCTTGAGACTAAAAGGTTATTCTTACCTTGCATCGGACTTGGAAATGCAGTATATCCCTGGCATATGTGAGGTGTAAAGGGCATTCGAGGGCTGGTGTTCTGAGCTTGGACATTCTCCCTTCTCAGCTCGGATCGTGCACATCCTAGCCTTTCTCCAGGCAGGTCTTCATAAAGAATTGGTGTTGGGTTCTCTAAAAGTTCAGGTTGCAGCTTTGGCCTGTTTCAGGGGCAAACTACAGAACCCATCTCAGGTGGTTCACCCAGATATTGTTTAATTCTTGTGGAGAGCGGACAGCTTGTCGCCTCTTTTGTACAGTATGTCCAGAGCGGAACCGAAATTTAGTCCTTTGGGCTCTTCAGAAGCCTTTGTTTGAGCCACTCCGGAAGGCCGCCTTGAAAGATCTTACACTAAAGACAGCTTTCTTGTTGGCTATTGCATCGTACATAGGGTTTCGGAGCTTCAGGCTGTCTTGTCGGGATGCCTTTCTCCACTTTGTGGAAGCAAGGGGGGGGTCTCCCTGTGCACGATTCCTTCTTTTCTTCCGAAAATGGTATCAGCACGTCATCTCAGACAATCTGTAGAGCTTCCATCCTTTTGCAGAGAGGACAAGTAGGCTCAGTATTCTTGTTTGAAGCATTGTTCTCATTAGATATCTGGAGGTCATGAATGAGTTTTGCAAATCAGATGGACTGTTTGTACATTTTGGTAAACCGAGGCTTTACCTCATGGCTTCCAAGCCCACAAGTGCTAGGTGGCTGAAGGCAACCCTGGCAGCGCTATAGAAATGCTAAGTAGTAGTAGTAGTAGTGAAGGAGACTATCACGTCAGTTTATTTGCTTGTGGGTACGCAGGTTCCTTGGCCCTTGCAGGCTTATTCTATGAGGCATACAGCAACATTCTGAGCAGAGACTACCACGCCGCCTACCTTTGCCAAGCAGTACAGAGTTGATGTGGTGCGCTCTGTAGCTAGTGTTGGGGCTTCAGTTCTAGGGTGGCGACGCCAGGATCCCCACCCTCTGTAAGAATTGCTTTTAAACATCCCACAGGTTCTGGAATAGTGGGCAGCTACGTAAGAGAAGGAGAAATTAGGTCTTGCTTGATAATTTTCTTTCCATTAGTCCTTCCTGCTATTCCAGAGGTATGCCCAAGCTTTCTGCGATGTTTAGTCTGTGCAAAGTAATGGGTCAAATAATGACTGTCGTCTTGCAAGGTGCTTCCTGTATCTCTCTTGTTGTCTACAAGTTGTCCAGAGATGAGAGGTCCACACATATTTGATTGGTTAGTGTTAGGTTAGCAAGTTGTTTATCTTTACTGCTGGTCTACTTAAATACTGAGGAGCTGGACTGGCTGCCAAGAGAGCTATGCTTTAGCTCAATTTTCAGTTCTCTATCTGCTGGTTGATGGACACAGCTATCCCTAAAGGTTCTGGAATAATGGTAAGACAAATGGAAAGAAAGAAAGTTATCAGGTAGTATCTAATTTCTCTTTCCATGGGCTAACTTCAAAGTTGAAAGCATGCGCATACTTCTGTGTTGAAAATCCCATAAAGTTTTATGGAGTGAAAAAAAGTGCACAGTACAGTACTAAACTTCCCCTATGTGTAATTGTATCTACATTGCCTGCTAGTACAGTATAATTTCATCATTACTATGAAATTTTAAGAGCTCCAGCGTATTATTGTGGCTAATTAGGCTATACCAAACATTTTCTCCCCGTTTCGGTTCACTGCACAAAACTCTGTAACTGGAGCTGATAGATAAAATCTGACATAGGATCTGTTTGCATCTGTTATTTTCTTTTCTAGTTTCACCCATTTTCTTTGTTTCTTAACAATCACAAAAAGCACTCCATAGTCTTTATCTAGCTAAACTGTGAAAGGGAAGTTCTCTCCAAGATCAACATTTTAGTATTATTCAGACAGCGCCTTCCAATGATCGAACACAGATATTAAGTAAGCTAAGACACAAATACCCAGCCTAATGCTAACCCTGCCTGTTTGGCACAGAAGATAAATGAAAGGAGTTCTGATACTTCTTATGCCAGAAAATGCAGAGTCACTCAGGCATGAGCCATATGTTGTTTCATGATATAAGACTTTAAAAGCAGTACACAAATGAATGCAATGGAGGCTTGAAACTTTCAGGTTTTGCTGTTCTGCTTTGTTTGGTATGTTTTTAGTTGGAAAGATCAGTCACTAATTTGCTGTTGACTCATGGAGTTGCACACTTGAATGAGATTTTTTTTTTATATGAGACAGTGGTATCTTAACCTCCCCCCAACACTTTCTGAAACTTACTGTATAAGCATTGGAGTTTGTGTATCCTAGGGAGACAACTAGCAAACAGATATTTTATATCAAGATGCCTAGGTAAATAGGGCAGGAAGGCACTTATGTGTATTTGCAATTTCTTCAAAATTTACAATACAATTTCATACTTATAGTGAAGGTGTGGACATTTATACTTCCTTGAGAGCTGGCATAAATATTAGTGTATGTGCATCTTTTATAGAATATGCACATACACCATGACTTCTCTCCTGATCATCACCTCTGAACACTATGCAATAGTGAGGTAATTTCACAGCTGGGTGATTCATGCCATTTGATGAGTAATGATTAAGCAATATGGGTAAATGGACCCAACTGTTTGGTAGACTAGCCAACTTTGAGGTATGAACTGAGGACAAGATTCTACTTTTTCAGATGTATCCCTCAGTTATTGTTGTATGTTAGTCATAGCAGCAGTCAGGTAAGTGCCATGCCTTATCCTAACAGTTCTTTGATCTAGTGAGATTTCTGTACATGACAGTGTAGTTATCCTTCACTGTGCTGCCTTTCTAGTAACAACCAGTAATTAGCCAGGAGGCTAGTGGCCTATGATTTCCAGCTAAACTGATGTCTTTAAGCCTGTGATTTCCATGATGATGCTTGAAGTCTTATCAAGTTCTCATACAGAGGACTTGGTGGTGGTAGTAGAGATGGCATGTTCCAGTCTTGAATGTCCTCTAGCACCTCCCGAAGGTCAGTTGCGTGAAGACCAAATGAATGAATATTCTTATCCTAATTTCTTATAAAAAATAACTACAATGCTGTCTTTAACTGCTACTCAAATTTCAGGCAAGAAGGGTTTTCAGTGAATCTTAGAATCCTGCAGTGAACCAAAGCAGTAATCGCAGTGTCCATTACATCCTTCAGGAGTCCATATGGATGCCTTGGTTTTATATTCCCCTTAAGGTCCAGGCTGCTAGAGTGTAAACACTTACTAGCCACCTGACCCCTGAAGAGGACTTCCAAGCCAAACTTCAAGCAGGCAATGAGTAGCATTGCTTGCAGATAAAGTATACTGTAAATTCTGATTAAAACTAAGGCCCTTCACTGTCTAGGCTAGTAAATATAGACTATATCCATAAATCAATGAAATACTGTACTGGGATTAGATATTTGGAGCTCAAGGTGATGTATATGTTCAGGTGCCGTTCATAGGTGCCTTCTAAAGAGGGCTTATAATTCAAGCTAAACCTGAGGTAAGGAAGGGATTAAGTGACTTGCTCAAGGTTTTGTTTTAAAAGTATTTCCATGTAATTCGTTCTACACCATTCAGGATTCCAAGCTGAAGAGCCAGTAACAGAAAGTTGCATCAGAAGGGGGTGAGATGGGTCAGAGCAGAAAGGCACAGTGAATGCCGGTGGTAGCCTGTGCGTATGGCTGCTGCAACATGAAGATTCTGGGAAAAGGTGAGAGCAAGTGGTCAGAGCTGGGTGCGGGTGAACAGACACTACTACTACTACTTAACATTTCTAGAGCGCTAATAGGGTTACGCAGCGCTGTACAGTTTAACAAAGAAGGACAGTCCTTGCTCGAAGGAGCTTACAATCTAAAAGACAAAATGTCAAGTTGGGGCAGTCAAGATTTCCTGAATAGAGGTGTAGTGGTTAGGTGCCGAAGGCGACATTGAAGAGGTGGGCTTTGAGCAAGGATTTGAAGATGGGCAGGGAGGGGGGCCTGGCGTATGGGCTCAGGGAGTTTATTCCAAGCATGGGGTGAGGCGAGGCAGAAAGGGCGGAGCCTGGAGTTGGCGGTGGTGGAGAAGGGTACTGAGAGGAGGGATTTGTCTTGAGAGCGGAGGTCACAGGTAGGAACGTAAGGGGAGATGAGGGTAGAGAGGTAAGGAGGGGCTGCAGATCGAGTGCATTTGTAGGTTAGTAGGAGAAGCTTGAACTGTATGCGGTACCTGATCGGAAGCCAGTGAAGTGACTTGAGGAGAGGGGTGATATGAGTATATCGGTCCAGGTGGAAGATAAGACGTGCAGCCGAGTTTTGAATGGACTGAAGGGGGGATAGATGGCTAAGTGGGAGGCCAGTGAGGAGTAGGTTGCAGTAGTCAAGGTGAGAGGTAATGAGAGAGTGGACGAGAGTTCGGGTGGTGTGCTCAGAGAGGAAAGGGCGAATTTTGCTAAAGTTATAGAGGAAGAAGCGACAGGTCTTGGCTATCTGCTGCATATGCGCAGAGAAGGAGAGGGAGGAGTCGAAGATGACTGCGAGGTTGCAGGCAGATGAGACGGGGACAAGACCGTGCAGGAAAGATCGAGGGGAGGCTTTTAACAAGTGAAAGAATAACATGAAAGAATGTGTGAAAAATCTCCTTGAGGAGCAATGTCACAACTTTATTATTGTTTGATAGGATGCCAGATTCTAAGCTGAAAACTAGAAGTTGTCCCCATCCCCACAAATGGAATTCCAAAATGCGATCTGTGCTGTTCCTGGACCCTTGCTGTTTATCTGCAATGATGCACTCCCCCCCCCCCCCCCCTCGCCAAAGCGTTTTTTTTTTCACTAGAAAAAAAAGCACTGCTTGAACATCCAGACGGACCTGATCCCCGAGCAGTCTGCATGTTTGGATTTACTATAACTCAAATATGATTCTGACTGCTCAAGTACCCTTCCCCCAGCAATTGTCATAAAAGAATTTGAAGGAAGACTTCCTACATCAAAATTTCATCAATGGAGTGGGAACCCAGATTGTGCCTGCTCCTTTGCCCTGGGAGTGAAGATAATTTAGGGGTCTTTTTACTAAACAGCAGTAAAAGGTGGCCTGCGGTGGCAGCATTCAGGATTGTCATGCACAGAGGCCACCTTTTACCACTATGGGTAAAAGATAATTTTCTTTAAAGGGTCAGTAAATGGCCATGTGCTAATGAAACATTGGTGAACAGCCATTTGCTGTGGTGCTAACCCAGCAGTAATAAATTCCTAGCACCAGAACTACCGCTGGGCTGATGTTTCATGTGCAAACCCTGTGGGACCCTTCGTCTCTATGCTGGTTCAGGCTTTAAGCTTTCTACTACGATCCAATCAAAAGAAGGAGTTAGGCAAGATTTACTATTCGTGGACATTCCAGGCATCTCTCCATTAGGAAATGCAAATGTGAGTTCATTTCACACTGACAACCAGATGACTTCCAGCAACTACTATCTATTCTATTCCTATTTTTGGATTTAACTCACACCTTCTACTGAACTGAGCCAAACTGAAACATAAGCCTTGAGGTGAAGCTCTGACACTTGTTCTTACTTTGAATCAAATTTATTTCCAGATATGAGCCAAGGTGCTTTAATCCAATGGTGTATTGCATTTCCACATGGAAAAATCCTAACCTGTGTATCTCATAACTGTGCCATATTACACAATATTTGCACTTTCATTTATGATGTATTGACTAACAGAATGATACAGCTGTGTGGTTCATGGAGTGCTCATGCCTTTTAAATATTCTATAACCATAAAACTTATTTTGACAGAATGTTATAATGTCCAATTCTGCTGTCCATGATGGCTGAGTGTATGAAATGTATAAACAAGTTGTTTCACATGTTTAGCACTACGAGGTGTTGCCTGTCTTTTTTGTTAACTGCTGCATGCACAGATAGGATTTAGCAAGTAAGAGTTGAGCTACAAACAGTAAGGAAGATAACTGCTGCTGAGATGAATTACATACAAGACAGGCTTTTCCCTGACAAACCTTTTACAAGAAAATCAACAGGGAAGTGGGAAATAGAAACACAATTCAAAGTGTTTAAGAATGCCTTCAGTTATGACATGACCTTTATTCACACTACAGATTACAAATACATTTGAAGGTTAATTTCAGATTCTTTGTGCTCAGCATGAATGTGGGAGAATGTGTTCAAGGCCAGCAATAGGGCTGGATCTGAAAGTTTAGAGAAGTTCTTAGAGGCCATGCTTATTAACAATTAGCTGCCATAGGATCACCAACTCTTACTAATAGGAGTGAGCAATATGGAATGGCTATTCCCATTAGCATCGGCTGGGTACTTTTAAATTACCTGATATGGTTTTATTGGATCATAACATTATACAAACGCAACCCGTTACATACCAGTGATTCAGTTTTCTAATAATACCTACACAAACAATAACAAACATAACCATGATTCTCCCCACCCTCAAAGACAGGTTCAGCCACTGATCATTCTTTAATCACTAGTCGAGGTGGTAGTACTGGTACCAGTACTATTCTCATTAAGAGCAGACCATTTCTCAGAAGGTTCTCAAATATTTCTTAAGCTTGCCATGTTGCAGAGTTGTGAGGTTCCATAGACAGCAGGGAACTGTTTCCAAACTGCTGTAGTTTCAGAGTAGATCTGAACTATCAGATAGTTACACTGTTAATTCAGGATTCCCCCCCCCCCCCTTTTATATTTGTTATCAACCAATAAGGCTCACATAGGGGTTATTCTACTAAACTGCTATAATATTTACACAATGCACATTTACTGCAAAAATTAATGTGCAGCAAAAGCAAGGGGCGGTAATTACTTTGCATTTACTGTACTGGGCAGACGGTTCTAAGTCTGGTGTCAATCACATTTATTCTTTGATTATTTCAGGAGCAGCCCAGTGGTTACAGCAGTCTGAGGCAGTAGAAGCTAAAATCCTAGTAACCTGGGGAGCTGAGATAACCTTTCCCTTAGATGTTCCCCTACTTAGGCATTCTTCCATATCATTACAAATAAACAGTGACATATATGCAGCTTTGTTTATTGTCAAAATATCCATTAATTACAACAGCTGTGTTCTACACCCAAGCTACAAATGTGAAAGAAAAAAAAGGGCCCTGCTGCAACAGCTGAGCAGTCTACACTGCTAAATGAAATCCACCATCACTATTTTGCATGGCCCCGCCCTGCCATAATGAGCTAGAGCTTAAGGAGCAAGGCATGGACCTCCAAGTCCCATGACCCTAGCTTAAACTTGAGCATCTAGCTCTTGTTTTTGTTTCAACGCTCATCATGATCCAAAATCAAAGTAGCTCAAGTGTCCGCCCCAGGGGAGAGGACCAGTAAATTACTGTTGCCGGCACCCTTCCCCCAACAAAAACAAACCATAAAAAAGCCTAGCAAAGCTACAGCTTAACCAGATGTACAATGAGAAAATGCTCTACTATTTCCTAGAAATCATGCAGAAAAAAAAAAATGAGGGCCAAAACTTCCCCCTTTCCCTCATCTGTTGGCTTCTATTTCTGTTTTATATACTGCTAACTCTCCTGAAGGATTCAAAGCAGTTTACAGAAAGAGTAACCCATCAATCTGAGGGAAATGTCCTCTTCTTCTGGAATCTATCCCTCTAGAACATTCTCTGGACCAGGCCAGCTAGGAGCCCAAAAGCCCCAGCTTAAATTTCTTTCAAGGTTCTCCCCCTATGAACTTGGCAAGCCACTTCACCTTCCATGACCTGGGTTAAGGGGGTCTGTGCTGGTTTTTAACATATTTATAAATGATCTAGAGATGGGAGTAACTAGTGAGGTAATTAAATTTGTTGATGACAAAGTTATTTTCAAAGTTGTTAAATCCTGAGAGGATTGTGAAAAATTACAAGAGGCCCTTACGAGACTGGGCATCTAAATGGCAGATGATGTTTAATGTGAGCAAGTGCAAAGTGATGCATCTGGGAAAGAGGAACCCGAACCATAGTTATGTAATGCAAGTTTCCATGGTAGGTGTCGCCGATCAAGAAAGGGATCTTGGCGTCATTGTTGATGATATGTTGACACCCTCTGCTCCGTGTGCTGTGCCGGCTAAGAAAGCAAATAGAATGTTAGGTATTATTAGGAAAGGAATGGAAAACAAAAGTGAGGACGTTATAATGCGTTTGTATTGGTCCATGGTGCAACTCGAACACTGTGTTCAATTCTGGTCACTGAATCTCAAAAAAGATATAGTGGAATTAGAAAAGGTACAGAGAAGGGTGACTTCCCTATAAGGAAAGACTGAAGCGTCTAGGGCTCTTCAGCTTGGAGAAATGACAGCTAAGGGGAGATATGATAGAGGTCTATAAAATAATGAGTGAAGTGGAACAGATAAATGTGAATTGTTTACTCTTTTGAAAAAAAAAAATACTAGGACTAGGGAGCATGCAATGAAGCTACTACAAAGTAGTAAATTTACTACAAAAGGTGGTTAGCTTTGGGAGGGGGGTTTAAAAAAGGTCTGGATGGCTTTCTAAATGAGAAGTCCATAGACCATTATTAAATTGACTTGGGGAAAATCCACTGCTATTTCTGGTATAAGCCGCATAAAATGTATTGAACTTTTTTGGAATTCTTGCCAGGTATTTGTGACCTGGATTGGCCACTGTTGGAAACAGGATGCTGGGCTTGATGCATCTTTTGTCTGGCCCAGTGTGTGGCAATATGCCCTGCCCAAACCACTCCCAATTCCTCACCCCTGGGGCTTACTCATGTAAATAATTAGGTCTGCCACCTCCATTTGGGGCAGGGGAAGCCATGGGCTTTCTACTATCCTGAAAAGGATTGCAGGCTCCCTCTAAATACATAATTACCCCAACCTTGTATCTGTTCATGACAGTTTTACACAGTCTGGGCAGTAGCAAACTACATAATTAGAAAGAAACCCAGTAGTCAGTAGATTTAATAAGATAGTTTATTAGCATTGATGTCTTACCCAGGGCTGTAGCGAGGGTGGCTGACACCCGGGGCGGGTTGCCGCTGTGGACCCCCCCCCCCCCCCCCCCCCGGTGCAGCACAGCACACCCCCCCCCCCCCCCCGGAGCGAATTCTTACTTGCGGGGGATGGGCGTGAGGGCCGATCCGCCCCGAGTGCACGTCGCTGTGGGGATGTCGGCTCCGCTGGTTCACTGCTCTCTCTGCCCTGGAACAGGAAGTAACCTGTTCCGGGGCAGAGGGAGCAGGGAACCAGCAGGGCCAACACGCCCCCCCCCCCCCAGCGCGTGCACCCGGGATGGACCGCCCACCCCCTTCCTACGCCACTGGTCTTACCCAAGGACAGTACAGGCAAATCAGGCAGCTCTGATATTCACATAGTGGAGCAGCACTTCACAACCGATAACATGTGCCTTCAAAGGTTACTGGCTTCTCTCTCTGTCCTGTCTTCTGCTCTCCCACCCCAGCTAACAGCTGCTTTTATACTTTTTTGATCCCATAGATCCCTATGAGCCACCTGCAATTTTATCATAATTGGCACATACATCCAATTATGCCCAAGTTCCAACTTTCTTATCTCTCAGCCAGGGGCGTAGCCAGACAGCAGATTTTGGGTGGGCCTAGGCAAGAAGTGGGTGGGCACCAAGTGTTCTCCCCCTCCCCTCCAAAAATATCTAAGCTGGTGGGAAAATGCTTCTCTCTTCCTTGGCAGTCTGCAGCAGGCCTAGTTTGCTTTAGGAAGCCTGAACCTGTTTTCCCACTGCATTCAATATGTGATAATTATTTACACTCACGGTTTAGAACTGGTGGGGTGGAATACAAGAGTGAAGATTTAGCAAAAGAACATAATGCCTTGGGCTTAATCACTAGGTGCATAACTCACCTTAACCCAGGTAGCGGTTATGGAAGGTGAAGTGGCTTGCACCGGTCCCTGGGGACATGTCCTTGGAAGAGCTGGGATTTTAGCTTCTACTGGCTTTATTCCCTTACCCTTAATTGTTTTGTAGGATGGGTGTGGAGTAATGTTCTTTGAGTGGGATGGATAGTACTAGGTGGATCAGTGAAAGTGAGTAGATTACTAGAAGTGTAATAGTACATAAACATAGTAGATGACAGCAGAAAAAGACCTGCATGGTCCATCCAGTCTGCCCAAGAAGATAAATTCATATGTGCTACTTTTTTTATTTGTACTGTCCTCTTCAGTGCACAGACTGTATAAGTCTGGCCAGCCCTATCCCCGCCTCCCACCACCAGCTCTGGCACAGACCGTATAAGTCTGGCCAGCCCTATCCCTGCCTCCCAACCACCAGCTCTGGCACAGACCCTATAAGTCTGCCCAGCACTATCCCCGCCTCCCAACTACCAGTCCCGCCTCCCACCACCACCTCTGGCACAGACCGTATAAGTCTGCCCAGCACTATCTCCACCACCCAACCACCAGCCCCGGCACAGACTGTATAAGTCTGCCCAGCACTAGTCCCGCCTCCCAGCCCCAGCACAGACCTATATGTCTGCCCAGCACTAGCCCCGCCTCCCAACCACCAGCTCTGCCACCCATTCTAGGCTAAGCTCCTGAGGATCCCTTCCTTGTGCACAGGATTCCTTTATGTTTATCCCACGCATGTTTGAATTCCGTTACCGTTTTCATCTCCACCACCTCCTGCGGGAGGGCATTCCAAGCATCCACCACCCTCTCCGTGAAAAAATACTTCCTGACATTCTTCTTGAGTCTGCCCCCCCCCCCTTCAATCTCGTTTTGTCTGTCTCATCTAGATTGTAAACTCTTTGAGCAGGGACTGTCTTTTTGTGTATGGTGTACAGCGCTGTGTATGCCTTGTAGGCTGTATTACTGGCTCAGCTGTAACCACTGTTTTACATTTGATATGATCAAAGAATAAATGTGGCTGCCAGTAGAGTCAGAAAAGCCTCCTGGCTTCCTGTCTCCCTTATTCTCTCACTCCCACTGACGCGTCTGTTCCCCTCTCTGGTCTCCCAAGGCGCTGGTGGCTGGCACTGCCCAGGCTCTCACCACCTCCAGTGTGCTCGGGTTCCTCACGCATCATCTACCGCTCGCACCCATTGCACTCACCACACGGCCCTGGCTCTCACTCACCACGTGCAGGCTGCAGCGTTGCCCGCGCGCACCCATTGCACTGCCCACGCTCTTCCCACCACCTCCCGCGCGCACCCACCGCATTGCCCAGGTTCTCACTTCCCACCACCTCCAGCGTGGTCTGGACTCACGGCTCACGCATCATCTCCCGCACTGCCCAGGCTCTCACTCCCCACCACCACCTCCATCCAGGCTGCGTTGGCCGCGCGCCCCGGACTCACGGCTCACGCATCATCTCCCGCGCGCATTCACCGCATTGCCCAGGCAGGCTCTCACTGGCCACCACCACCTCCAGCGTTGTCCGCGTGGCCAATCCCGGACTCGCGGCTCACGCATCATCTCCCGCGCGCACCCATTGCCGGCTGTCCCGCCCCTTCCACTACGCCTCTAAAAGCTCCCTGGGGTGGGCGTCACACTACAAGCTGGGCGAGGCATCGCCGCCTCCTCCTCCTGGCTCGGACAATGTGGGACTACGACGAGGTGACCGGCTTCCTGGGCCAGTGGGGACCCTTCCAGCTGCTCATTTTTTTCCTGCTCAGCATCAGCATCGTGCCCAATGGCTTCAACGGCATGTCCGTGGTGTTCCTGGCCGCTACTCCCGAGCACCGCTGCCTGGTGCCTGCCGCCGCCAACCTGAGCGAGGCGTGGAGGAACGTCAGTATCCCCCGGGAGATGGTGGATGGGGTGATGGTGGACAGCAAGTGCAGGCGGTACCGGCTGGACCGGTTGCTCAATTTCTCTGCCCAGGGACTGCTGCCAGGGCTGGACGTGAACGTGTCCGAGGTAGAGACGGAGAAATGCCTGGACGGCTGGACGTACAGCAGGGACGTGTATCGCTCCACCATTGTAACAGAGGTAAGGGGGAGGGGGGGCAGGAAGATTCCACCTAGATGCAAATCCTATGTAATGTTCTTTTTATTGTTATGTTTGGTGGAGCAGCTCTTAATTCAAAACATCTCCCATTCGTGCCTGCTTAGAAATTGAAAGGCACCAAAGTGATTTTACTTAGCAATAGATTTAACCCATTCACCTTAAGTCTGAGTCTGTGTACTGAGCGTTACCGTCAACCACATTATGTGGTCAGGTCTGCTATATAGCAAATATCTGTCTCCACAGGGAAATAATACATAGTAACTAGGAAGTGACTGCACATATAGACCTGAACTATCCATCCAGTCTGCCCAGCAGTCGCACTCATTATCAATTCATGATTAAATCAACAATGGATATGATATTATATACTTCATCATGAGTCTTTCTTTGGTGTTCTGGAACATAAACTGTAGAAGTCTTCCCAGCTGTGTCCTCCGTTCTAGCTACTTAAGTTGCCATTGAAGCCCTTTCCAGCTTACCCTAAACTGGATTGCCAGACCTGCAGAGTCTGCCCTGCACCATCCACCTACCTGCAGCTATTTAAGGGTTTATTTATGTGTGTGTATATGTGTGTGTGTATGTATATGTATAACTTTTTTTTCTAAATAGAGTTTATTGTGTTCATCCCACGGCTCTGTGAATTCCGTCACTGTTTTTGTCTCTACCACCTCCCTCGGGATGGCATTCCAGGCATCGCCCACCCTCTCTGTGACAAAGAATTTCCTGACATTACTGTTAAGTCTATCACCCTGCAGCCTTAGTTCATGTCCTCATTTCCTTTCTCCTTCTCTGGAATAGATTTGTTCCTATATAATGCCTTTCAAGTATTTAAATGTCTGCATCATATGTTCCCTGGCCCTTCTTTCCTATATGCTATACATATTCAGGTCTTCAGTATCTTCTCGTACATCTTTGTCACCTTCCTTTGAACTGCTTCTAGTCTTTTTTACACCCTTATCAAGATACAGCCTCCAAAACTGAACACACTACTCCAGGTGGGGCATTGCCAACAATTTGTACAGGGGCATCAACACCTCCTTTCTTCTGCTGGTTACTCCTCTCTCTATGCAGCCTAGCATCCTTCTGGCTACGGCCACCACTTTGTCTCACTTTAAGGTCCTCGGAAACCATTACCCCAAGGTCCCTCTCCCTGTTTGTGCATATCAACCTCTCACCTTCTAGGACATACAGCTCCCTTGGGTTTCTACTCTCCGAATGCATCACTTTGCACTTCTTTGCGTTACGTTTTAATTGCCAAACATTAGGCCATTCTTCTAACGCTTGCAAATCCTTTTTCACGTTTTCCACTCCCTCCGGGGTGTCCACTCTTACAAATATTGGTATTTATTTATTTATTTGTTGCATTTGTATCCCACATTTTCCCACCTATTTGCAGGCTCAATGTGGCTTACATTATGCCGTATCCTCCTCAAAAAGGCAAACCTTACCTTTTTAATACTTCGGCAACGTTGCTCACAAATATGTAGAACAGAATCGGCCCCAGCACCGATCCCTGAGGCACTCGGCTACTCACCTTTCCTTCCTCCAAGTAAATTCCATTGACCACCACCCTCTGGTGTCCATCCGTTAACCAGTTTCTAATCCCGATCACTGCCTGGATCTTAACTCCAGCCTTTCGAGTTTATTTAAGAGCCTCCTATGAGGAACTGTGTTAAAGGATTTGCTGAAATCCAAGTAGATTACATCTAGCGCATGTCCACAATCCAGTTTTCTGATTGCCCAGTCAAAGAATTCAATCAAATTTGTTTGGCACGATTTACCTTTTGGTAACGCCGTATTGCCTTGATTTTGTAATTCATTGGATTCCAGGAAATTTACTATCCTTTTCCTTCTGCAACACTTCCGTTACTTTTCCAATAACTGAAGTGAGCCTTACCAGCCTGTAGTTTCCTACATCTTCTGTCACTACTTTTGTGAAGAGGGACCACATCTGTGGTACCTCTCCTATATCTAAGGGTTTATTAAACAAACCTTTAAGAGGACCTGCCAGAACCTCTCAAGTTCCATCAATATCCTGGGATGGATCCCGTACGGTCGCATTGCTGTGTCCACCTTCAATTTTTCAAGTTGTTCATAAACACTTTCTTCTGTGAATGGTGCGATATCCACTCCATTCTCATATGTAGCTTTACCAGCCCATCGTGGTCCTTCTCCAGGATTTTCTTCTGTAAACACGGAAGTATTTGTTTAGCACATTTTGGGTTTTTTTTCTTCTTTGCTCTCCACATAGCCATCCACAGCATCTTTCAGTCTCTGGGTTCCATTTTTAGCCTTCCTCCTTTCACTAATATACCTGAAAAAATTCTTGTCTCCCTTAATTTCTAACTACTTGCTCTTCTTCCTCTGCTTTTGCCAGACTTAGCTCCCTCTTGGCTTCTTTCAGTTTCTTCCAGTATTCTTTTCTGTATTCCTCTTCTTGAATTTTCCTGTATTCAGTGGTGAACCTAGGTAAGCTGCAAACCACCCCCCCCCCCCCCGAGTATCACCTCCTGAGAGTTTAGGGAGCAGTCATGTGGCTGTCAGCTCTACCGGCTCACTGCCTTGGAACAGGAAGTAATGTCGGAGGGAGCAGGGAACCGGCGGAGCCGACGGCAGCACAAATGTTCCCTGCACCCCTCCTTGCAGCGTACACCTGGGGCAGACCGCCCCCACTGCCCCACCGTTGGTATGCCACTTCCTGTATCTCATGAATGCCAACTATTTTGCCTTTATTATCTCAGCCACTGTTTCCAGAACCATATTGGTTTTCCTTTTTTTTTTTTTTTTTTTTTTTTTTTTTTTTTTATTTACTCTTTATGTAAAGGTCAGTAGCCATTTTAACAGCTACTTTCAGCCTGGACCACTGTCTTTCCACTTCTGGAAACGGTAACAGAATTCAAACATGCGTGGGATAAACATAAAGGAATCCTGTTCAGAAGGAATGTATCCTTGGGAGCTTAGCCGAGTTTAGGTGGCAGAGCCAGTGGTGGGAGGCGAGGATATTGCTGGGCACACTTATACGGTCTGTGCCGGGGCTGGTGGTTGGGAGGCGGGGATAGTGCTGGCCAGACTTATACGGTCTGTGCCCTGAAGAGGACAGGTACAAATAAAAAGTAGCGCACATGACTTTATCTTGTTGGGCAGACTGGATGGACCATGCAGGTCTTTTTCTGCCATCATCTACTATGTTACTATGAGGCATATTTTCAAAGCACTTTGGGAGGCTAAGTTCCATAGGTTTCTATGGAACTTTGGGAGGCTAAGTGCTTTGAAAATGAGCCTCTGTCTTCCCCATCCCATCAGCTCTTTCTTCAGGTGCTCCCCTGTTTTATTAAAGTCAGCCTGTTTGAAATCCAGGGCTTTGAGTTTTGAGTGGCTTCCCTCTGCTGTAGCTGAAACCAAACCGTTTGATAATCACTACTTTCCAGGTGAGCAAATATTAAGACACACTTTCCCTAATTGTGAGCACCAGATCCAGCGTTGCTCCTTCCCTCATGGGATCCATCACTATTTGTCTGAGCAGAGCACTTTGAAAGGTATCCACTATCTCCCTACTTCTTTCTGATTTCTGCAGATAGATGAACTTCCCAGTAGTAGCACATCCCCTTTTATTTCTAAACTTTTGGACATCTGAAAGCATATCTTTATCAAGCTTTATCATAATGAAGGGAGACCAAGACCAGGAAGACAGGGTGGAGGGGTAGCAGTCTTGATTCGGGACCCAATCAAACTGCGCAGAATATCCATCCCCCAGCTACATGGATCAGAATCTCTTTTAATCCAACTTGAAGAGGAGAAGCCAATCTGGCTGCTCATGGTATACAGAGCACCTCGTAACACATTATCTGTGCAAGAACTCCTAGACCTGATTACTCAAGAGACCCTGAATTATCCTAGGTTTGTGATCATGGGAGACTTCAATCTACACATCAAAACCCCAGATACCACCACAGCTGCCTTTGTGGACACGATAACAGCACTAGGATTTACACAGGTGATCAATTCTCCAACCCACGAAAAGGGTCACATACTAGACCTGGTATTCTACAAAGGGGTGGCTGTCCCAGAATTCTGGGATAACCGTATTGAAATAACACCCCTATCATGGTCAGACCATTTTCTAATTAAATTCTCCCTAAGTGACCACCTGAAACAAATGACACCTCCCAGAGTTTGGAAGGAGGTCAAAGACAAAAAAAAAAAGCTGACCGCTGAGAATTTCCTAGAGGCCTTGGACTATCCACATGTAGATGAAAAAACAGTGTCAGAACAAGTTGACATCTGGAATACACACTTAACCAAGACCTTAGAGAAAACAGCACCACTAAAAAAGGTCTTATGCCCCATTCACAAACGCTCACATTGGTTTTCTCCAGAACTTCGGATCCTTTAAACGTGAAGGACGAAAACTGGAAAGGAGATGGCGCAAATCTCACCTGGATGAAGACAGGCTGAACTGCAGGAAGCACATGGCAAAGTACCTCTAAGCCTTAACAGCAACCAAAAAACAGTATTACTCTCAATTCATTGCACAGCCTGCCAGTTCACCAAGCAGCTGTTCAGTATAGTAAACAACCTACTGCAACCCCCACAACAAAACCAGCCTCCCCAGTCTAAACTGAACTGCAATGATTTTGCTGCATTGACAGAGAAGAGCCTTGACAAACTCCTAAGAGACCTTCGACCAACTACCTGCTCCCTCGATCCCTGCCCACCAACAATAGTACAGCAGGCAAAGTATGGGCCTTATAGAAGGCGCCACAAAAATTGTGAACACCTCTCTTTCTAATTGGCAACTACCAACAGCATTAAAAAGGGCAGTGGTTCGCCCTCTGCTGAAGAAAAACAACCTTGACCAGGACAAACTTGAAAGTTTACAGGTCAGTATCCAACATCCCGTTTCTAGGGAAACTCATAGAACAAGCAGTCTGTGTTCAACTTAATGAATGGCTAGAAAAGAGTAACTGGCTAGATCATGTCAATCTGGATTCAGACCCGGTTATGGAACAGAAACGGTCCTTGTATCCCTGCTAGATCTTCACAGAAACTGAGACAAGGGATTCGCCTCGATAAGTACTGCTAGATTTCTCAGCAGCTTTTGACACTGTGGATCATGATATCTTGCTAGCACAACTGACAGAAACTGGTATCAATGGTACAGTACTTGCCTGGTTCAGATCCTATCTATCAGACAGGCAACAATCCATAATGTTTGGCAGCAACTCATCACTACCATGGACACTGATCTGCGGGGTACCACAAGGATCAATACTGTCACCTATTCTGTTCAATATCTACCTCAAGCCACTAGCTGAGCTGATTCGGACACTCAGTTCTACATCTATGCGGATGTTGTGCAGCTACTCATACCCTGACTTGCCTACAGCCTTGAATAAACTGAATACTTGTCTAACATCAATTCAAGAATGGGCTAAACACAACAACCTTTGCCTGAACCCAAGTAAAACCGAGCTTCTCTGGGTCCCTAACACAAGTGGATATATACCTGACGTCAAAATCCCTTTTGGGAAGTATGAACTCCCCCTCAAATCACAAGTCATGAACCTTGGAATATAGTTAGGTTCAACACTTTGATTCCCCAAATCCAAGCAACCTTCAAGAGCTGCTTCTACTATTTGCGACAGCTACGCTGCCTCTCTCCTTACATCGAGAAGGTAAATCTTATCCCAGTTGTGCATGCCATGGTAACTTCAAGACTGGATTACTGCAATGCACTATACAATGGTCTGATTACAAAAGGCCTGCACCAGCTCCAGTTGATTCAGAATGCAGCAGCAGGACTCATAGAAGGTTGCAAGCAATGCGACCACATCACACCATTTTTGCAAAAACTTTATTGGCTACCAGTACAATACAGGGCTAAATTTAAAACTGTCTGATCGTCGAGGCCCTGAAAGGAAATGGCCCTGAGTATCTGAAGAATAGGATGATCCTCCACACACCGCCAAGGACACTAAGGGCCTCCCTAGGACTTTCACTAACTACACCCTCTCCAAAAGACATTACATGATGTGATACCCGCAAGCGAGCCTTCTCCGGAGTAGCCCCCACACTCTGGAATGCATTGCCTGAAAGGCTCCGCTTAACACAAGAATATCTCTACTTCAGGAAGCACGTGAAAGCTTGGCTCTTCAACCAAGCCTTTAATGGAAGAAGTAACTAGTTATTCTCACTCACGCACACAAGGATTGATTCGGGCTGCACATACTGCAGCGGGACACTTTTATCCACTCCTAGCCTAACTGAGATAATATTTAACCATCTCTCTGACCTCATGTGCAACTTTCTTCAAATCGGTCACCTTACTTTCAAATTCTTCCTACTTTCTTACTCATCTTGGTCAAACTTCATGCCCCTCACTGTCGACAGTCACCCAGGCGCTCAAAAGGTTCTCCAGAACCCACTGCAAACTGGATACCTGCCCTAGCTACCTTCTAAAATCCGCCCCTGACCGCTTCATAACAGACCTTACATCCCACCTAAACTACATGTTCCAACAAAGTCTTTTCCCTGAGGAATATGGCAACATCCTACTCGTCCCAATCCCAAAAGATACCAAGAAAAAAAACAACCAAACTTACCAACTACCGCCCAGTTGCATCTATTCCACTAGCAGTCAAACTGCTGGGAGAGCATGGTAACCAAACAGATTGACTACCTGGACAAGTTCTCATTACTACATGAATCAGAATCGGGATTTCACCCCCTCCATAGTACTGAAACTGTGTTAGTCACTCTCCTGGCCAAATTCAAGCAGGAAATAGCCATAGGCAAAAGCATACTTCTCTTACAATTCGATATGTCAAGCGCATTCAACATGGTAAACCACAACATACTACTAAGACTCCTAGACTACTTCGGGATTGGTGGAAATATACTTAGCTGGAGCAAGGGTTTTCTAACCACCAGAACATACCAAGTGAAATCAAACTTCCCCCCCCCCCCCCAACTGAAACTGAACACTGAAAAAACACACTGCCTCATCCTCTCATCTCAACACAACACGTACAAACCCATAACCTTAATCACCCCCAGACCACACCCTCCCTATGTCAGACAATCTGAAAATACTCGGTGTTACAATCGACCGCAACATCACATTCGAGAGCCAAGTCAGCTCCACAATGAAGAAAATGTTCCACTCAATGTGGAATCTTAAACGCGTAAAGCCTTTCTTCCCGAGGGAAATATTTCACAACCTTGTACAATCTATGGTACTAAGCCATGCAGACTACTGCAACGGAATCTATGCGGGATGCAAAGAACAACTCGCAAAGAAACTCCAGACCGCTCAAAACACAGCAGCCAGGCTGATATTTGGTAAATCGCGATTTGATAGCACTAAACCCCTCCGAGAGAAACTGCACTGGTTTCCCATCAAAGAAGGTATCACCTTCAAAATCTGTACTCTGGTCCATAAAATTATCAACGGCCAAGTCCCAGGATACATGACAAACCTCATAGACCTACCAATCAGAAACATAACCAGATCATCTCGAACATATCTAAATCTCCACTATCCACACTGCAAAGGACTCAAATACAAAACAACTTACTCATCCAGCTTCTCCTACATAAGCACACAACTATGGAACATATTGCCAAAAGCTGTGAAAACGACCTACGACCACCTGAACTTCAGGAAATCACTAAAAACCTGCCTATTCAAAAAGGCATACCCCACTGACCCAACATAAATACCTACACTCTTCAACATAGGAAAATCAAAGATCGTAATGGACACTATATAACATTTCCTTTCCTTAACCCCTACTATACTTGAAACACATGTACCTTTACTCGACCACAGTATCACCTTTGTATTTGTTTCTCTACTGGGCTTGGCGAATGCCTTTACGGTACTATGTAAGCCACATTGAGCCTGCAAATAGGTGGGGAAATGTGGGATACAAATGTAACAAATAAATCTATATGTTACAACCTTTGCCTTTACCCTTCACTACCAATTTTAATGTTCTATTATGTATTGTGTTGTCATTGCAAGTAGTATACCATGCCATATTTTGTATTGTTACTTGAATATTTGTAATTGCCTATTGCTCATGTTTGATCTATTCTTACTGTACACCGCCTTGAGTGAATTCCTTCAAAAAGGCGGTAAATAAATAAAATGATGATGCTGTATCACTCTGACGCAGCATTTTTAGTCAGCAGATGGCCATGGTGCAGTTTCTGTTGGGTAATAGGGTGTTTGGGAAGGGGGCGATTTATATATATATTTTTTGGATTCTGTTTGTGTTTAACTCATTAACAGCCATAGTTGTATTAAGGGAATAATAGGTGTAAAAAGGCAAAATCGTTCATTATTTGCTCTTATTGTATGTTTGGGCTTTTTTTTTTTTTTTTTTTTTAAGCACTGTTTAAACCATGAGAGAGCAAATAAATCAAAATGCATTCAAAGCAGCTCATTATGCAAGCTGCTTTATTCATGGAAAGATAACCACCAGCCTACCTTTCCGTTGCATGAGAATTGAGCTGCTAAGGTGCAGTCTACTGCACCCGAGAAGCCTCTTGAAAGACCGGTGCTGGGAGATTTGCCCATCACCCCCCACGGCACCTATCAGAGGTTTCTCTGGTGGCTAAAGAGGTGGAGGCAGGAGTGATCTCCAATTTTTCCTGCCTCATTAGTGTCTAGGTTCAAAATGGTACCAAACACCCCATAGCTTGACCCCCCCCCTAAGGGGATTTTCAGTGCCAGTGTATTGCTGATTTAAAAAAAAAAAAAGGGGTTCCAGGGTGATCTGGAAAACTAGACCGGTAAGCCTGACTTCAGTGCCGGGCAGGCAAAATAGTGGAAACTATTATAAAGAATAACATTATGGAACACATAGACAGCATGGGTTCAGTCAAGGGAAGTCTCGCCAATTTGCTTCATTTCTTTGAAGGCGTGAATAAACATGTGGATGAGGCTGAGGCAGTTGACGTAGTGTATCTGTCTTTTGAGAGAGCTTTTGACAACGTTCCTCATGAGACTCCTGGGAAAATTAAAAAGTCATGGGATAAGAGGAGATGTCCTTCTGTGGATTAGGAATTGGTTATTGGACAGACAGAGAGAGGGTAGGGTTAAATGGCCACTTTTCTCAATGGAGGAGGGTGAATAGTGGAGTGCTGCAGGGATCTGTACTGGGACCAGTGCTATTTAACATAACTAATCTAGAAATCGGAATGATGAGTGAGGTGATTACATTTGCAGAGACACAAAGCTATTCAAGGTTGTCAAAACACATGGGGATTGTGTGAAATTGCAGGAAGACGTTAGGAAACAGGAAGACTAGGCTTTCAAATGGCAGATGAAATTTAATGTGGACAAATGCTAAGTGATGCACAAACATAAGTACATAAGTAATGCCATACTGGGAAAAGACCAAGGGTTCATCGAGCCCAGCATCTTGTCCACGACAGCGGCCAATCCAGACCAAGGGCACCTGGCAAGCTTCCCAAATGTACAAACATTCTATACATGTTATTCCTGGGATTTTGGATTTTTCCAGGTCCGTTTAGTAGCAGTTTATGGACTTGTCCTTTAGGAAACCGTCCAACCCCTTTTTAAACTCTGCTAAGCTAACCGCCTTCACCACATTTTCCGGCAATGAATTCCAGAGTTTAATTACACGTTGGGTGGTGAAAAATTTTCTCCGATTTTGTTTTAAATTTACTACACTGTAGTTTAATCGCATGCCCCCTGGTCCTAGTATTTTTGGAAAGCGTGAACAGATGCTTCACATCCACCTGTTCCACTCCACTCATTATTTTATATACCTCTATCATGTCTCCCCTCAGCCGTCTCTTCTCCAAGCTGAATAGCCCTAGCCTCCTTAGTCTTTCTTCATAGGGAAGTCGTCCCATCCCCGCTATCATTTTAGTCGCCCTTCGCTGCACCTTTTCCAATTCTACTACATCTTTCTTGAGATGCGGTGACCAGAATTGAACACAATACTCAAGGTGCGGTCGCACCATGGAGCGATACAACGGCATTATAACATCCTCACACCTGTTTTCCATACCTTTCCTAATAATACCCAACATTCTATTTGCTTTCCTAGCCGCAGCAGCACACTGAGCAGAAGGTTTCAGTATGTTATCGACGACGACACCCAGATCCCTTTCTTGGTCCGTAACTCCTAACGTGGAACCTTGCATGACGTAGCTATAATTCGGGTTCTTTTTTCCCCACATGCATCACCTTGCACTTGCTCACATTAAACGTCATCTGCCATTTAGCCGCCCAGTCTCCCAGTCTCGTAAGGTCCTCTTGTAATTTTTCACAATCCTGTCGCGAGTTAACGACTTTGGATAACTTTGTGTCATCAGCAAATTTAATTACCTCGCTAGTTACTCCCATCTCTAAATCATTTATTAATATATTAAAAAGCAGTGGTCCTAGCACAGACCCCTGAGGAACCCCACTAACTACCCTTCTCCATTGTGAATACTGCCCATTTAACCCCACTCTCTGTTTCCTATCCTTCAACCAGTTTTTAATCCACAATAGGACATTTCCTCCTATCCCATGACCCTCCAATTTCCTCTGTAGCCTTTCATGAGGTACCTTGTCAAACGCCTTTTGAAAATCCAGATACACAATATCAACCGACTCCCCTTGTCCACATGTTTGTTGTACTCCTTCAAAGAATTGAAGTAAATTGGTCAGGCAAGATTTCCCCACACAAAAGCCGTGCTGACTCGGTCTCAGTAATCCATGTCCTCGGATGTGCTCTGTAATTTTGTTTTTAATAATAGCCTCTACCATTTTCCCCGGCACCGACGTCAGACTCACCGGTCTATAATTTCCCGGATCTCCCCTGGAGCCTTTTTTAAAAATGGGTGTTACATTGGTCACCCTCCAATCTTCCGGTACCACGCTCGATTTTAAGGATAAGTTGCATATCACTAGCAGTAGCTCCGCAAGCTCATTTTTCAGTTCTATCAGTACTCTAGGATGAATACCATCCGGTCCGGGAGATTTGCTACTCTTCAGTTTGCCGAACTGCCCCATTACGTCCTCCAGGTTTACCGTGAAGTCAGTAAGTTTCTCCGACTCGTCCGCTTGAAATACCATTTCCGACACCGGTATCCCACCCAAATCTTCCTCGGTGAAGACCGAAGCAAAGAATTCATTCAGTCTCTCTGCTACGTCTTTGTCTTCCTTGATCGCCCCTTTTACCCCTCGGTCATCCAGCGGCCCAACCGATTCTTTTGCCGGCTTCCTGCTTTTAATATACCGAAAAAATTTTTTACTATGTTTTTTGCCTCTAATGCTATCTTTTTTTTTTTTTTTTTTTTTTTTTTTTTTCGTATTCCCTCTTGGCCTTCTTTATCTGCGCCTTGCATTTGCTTTGACACTCCTTATGCTGCTGCTTGTTGTTTTCAGACGGTTCCTTCTTCCATTTTCTGAAGGCGTTTCTTTTAGCCCTAATAGCTTCCTTCACCTCACTTTTCAACCAGGCCGGCTGTCTTTTGGAGTTCCGTCTTTCTTTTCTAATTCGCAGAATATGTATGGCCTGGGCCACCAGGATGGTATTTTTGAACAGCGTCCACGCCTGTTGTACAGTTTTTACTCTCTCAGTTGCCCCCCCCTAAGTTTTTTTTTTTTTTTTTTTTTTTTTTTTTTAACCGTTCTTCTCATTTTATCATAGTCTCCTTTTTTAAAGTTAAACGCTAACATATTTGACTTTGTGTACAGTTACTTCAAGGTCGATATCAAAACTGATCATATTATGGTCACTGTTATCAAGCGGCCCCAGTACCATAACGTCCCTCACCAGATCATGCGCTCCTCTAAGGACCAAGTCTAGAATTTTTCCTTCTCTCGTCGGCTCCTGCACCAGTTGCTCCATAAAGCTGTCCTTGATTTCATCAAGGATTTGTATCTCTGTAGCGTGTGCCGATGTTACATTTACCCAGTCTATATTTGGATAATTGAAGTCACCAATCATAGTTGCCTGATGCTAGGGTATGTTTTAGGAGTCGGCACTCAAAGATCTAGGTGTCATTGTAGACTGAAGAGTCTTCTGCCCAGTGTGTGGCACTGGCTGCCAAAAAGAAAAAATCAGGATGTTAGGAATTATTAGGAAAGGGATGTAAAATAAGATCAAGAATTTTATATTGCCTCTATTGCTCTATGGTGCGACCTCACTTTTATTCAATGCTAGTTGCTGTATATCAAAAAGATACAGCGGAATTAGAAAAGGTTCAAAGAGTAACACAAATGATAAAGTGGATGGAACTCCTCCCATATGAGGAAAGGCTAAAGAGGTTAAGGCTCTTCAGCTTAGAAAAAAAGATACTGGAGGGGTGGTGGTGGTACGATTGAGGTCTACAAAATCCTGAGTGGTGTAGAACACGTAAAAATGAATTGATAGCTTTTTTCACTCTTTCAAAAAGTACAAAGACCAGGGGGGCACTTGTTGAAATTACATGGAAATACTTTTAAAAACAAATAGGAGGAAATATTTTTTTCACTCTTTTAAAAACAAATAGGAGGAAATATTTTTTTCACTCAAAGAATAGTTAAGCTATGGAACTCGTTGCCGGAGGATGTGGTAATTGCAGTGGTTAGCATATCTGGCTTTTAAAAAAGGTTTGGATAAGTTCCTGGCGAAAAAGTGCATAGTCTGTTATTGAGATGGACATGGGGGAAGCCACTGCTTGTCCTAGGATTGGTAGCATGGAATGTTGCTATTAATTTTGGGGTTTCTGCCAGGTACTTGTGACCTGGATTGACCACTGTTGGAAACAGAATATTGGGTTAGATGGGCTATTGGTCTGACCCAGCATGGCTATTCTTATGTTCTTATTTTGAACCTGAATGCTGACTGAGCAGGAATGTCTGAATCGCATGGCCACCCCACACCACATACTAGTTACCAGAGGAAATGCACTGCACCACTTTAGATGTGTGGAGTGGGTTGGGTGCATGTTGCGGCTTTGAATCAGGGAATGGGAGTATTTGGTCCTGACTTCACTGGGCCCAACTTGCTGCAGCCAGGAATGCATTATGTTCACAGTTGCAGCAATGTAAAAATACACTTACTGTGGCAACCACTTGTTTAACTGGTACAGTAAGTGTTGCTATTATAAATTTTACTTCCACTTAGTAACTACCCTGTAAAGTGTTAACCTACGTTCTAGTGTTTTATACTTTAGTACTGTGTACTCTTGAAAATGAAGGTGTGACAAAACAGTGGGTTTTAAGCCTGTAAACTATTAATTACTTCTTGAAGTATATTTCTCTAGTTTGGTCAGTAGGTGGTGCATGTTTATGTTTAAAAGCTGTTATAGAGAAATGGCTGTTCCTCCTTTAGTTTAACACGAAGAACCTGCAGTGATGTGGCCAGCTACTTTTAAAATTCGCTGTTCTGGGCTTTGGTCCAGGAGCTCAAATTCATCCAGGATGTACTGGCTTTTTCTTTGCTGAGGCCCTGTGAACAGTTATATTTGATATCCGTGAGCAGCTATATGTCCTGAACTCCCTAGGCACTATTTAGATATTAAACAAATGTTTAGATAGTGATGAGAGAGTGTGCTGATTGCATCTTTTCTGTTCATTCTAATTTTTCATGACAGTAAACATTTAGTTTGCCTCTGCTTGTCTGGACTGACTAAGAATCCTGGTGCTTTGTGTGTTGTCTGTGAGTGCTTTACTGGGAGTGTGGCCCCAGTAACCTAGAAATCTCGCGGAATAATTTGAGAGCAGGAGACCTGCCCAGATGTGGTTAGGATCCAGTCGGTGTAGGTGGACCTGAGCTGTGCTGGTGATAGACCCTCTAAGTGGCCATGGGGTAGCCCCAGGTGAGTGGCTAGGCATTCCATGACAGGATTTTGAAAAAATTCTAAAGTAGTTTATTCTTGAGCAGGGCAACTAAACATTTTTAGACCCAAGGACAACACAGATAACAAGATCTCTTTAGATTTTCTTGAACTGTAAAACTTTTTTATGAGTATTCACCAGTCTCTCCCCCATCTCCGCTACCTGTATTCCTTTTCCCTCCCTATACTTTATCTCTCCTAAACTACTGGAATATCTCTGTTCCCCTAGCTAACAGTATAGCAATGTTCAGTGAATACAGATCTGTGTTGGGTCTCTGTTGGTAGGCTTCAGTTTGGGTAGGATATTTCATGGCAGAGCAAGGGAAGGCCCTCCATGGGACCTGCAAGTGCAAAGCAGGTTCACAATCTTAACACACACTTGCACACAGTGGACAAACCTGAAACTTTAAAGTAGACTTCAAGGATTGACCTTCAAAACCCATCAATAGATCATAACTGTGAAGACTCGAGCACTATTCCCATATAATAGGGAAATAGTTTGAAAGCATGAGAATATTTTAACTTTCATAGTGTAAATTGTTCTTTAAACTATTCCTGTGAATTTTGTTTCTTGAGATGCCCAAGAGCTACATAAGCTACATGGCATGGACCGTGAAATCTATTTTGCTTTTTTAAATCGTACTGTTTTCATTATGTATTTAGACAGAAGCTAGACTAGTATTTGGCAGTATAAAAAATACTTTTAGCCATGATAGTTTGATTTTTTTTTTTTTTCTTTCATGGAATATTGCATGGATAGAATCTGTTTTTCCATATAATGAAAAGATATTTTGATGGCATGGTAACGAGACCGGTTCAGTGCACATAGGGTTGTTGGACTTTGGTTTGACTTCAAGAATTATTGGGTAAGAAAATCATCTAGACTCCTTGTTTTTGTACACAAAATCTATACAAGTATTAAAAATAAGTAATGATATCTTCCCATTCAGCGGAGTGTTTATTTTGGGCTTTTTATGTGATTTTTTTTTTTCATTGATATTTGCAGTTCACATATTTGTATTACTATGAATTTTTAAATCCACATTAAAACTTTAATGTAAGGAAATCAAAAGGGAGGCATTTAGCTCACACCTTCATAGGCTAATGCTCTTTAAGCACTCAAAACCAAATGTGTGCTTACAAATGAGGAGAATCCCTGTTATGTGTATTCTAAAGCTGTTGCATAGTACATGCATTAACAGAGCATTGCCTGCAACTTAAGTGACTACGAAGTATGTAGCCTTCTTAAACCTTGCAGAACAAGGTTTCTGATTTCAGTTCTGAGCTGATTTTTTTTCTTTCCTTTTAAACTTTCCTCTTTACATGACAGGTGGAGAATGACTGTTTTCTAATCAGTTCATGTTTATCCTGTTCTTTAAAGAGTTGCAGCCAGAGAATAGTATTTCCCAGCCTGGTCCAGGGGCCCCTTACAGGTTTAGTTTTCAAGACATCTGTATTGTAAATGCATGGTAAGTATTTGCATATTCTTGTTCTAAGTATGCAAATATCTCAAGGTAGTGCTGGCCTATTAGGTCCCTAAGGAGGGAACAGGGGAGTTGGTGGGGAAAGGGGGGGGAGGTGTCTGCTATCGCAGATTTTTTTTTAATCTTATTGAATTTGTGAGCTTTGGAGCATTGGGTAGGGTGGTCTTGAGGTTTTGGTGGGTGTGAAAGGCTTTGATACAAATTGTTTGGTTCTGGTGTTTCTGCTGTTGCTTGCCTGTTTGTAGTTTTGCTTTGAAACAATAAACGTGCTTAAAAAATATTTAAAGACAGCTTGAGGCTCAGTTTGAGGCGTGTTGACAGGTTTCTGGAAGAAGTGCAATACCAGTCCCTGAGTGGTTGTTTTCCATTGAATGGGATTAAATGGATTATGATTATAGATCTGAGAGATGACGATGAAAGTACTTTAAAAAAAAAAATCCTTTTAGCATGTGTGATGAGTGGGTAGTGTAAGGTTTAGGTTTCCTTAGGAGCACTATTTGTGTTTTGTTGCATATTTAACAATTTTAAGTTAGGCAAAAATAATCATTTACAGAGCTCACTTCTGTTCTGCATTCCTCGAATGCTCGTCCTGCAGCTGAAATGAATTGTTCTAATGATGTTGGTGGCAGGAGTTCCAAGCAGGAAGCAGGCAAACACATGGTAATAATGGTTGTTGCAACTTGGGGGACTCTGCCCTTACCTTGGCTCTTAGATTTCGGAGCCCAAGGTGTGTGCGAGGAAATAAACGGGCAAGACAGGTTACCGCTAAAATGAGACAGCTAAAACTAAAGCCAGCTTCAGAGACTATCACGCAGCTTCAAAATGCAGCAGCTTTGCTAGATAAGTCTCTGATATCTTATTTAACTGAGTAGCTTTTATTCGCAACCTTCAGAACAAAGATTCATTCTTTGGCATGATAACTTAATTAGCAAGGAACACACACTTCCCCCCCCCCCCCCCCCCCCCCCCCCGGGCCTTGTCTGTTCTATCAATAGGTACACCATATCATGTTGGTGTAACCTTGGGTTAGAGAGGAGGTCTTTTGATAGTGAGCCTCTGGCAGAGTCACTGGTTGGAGGGATTAGGAAGACCTAGGAGGGGTTTTAGAAGCAGGGAAGTCTATCCTTGGTTGCCTAAGGGTGGAGAAACCTACAAGCCCCTGCCAAGTGACCCATAGAGAAGAAAAGGGGTTACCTGCAGTGCCAACCCTAGCAGAGTGGATTTAAGGGATCAATTGCTATCAAGTGCTCCATAGCCATTAAAGGGAACCAGAACTTCGGATTGGATTGGTGATTCCAGCCCACAACCGGGACTCGGGGTAGGACGAGGTCTGGCCTTGGCTGATTGCTACCTTTGGGGTGATACCCACAAAGGATAAAAACAGTAATAGAACATACAGATCTGATGTACATCAGAGGAAAAGGAAAATCCATCCTGGGGTCCCATCAGGCTACAGGACAGGCACAAATGAATTGTGCACCTGTGTATAATCCTGATAAAATGCTCTTTGTGATTACCTTTGAAAAGCATAGCGGAAGTTTACATAGCTTATTAAGCTGGAGATCATCACAGCAAGAATTTGTTACTAACGTTATAATAAAGTTATGTTTATTCCTGATCCTCCTGGAATTCATTGCCGGAGAACGTGGTACGGGCGGTTAGCTTGACGGAGTTTAAAAAGGGGTTAGATAGATTCCTAAAGGACAAGTCCATAGACCGCTATTAAATGGACTGGAAAAATTCCTCATTTTTAGGTATAACTTGTCTGGAATGTTTTTACGTTTGGGGAGCGTGCCAGGTGCCCTTGACCTGGATTGGCCACTGTCGGTGACAGGATGCTGGGCTAGATGGACCTTTGGTCTTTCCCAGTATGGCACTACTTATGTACTTATGTACTTATGTGTGGTTCCTGGAGCTGGAGGGAACCTGGACTCGGATACATGTCTCCCAAACCCCAATTTAGACTCCGGATCCATAACTATTCCTAGTTGACTGAGAGAAGCCTGGAAGAGCTGAGTGCGAGTGGTTGGACAGTGATTCAAGCTGTGGAGCTTGGGAAAACTAAGAAAGAACAGCACTGTCTTTGAGAGTCTGGTCCGGGAGCTAACCCGACTGAGTTCCAGGTTACATTGGCCCACGCACATCCTTCTTTGGCTATGCTCCAGACAATTTTTCTCTGTTTCTTTGTAGCCTAGGTTTCAAGGCCTTTTGCTAGTACATTTGGTTCAACAGACAGTTTAAGCAAAGCATTCACAGTTCAGTGAGGCCACTGTTTTTAGCTTTAGAAAAACTCAAACTTCCATCATTATATGACTGCTACAGACTTTCCATTTCTCCCTTATCCCCTGCTAGACCTCAGCTCTCTAGTTCTCCCTGGTCCCCTTCAAGGTCCTTGCAACAATGGCACCTCTGTTGCCAGTAGGTAGTAAGAGACAAGCAGAATTCCATGTTCGAGTGTGTTATGTATATATCCACTGTTGGTCCTGAAGCTGTTTCCTAGCTCTTGAATAAGACCAAAAAAATCTGCCCCCAATTCTTCTTCTCATTTTGGACGTTTTATTGGTGATTCAGCAATTGGCTGCACCTCAACTACAGCTTGATCTGCTGTCGGTGTTGTGTCTCTTTGTGGCACTGTTCCAGCCTTCGGTTTTTGGGTTTTTTTTTTTTTTTTTTTTTTAACCAGGATCTTTATTGAATGGCTTCGGCACAAGTACAATGTAACACATACATGTCTATGATCAAAAACAGCGAAGATGACGCAAAAAACGTAAAAAGTGGAAAAAATGAAAACTAAAAATTAAATGAAAAACAAAGAAAGGGAATGAAAAATTGAAAAAAATCCACACAAAAAAAGAAAAAACACTGAACAAGATAAAAACCAAAATATAAAAATCAGAAAAAGACAACACAAGAAAAATAAAAAATGAATCAATTTATTAAGGTGATTTGACTCGACACAGCTGTGTTTCGGCCCAACTGGCCTGCGTCAGGAGTCTAAATAAAACAAATTAAATTTAAAACATGTCAATTTAGACTATAAACAAAGATAAGTGAATATACAACAAAACAGATGTACTACATTAGTAATGATATGAGATCCATTGACAGATATAAATTTAAAGATGAGTTATTAATATTTTTTGACCAGCTCGTATAAAATATGTATTTCACCTGTTTATTTTTTGCTTTTATATTGTATTCGGTGAGTTTCCTCCCCAAAACGTACTGCAAGAAAGCATTGGACCAATGATTGTAGTACATCTGTTTTGTTGTATATTCACTTATCTTTGTTTATAGTCTAAATTGACATGTTTTAAATTAAATTTAATTTGTTTTATTTAGACTCCTGACGCAGGCCAGTTGGGCCGAAACACAGCTGTGTCGAGTCAAATCACCTTAATAAATTGATTCATTTTTTATTTTTCTTGTCTTTTTCTGATTTTTATATTTTGGTTTTTCTCTTGTTCTCAGTGTTTTTTCTTTTTTTGTGTGGATTTTTTTCAATTTTTCATTCCCTTTCTTTCTGTTTTTCATTTAATTTTTAGTTTTCATTTTTTCCACTTTTTACGTTTTTTGCGTCATCTTCGCTGTTTTTGATCATTGTTGTTTTTTGCGAAGACAGGTTTCTTCTGTATTTGTGACACATACATGTCTAAACATTTATGCATTAGACAAAGTCATCTCTTGGAGGGGTCCCGCAGAGCAGAACCCCTTCTCGTTACTTAACCTTTCCCAGTTGTATTTTAACTTTTTAGAACCGAAATATTAATGCAAAAACCAAAATAACTTCCCATTACCCCCCCCCCCCCCCCAAACCTTCCCTCCCAGGGATACCATTAGTCAGTCATCTCGCCTCTCCTGGCCCCTAGCACCACCTTATGAAATACCCAAGGGAGCCTATATCTGTTTCCACTTAGCTATAGTGTTCTGCTCTCTTACCAGCAACCTCTCCCTCTCAGCGATATATTCCAAAAGACTCCTTCACTTACTCACTGAGGGACATCCAGGTTGCTTCCAAGAATGAGCAATCACCACCCGACCAGCACTGAAGCAATGCTTAGCCAAGATCCCAGCCTTCGTTTTAATATTTTTGTAAGTGATACTGTTGAAGGGTTGGCTGGTAACATTTTCCTCTTTGCTTATGATACCAAAAACTGCAATAGGGTAGACACCCCTGATGTAGATAACACGCAGGACCTAGCAAAGCTTGAAGAATGGTTCAGAATTTGGCAGCTAAGATTTTAAGGCAAAAAAAAAAAATGCAGGGTCATGAATTAAGTTGAGATGGGACCATACTTAGACTGTACTGAGTGCTTTCTACTAGCAAGCTTGACTTGGTAAACCTTTACTCCTTCACCTCAAGACTTGAATGGATTTGGCACCTCTTCAAACACATTGCTGCCAATGCTGAGCAAAGATCAGTTGGAAAGCAATGAAGATTACCAGCTTCCAAACGGTACTTAATAAGTGAGTGTTTAATTCCAGGATTAACTTTTATGTAGATAGTAGAACTGAAAGGAAGTGAGTTTACATCTTTGAAAGAGAGTGGCACCAACTCAGCAGGATTACTGGGTTTTGTTCATTTTAACAAGTTAAAGGCATTAATGGCACATGGAAAGATGCTTTGGGACAGGTGTCCTTATTTTTCATTGGTTTGACTTTTTAATAAATAGGTTAAGAAGTGTATTTTTCGTTTTGATCAAAGGAAACTCCTGATTTGCCTGGCTCTCCCAAATTTGCTTCAGACATTCAAGGACTGATTTATTAGCTATGGTAGAAACGTTTGCCTTTTTGTTGTAGCGCTATAGAAATGATTTGTAGTAGTAGTTGATTCTCTAATTTAAACATCTTTATATACCCTCTTCAGGGGCAAGTCCATTCAAAGTGGTATACAAGATTTTTAAAAATTATGAAAACAGATGGCAAATCACAGTATGACGCAGACACTGCTTCCATCCTTGTCTTTATAAAAACAAAGCACAGGCTTAGCCAAAAGTGTTTTCACACTAGTATAACAAGCTAAAAAGGGCTCAGATTTCCAATATAACATGTACATAAGTGTTGCCATACTGGGACAGACCGAAGGGCCATCAAGTCCAGCATCCTGTTTCCAACAGTGGCCAGTCCAGGTTGCAAGCACCTGGCAAGATTCCAAAACACTACAATACATTTTATGTTGCTTATCCTAGAAATAAGCAGTGGATTTTCCCCAAGTTCATCTTAATGGCTTATGTACTTTTAGGAAGCTATCCAAATGTTTTTTAAACCCTGCTAATCTAACTGCTTTTACCACTTTCTCTGGCAGTGAATTCCAGAGTTTAATTACATGTTGAGTGAAGAAATATTTCAGAAAGCCTAGTTCTCAAGAATATATAGTAGCTTCATCAGTCTTGAATTATACAGTACTAGTAAAAAAAAAAAAAAGGCCTGTTTCTGTGAGAAATGAAACGGGCGCTAGCAAGGTTTTCCTCAGAGTGTGAGCGAGAGATGGAGTGTGTGATGAAACAGGTGGTAGCAAGTGTGTGCCAGGGTGGCCCCCTTCCCTCCCTCTTCCCTGCCTGCCAGATGCAAGTGTTAGTGTGTGCGAGTGGGTGTGTGTGGGAATGAGAGTGCGTGCCAGTGCCTGGCAGCCTGCCTGCCAAGGGGCTTCCATCCCTCTGCCTCTCTCCCCACCTTGTACTCCTCCTGCAGCTTTCCCTGCCACTTGATTGGCGTTATTGGGTACTCCTCCCCCTGCCTGCTAGCACTGATGTTTCCCTGCATGCCTGGCTGCCAAGGGGCCTCTCCCCTTTGCCTCTCTCCCCACCTCGTAGTGCTCCTGCACCCCTTTGTGGGACTTGATCGGCGTTATTTCGATTCCTCCCCCTGCCTGCTAGCACTGAGCTGTTTTACTCCTGCTCGTCCGGTGTCCTGTTGTGTTTTTTTTTTTTTTTTTTTTTTTTTTTTTTTTGGAGGGTGGGAGCTTGGGGATCGCGGCAGTGGGGCCAGGTGTTTGGACGGTAGGGTCGGGAGGGCAGCGTCGGTGGTCAGCTGTTTTGCGGAGGACGGCAGCATCGGGAGGGCGCAGGTGGCTCGTTTTTTGTAGGGCTGCAGCGTAGGGATGGTGGCGGATCAGCTGTTCGGACGGCACTCCTCCCCCTGCGTAGGTCGCTGTTTGTCGCTATGCGTCGAGGGGGGTGGAGGATCTGTGTAGGTCGCTGTTTGTCAGTGTGCGTGGGGGGGTGGAGCGTCGGAGGGCGGTGGAACTGGGGATTCGTTGTCATAGCCCCGCCCTCGACGTCATGTTCGGATGCGAGGGCGGGGCAGACACTCATGGGGAAAAATTTTGGTCTCTGCCACTTCAAAAACGGAAGTGGCAGCTTCATTGAGAACATTGGTGGTGTGAATTATGTGCGGAAGGGGCGTGGCTGAGGGTGGGTCTATGGGTGAGAGTGAGTGGTGCATGAGTGACAGTGAGTGTCCCTGCCACAGAGTGAGCTTCAGAATGTTTCAGGTGAGATTTATATAAATTAAGATGTGAAGAACCAAAAGGAATGAATTTTTGTCTGAGGCTTTCCTATGATGATCTTGACCTTCTCACAAATTTTAATTAAAATTACTACTGGGAAAAGACTCATTGTGAAATAAGTCCATTTTTACACTTGCGTACAATGAATTGATAAAATATAAAGCTTTAAAGAGAAGACAAAAAACTGTTTTGAATCCTTTTCAGAAAGACGGCAGCCAAAGTTCACTTTTCAAGGACTTTGGCAATTTTATTCCATCATTCCACTGCAGTTACTCAGAAAACCTTCTTTTGCCAAGATTACATTTGTATTACATCTTTAGCAGGATAGACAAAACAAATTTCTGTGAGAGGAATCAGAAAGGCAGTTTGGCCATGCACTGTGTATTCGCTCAAATAGTAAAACAGGAGTCTGGGTTTTTTACTACTACTATTTAACATTTCTATAGTGCTACAAGGCATACGCAGTGCTGTACACCATACACAAAAAAAGAAGGTCCCTGCTCAAAGAGCTTACAATCTAGATAAGACAGGTAAACAGAACAATTAAGGGAATAAATAGGTGAGGGTAAAGGACAGGGCAAATTTTTTTACATCTTTTAAAAAGTCAGAACTAGTCATTTTTAAAAATTCAGCAGCCAATGCAACTCCCGTAATAAAAGTGCTGTAATTAGAGAATGGGATGGGGGACAGAGCCCACAGGGATGGGAACAAACTTTTGCCAGTGTAATTTTCTACTTTGAAGCCTGTTAATGAACTGCACTGTTGTTTGTTTGATGCCTACAAAGAGATTTTTATTTTATTTTTTTTTATTTTTTTTAAATTTAAACAAGCAAACATACTGGCCACAACTAGCAAAATTTTCATGGGGGATCCTGTACATCCTGCTACCAGCACATTTTCTAAGAAGACATTTTCTATTGCAGGAAGGACTGTGGAAGACAGGAGAAATAGACTGCATCCTGAGAAGGTGGTTGACTTATTCATCCACAGATTAAAAAATCATAACGTTGCTTCATAGGGCATATTTCTCCCCTCTAGGGCATACAGACGGGTTATATTTTGTACCCCTGGACATTTTAACAGGGTGGATTCCTTGGGTAGTAGAAATCAGTTGTTATAGCTGCTCATTTGTTGTTGTTGTTTTCTATTTGTAATTTATACACAACATTTGCACAGCATATTGTTCCTTTTTATACTTTTAATAAAAAGATTTAAATATAAAATCATAAGTGTTCAAGGCTTCTGGGGACGGAGACAGAACCCGTGGGGAAAACCTTGTCCCTGTGTCATTCTCTAGTGCCTGTACTCTCACTTTTTCCCTGACCAATTTTAAGTATCTAGCTAACACTTTTGCACAACTTGGGAGTTTTCTAGCTAACTTACCTACACAACCCCCATACCACGCATTACAATAGTATAAAGAACTTAATATCGTCAATTGAAATATTATTCTAAAAAAAACTCTATTCTAGAAACGTGTGCAATTTCTTCACTGTACTCAAATCGGTGTATATACCCGATGGATTACTTATGCAATCTGATGCTGACCCACACTGCTTTCCAGATTTTGAGGGAGGAGACACGAGGTAAATATGTATCACAACAGTATGTTAATTATCTGTTTATAGAGTGCAAAATTATTTTATATATCAAAAATCACAGGCTCAGCCCTCGGTCTCGTATTGTGTGAACAGCACTTAGCAGTACACTAACAGCCCAAAGCTACAGGAACCACTACCAATCATTGGGTCTGAATCCACAATGCTTAAAAAAAAAAAAATCAATGGCACAGCCCTTTGGACTGGTTTGTTGCAGGGGCGTACTGACCATATGGGCACAAGGGCCCTGGGGCTGTGGGGGGCCCAGTGTTTCCCTCCCACGTGCCTGATATGCGACGCCCTGTCTTCTCTCCCTTCTGCGCTCCTGTCCCCAACCCCTCCCCCTTCATAGGTGGAGGCACCATCAATGGAGGAAAGGGGAAATGTACCCTTAATGTCACACTGTAAATGTACACTTTCCAACGTATTGATTTCTACAGCAGTTGATACACTAGCTGATAATATGGTGCTTTACCTCCTCTTCCAAATTCTGGATTTTTACAGTGACTTTTTGGTTATGATTTTGGGTTTTTTGGTGGGGTTTTTTTTTGGGGGGGGGGGGCGGGGTGGTTGTTTTCCCAGTTTCTCATCTGTGTCTGCACCAATTTGTTTCCACAAATCAACTATACTAAGTCAATGTAGAGAAGGAAGATGAATTGTGGGGGAGGGGGATTTTAGCTGGGCCCTAATAATGTATGTAGCCAAAGACACATTAGCCAAATTAGCTAGATAAGTTAATAAACAAATCAAGAGCTTTGCATTTATCAAAAAAGCTCTTTTTAGTTTTCAGCCCAGCTAATTTAGGGGCCTATGTACTGTTTGTTCTTTGTCTCAGAAGAATCTGTAGGGCATAGAGCTCTCTGTTACCAGTACAGTGCTCTAGCTTTTATGAATGATTTGTTTCAAGAATGGTACATTGTACTTATTCTTTGCTTTGAATCATGGATGTATGATCTTTGAATATTCACAAGTCTTTCATGTTTCTGTTTTACAGTGGGATATTGTGTGTGATGACAACTGGAAAGAACCTCTAACTACCTCTTTATTTTTTGTGGGTGTTCTTATCGGATCCTTTACGTCAGGACAACTGTCGGACAGGTATGATATAAACGCAGTGCTCTTATAGTCTATAAAATAAACATCTCGAAAGATTATTTTCACACAGAAAAAGAAGAGTTGTGAAGGAAGGAAATTCCAGAGTGTGGGGGCTGCTCTGAGAAGACTCGCAGGTTGGTATCCCATTGCACAATCTCTTTTGATGAAGGTACAGATAGTGATGCTTAGAGGTCTCGAGGTCTGTAGAGAGCTAACTTATTCGTTTACCCTGGCCAATTTTGTCGGAGGACTTTGAAAATCAGAGTTTTAAATTTTAGCCCTGTAAGGTACTGGTATCCAGTGTAGTTTTTGCAGGAAGGGTGTGATGTGGTCCCACTGTTTGCGGCCTTTTTGGATTTAATAGCTCCTTTTTAAAAACTAAGTCTAGTTTTAGAAGTAAGAATAATCCATGGTTCTCGGAGAAGTCGTGGGATGTAAAATGAGAATGTCGCCTATTAAAATGAGCATGGCGGAACAATGGTGACTTAAGCTTGAAGAAAGGTTGGAAGGTCTCTTCATGACAAAAATCAATTACAAAGAGATCTTATTCAGCTTTGATAGGCATAGAAAGGCCTAATCTAGCTAAAATGTTTCAATTAATGAAAAGTTTAACCACCTGTTCCAGTAGGATCCTGCTGATTATTCAACAATATACTTATCAATCTTTTCAAGAAATATCTAGTCATTTGTCAACGTTCCCAGGCTTTGAACAACCAGGCGTGAACTCTGGAACAATGTGAGCCCTTGGCCTACTGTCGGCGAGCGGCAGCAGGAGGCAACCCCCCCCCCCCCCCCCAAGCAAGACTAGGCAGGATTCAGGATGCACTTGGCTTGGCTAGAGTCAGATACTGGAACAAGCTTGACTGGACAGGAACCGGATTCTGGAACAAGCTTGGCTTGACTGGACTGGAACCAAATGCTGGAACGGACTTGGCTTGGCTGGATAGGAACCGGATACTGGAACAAGCTTGGCTTGGCTGGACAGGAACCGGATACTGGAACAAGCTTGGCTTGGCTGGAACAGGATTCAGGATACTCAGACAAGGCAGACACAAGCAGGGTAGGGCTGAAGCTAAGGACAAACAGGGTAATACAGGGAACTAAAGCTGAGGATGGGTAGGGCAGAGACGCACACAGCAAGGAACTGAAGCTAAGAACAAACAAGACAAGAACTATGGCTGAAGCTAAGGTAGAGGGGACTAGAACAAGCAAGGCAGACTAGGCAGGACACAAAGCTGAGCCACACAGACAAACAGAACTATGGCTGAAGCTAAGGTAGAGGGGACTAGAACAAGCAAGGCAGACTAGGCAGGACACACAGCAAACAGACAAACAGAACTAAGGCTAAAGGCAGAAGTGTGCACAGGCACTACAATAAGAGGACAAGACACAGGAGTGCGCACAGACTAGAACAAAGCAGAAATGCTACTGCACACGGACTAACCTGGGGACCTTTGGCATTGCAAAGGCCTTGATGAAAGTGAACCACTTCCTTATAACAGGACAGAGGCAGGAAATACACAGAACCCAAAGTGAGGCTTGGAACACACAGGACAAACACAACAATATAGATAGAAGCCAGCTCATGAGCTGACCAGCAGAAAAGGTGAGTTGAAAGAGGGGTCACACTCGTGACACACTTTTTTTGGGTGGCCCTGTATGGTCGCTTTCTCTTCCCGCAAGGCCTCAGGGGAGATAATCACTAGGTCATTAAATTCTCACTGCCCAGGTACACAAAATTTAGATTTTGAGCCCTCTAGGGACTGAGAAAATACCTGCATATAATTACTGTGCTTCATATGTTTAATAGCGCTGTAGAAATTAGTAGTAGTAATTAGGGGAGGGTCCACTGGGCATGCACTCTCAGGTCCCAAGAGCCAGCAGTGTAGTTGAACAATATGTGCTAAATCCTTGTACTCAGGAGCTTCAGGTTTGCCACAGACCCTGGGGGTAGTTAATGCGGAATCTTGCTACTACTTGAGATTCTGCCAGGTACTATTAACCTGGCTTGACCATTGTTGGAAATGGGGTACTGGGCTAGAAGGACATTTGGTCTGACCTTGTATAGCAGTTATGGTTGTGGGGGAAAGGGGATTTAGCTTCTTTATCTGACTCTCTTTGGGGACACGTTATGCCCACAGTGAAGATAAAACTCTCTGTAAAGTAAATATAAATTATAAAAAGAAATCTTACTTCGTACATCTCTGAAACACATTCAGTAGGAGATTAAAGGCTGGCTTCACTAAGGCTTTTCTCTCATCCTATGCCTTTATGATAAGTCCTTGAGAAATGTGACCCTAAATGTTGTGCTGTACCTCATCTACTGTTTATTTTTATAACTCTATGGTTTGTTCATTTGCCTGACTTTTTCTTATAGGTTTGGCCGGAAGAAGATCCTATTTGCCACCATGGCGGTACAAACGGGCTTTAGTTTCATCCAGGTCTTCTCCACGAGTTGGGAGATGTTTACTGTGTTGTTTGTCATAGTGGGCATGGGACAGATCTCCAACTATGTGGCAGCTTTCATACTTGGTAAGGTTCATTTCCATTTTACTAAACCATGACTCACAGTTTTTTTTTTTTTTTAATCAGTGCTTTGAGCGGTGCTATGCTGAAGAGCATATATAATTAAAGCTTTATCAAATGTAAAAATCTTGCTTGTTGAGGACAAGTACCTTGTTTTAAAGCTTGCGTGCAAAGTTCATTTCTTAATCTCTGTAACTTCTTAGAGTAAGAGATTAAGATAAGTTATGGATATTTTGATATTAAAAGTGGCTGCCGAAAATATAAAGCTGAACATTTAGTTTGAAGCTGAAGCAGAGGTGTAGCCAGAACTCGACGGGAGGGCCAGAGCCCAAGGTGGAGGAGGGGAGCACATTTTGGCCTGCCACCCTCCCGCCGTCGCTTCTGCCTCCTCGCTGCCCCAACCCCCGCCAGCTAAAGCATTTGTCCTGCTTTCAGCATCGTGCACAGCGCTGAACAACAGGATAGGGTGCCAGCAATGTAAGAACAGCGTGGGACAGACGCCTTAGCTGGTGGGTGTTGGGGACCCCCGCCAGCCAAACCAGGGGCACCAGAGCCAGTTTGAGGAGGCCCAGGCACCTGTGGGCCCCCTCTGTAACTGCACCACTGAGCTGAAGACTGGCTGAGTCCTGGTGTGAAACGAGTTGCCACCAAGATTTCTTCACAGTTCATTGTTTACACACACTGTTTGAATTGCAAGAGAAGGGTTGTATGAGTATGTTCTTGGCAGGTTGACCATAGGAGCCGACTCTGTGGGAGCTTGAGCACCCCCAATATTGAGAAAATTCCTTGTGTGTGTCCATGGAAGGGTTATTTCCACTGGGCTTAGCACCCCCAATAATTTTGAAAAGTTAGCTCCTATGAGGTTGACTGCCCATTTCCATCTGAGAGCATGGCGGGGCAGTGCACTGACCAGTCCTACCTAGTTTCTTTACTTCTCGTTTCCTGTATTGGTAATGTTTGTTTTATATATAGTCTTCTGCTTTATCCCTGGATTCTATAAAGATCACAATTCTGAGTCATGCATGCATGCAGGAGAGTGGAGGAGTGGCCTAGTGGTTAGAGTGGTGGACTTTGGTCCTGGGGAACTGGGTTTGATTCCCACTGCAGGCACAGGCAGCTCCCTTGTGACTCTGGGCAAGTCACTTAACCCTCCATTGCCCCATGTAAGCCGCATTGAGCCTGCCATGAGTGGGAAAGCGCGGGGTACAAATGTAATAAAAAAAAAAAACTCCAATAGGTTAAGAAGCAATTAAGTCAAACTATTGACTTCAATTGGGATTTGCACACACAACTCCCTGCGTGCTACTCTAAAACACAGCTCACACAAATCCCATAGGGCACAACCCAAAAGACAGGCAGGGGTATTTTGACAATTTGTGTAGTGTGTTATACAGTTCCGTGGAAGTGCACCAGGATTTACACCAGTTTTCAGCTGGTGGAGGTTGTCGCAGATTTGAAAACAGTTGCGAGTTAGTGGCACTATTATATTTTTAAGTGCTGAAAGTTGTTGGCTTATTTTTAAGTAAAAGCTATTACATTTCAATAAAATTGAAGGATGATTCAAAAAGCTCAATAAGGGATTGATGAAGATTTGCACATTGTCGCTCTGGAAACTCCAGTTAAAGCTGTGTTGATCCTGTGAACACTGATCCTTTTAGGAACATTATATGTTGAAAAGATGCTGTTACACCATGTGAAGTAACTGGTGAAATTTACAAAGGAAAGTTAATTTGTGAAAATTGCATATACTTGCTAAGGTATTGTGTGTAAGGATATAGATGCTTGGGATAATTACAATAATTAAGATAGTTTTGATGTCCCTGCACATTAAGTAATTTGGTCCCATCTATTAGATTTATTCATTATAAAAACAGGTCTAGACCAAAACGTGAAGTTTTCATTTCAATTATGGTTGTAAAATGTCAGTGTTTAGACACGCCCTAATCTTGTCTTTGAAACGCCCCGACATGCCCCCTTATTTGGATATATTACAGATGAAATGTGTAGATAAATGTTTGCAAAATAGGTGTTGAAAATAACTAATTAGGACTTTTTGAGAAGAAATCTGTCCAAATGATGCTTTATAACACTTTTTTTGGGGGGGGGGGGGGGGGGGGGTTCCAACACTTTTTTTCTCTTTCGAAAATGAGCCCCTATGTAATGTTGTAAGTCTAAGTACTTTGAAAATACCCCTCTAAATTTTTCCCTTGGGCCTCTTGACAGCCCCCAATACTATTTTTGAAGTGTCTCATGGTGGTGGCATCCCACATGCACAAACAAGGACATCTAGTATTCCTGTACCTGGATGACAGGCTTCTAGTAGTTCAGATAGTCACAGGCCTTTTTTAACCTCTGGAATTTATCAACTTTCAAAATTCCACCATACATCTAGCCATCTTTTCCTTCATAGAAATGGTCTTGGACACTATCCAGTCCAAAGCCTTTCTTCTAGAAGACAGGATCCAGCTGCTGATGATAGAGGTTCATGTAGTAGTCAGTGCCCAAGGTCGCAGCCAGAGAGTACTTGAGATGCTGGGGAACACGGCCATGGCTGTTCATGCCATTCCCTTAGCCCATTTAAAAATGTGACATCCTCAACGTGATTAGCGCTCCCAACATCTTTCCTTAATACTTGACCCACCTTCTCAGCTGTGCCTTTGCACCATGGCAGCATCAGTCCTGACACTGGAGACCTCAAACCAAGGGTGGGAAACTCATCTCAACAATCAACATTCACAGGGAATGTGGTCAAGATACGAGAATCCTCTTCATAGTAACAATATATATTTTTTTAAATGCATATCCCCATCAAGTAGAGAAGTTTTCAGTATAGCCACAATGAATATAGAAGAGACAAGTCTTTTGGATTGCATCATGCATATATGGTAGCAAATCTCTCTCTCTCTCGAATTTAGAATGCAGATTTTTTTTTCTATTCTCTGTTTTGAACAGGATCAGAAATTCTTGGCAAATCTGCTCGAATAGTGTACTCAACATTGGGAGTTTGCATATTTTTTGCAATTGGTTATATGCTGCTGCCCTTGATTGCTTACTTCATCAGGGACTGGAGGATGCTGCTTCTGGCTCTTACCGTACCTGGTATGCTCTGCATTCCACTCTGGTGGTGAGTTTAATAGCTGATATTCAGTTTGTACAGTTCTTCCATATTTGTCTGTTGGACTTGCTAATTGCAGTATTGTTAACTTATCTGTATCGAATGTGAAGTGTGTTTTTTATCTGTAGACTATAAGGAACATATGAAGTACCACTCGGGATACCTAGCTCTGTTGGTCATCTAACAAACTTTAATGGAGAAATCCATGTCCAGTTGCTCATTCCCAGAAATCTCTGGCTCTGACTAATAATTTGGTTTGATTTATTGTGTTGGGTACACTCCCTCTTGCAATAAACATCAAGGCAGTTTGCAACATCTTCATATTAAAAAAAAAAAAAACCACAAATGAAATCAAACATAACAGCAAATCAGTTGACCCTTAATGATAAAATTGCATAAGAAGCTATGCTGTCGGATTGTTGTGAAATAGAAAATATCCCTCATTCCCAAAGGCAAGGGTGTAGACGCCTAAAAGCTGTCTTTCAGGTCCCCGATAGAAAGGAAAGTCATAACCTTTTCTGTGAGAATCCCAGTGGCCACAATGTCTCATACTGATTAATGTAGCTAACAATAATGAATGGAATGATCATGTTGATTTTAAAAATTAAAAACCCAATCAGTTTTTTTTTTTTTAACTGGGCAATGCTGTTAAATTATCAGTTCTGACTGCCCCAGCACAACCCAGGGTAGAGTCAGGTGAACCCAGAAGTTGTGGGCACCAGTGATATTCACATAGCTAACTGGACAAGTAGGACCTCTTAAATAGCAGTCTTAACCTTGCTCTGTTAACTACCCAGGTACAGCACTGAATGTTGGCGGATCCTCATAACTTTTGGGCAGCTACAGTGACCATGATGTTTAGTGCCCCTGCCCAGATACAGCCCTGCATGGAGTATCCAGGTCTAATCTGGCAGGCAGTGGTCAATGTTTATAAAAACAGTGACCTGGAAGTGTGAAGTACAAGTGCTCGGGAGTTGTGCTGATTGGAATTAAATTATGAGACCAATGTGGGGATTTGTAACTTTTAAGGCTGTGTTGAAGGTTATCTGTTAATCATTGTCACTTAGCCAAACTCCCTAGCTGCCTTAGGTTTATTATTTTTTTTAGTTCATCCTTATCCAGGGTGGATTACAATAATAAAATATACAAAAAAACAATATGATCAAAATGTATCATAAATACATCACTTAAACAAAAAGTCTCTTAGGTGCTTCTGAAACGATAGCTTGCAGGTCTCACATTTTGTTCCTTGATTAGGTGACTTGGAATCCATGAAAATCTATTCTAAAATTTTAGAGCCGGGGTCCACAGCCCAGCCTGATTTTCAGGATTTCCACAATGAAATATGTATGAGATCTATTTTGCATTCACTATTTCCATTGTATGCAAATAGATCTCATACCTATTCATTGTAGAAATTCTGAAAACCAGACTGGATTGTGGACCTCAAGGACCCGGCTTCAGAAAACATTGATTTAGTAAACTTTATGGCCAGATGTATTAAATGTTTTCTCTTTTTTTTTTTTGTGGTGATGGGAAAATGCCTAGGGCATAGGCCTCTTGGCTTACGTTTCTGGATTATCTGACTACCCAGTAATCCTGGTGCATGAGTTTTTGTTAAAGATAAATCTTTGCAGCTTCTCTGGCTTTATAATTCTGCTATTGGGTTTTGCATCCTGCCTCTTCCTCTTTTCCAACCCTAGCTAGAACTGCTTTACAGTTACAAGTTACTGTCATCAAAGTGGCTACCCCTGCCAGCTTTGGAGGTCGGTAAAACCTGAAATAGATTCCCAGGCAAGTCTGCATGCCAGAAGTCAGCTGGTTCTGGGAATGCTACAGAGACACTGTTCAGTGCCTGAATGGGGAGGGAGTCCATATCCCTAATGATGATGCTCGATCACCAGATTGAGATCACGATTGCAGGGTTCCAAGAGGACTGTTGCTGCAATGACTGGACCATGCAAGTTGGGAAGGGGATGTAAAGAAAAGGTTGCTGGGTAATTGTGAATGAAGGCTTCTGTTTAGCGGCATTGTTATTGTTTTGGGTAGTCTTTATTTATTTATTTTTGTTTCAGAGCAATGTCATTGAGATTGTGCACTCTTTCCTGATCACGTATGCATTTCAGGAAAGAGTGCCCAGTTATCAGCAAACAAAAGCACAAAATGTTGAGGTTTTTTTCCTGCTCATTTTAATTTCTTAATGACATGGAATGTGTCATTAACATTTCCTATGCTGTTGCAAATGACAACCCATCCCTATCTGGCACTGTAGGTCCAACAGACTGGTTCTACTTGACAGGTCATTAAAATGTTCTCATTTATAGATGCGGGTTTGGTGCCATTTGCTCATCAAGTGGCTCTGAGAAAATCACTTTTGATGTTTGGCTTTAGTACACCCGTTTTTTAGTAGTAGCTGAAAGTGAGTTACATTCAGGCATGCTAGGTATTTCCTTGTCCCTGATGGTCCCACATTCTAATTTTGTACCTGAGGCAATGGAAGGGTTAAGCAGCTTGCCCAAGGTCACAAGGAGCAGGAGAGGATTTGAAATCTGCTCCCCTGGATGTCAAGCCCGGTGCTCTATCCACTCCTTTTACTCTTTGCTTTCCTTAATTATTTCTGTGCTTAACGTGTGTTTTAACTGTCTCGCCTCTGTTTCAGCACAGGGATTTCTCATTTGTCAGTCTCTGTATTTGTGAAGCATTTTGGGAAGAAATTAGTGGAAGAATGTTTAAATCTATGCCAAGGTCTCTGAAGCACTGACATAGTACCAGGTGGTTTTTTGTTGTTGAATGATTAGTATTGAGTCTAATTATCTACATGGAGGATCTGCCATGAATCGAGGCAGCGTGAACTTTGAAGCACAAGGCATTTCTGTAGAAAGTCTTTCTGCCAAATTCATACAGCATGAACCAAAAAAAAAAAAAAGCAGCTTAAGAGCCAATAAAGCTACAATCGCAGATTTGGGCACACGAGTTACCGAATACTGCCATTTGGGGGGCCCTTTTTATTAAGCAGCGGTACGTCCCCTGCAGGATTACTGCGCACCTTCAGAAGTTACTGCAAGAGTCCAGTGGTAGTTCTACCCCAGCACGCTCCATTTCTGGTGCTGCAAAGAGATTTATTCTATTTTTGTAGCACCAGTATGTACCTGGTGGTAATATGGCAGTGCCACGCACTGCCTGGTTATCGCTGGGTTAGCACAGGAGCCCCTACTGCAACCTCAGTGGGTGGTAGTAAGTGTTCCCCCTGAAATGGCTGCGCGGTAAGTGGTTCACTTACCACATGGCCATTTCTTCTAAAAAAAAAAAAAAAAAGACTGCCTTTTATCCGCTGCGGTAAGAGAGCCTCGGGGCACGTTAAAAACATGCTGACGCTAGCACAGACCCCTTTATACCGCAGCTTAGTAAAACAATTGACCTTAAGTACCAATAACCCTTAAGTGGCATTAATTGACACTAATTTGCAGTCATGTGACTGCATTTAGACGCTATTCACAACACAGGACGTACACATGGATGGGTCAGGGGTGTGTCTCGCAGTTGCACTCATAAATTATGGAATATTTACGCAACTGCCAGCTTTAGACATGACTATTTACACCAGCCTTTAACTTGGCGCAAGTGCTCTTGCCTAAAGTTTGGTGTGTGTATGCCGACTTGCGCTCTCTTCTATAACAAATTTCATGTACGTTTACCGTTATAGAATTGACGCTCACCCCTGGATTTTATATATCGCACCTAAAAATCCACACGGAAAACATTTCCACCTAACAAATGGCTAGAAAGGTAAGGAGGGGTGACAAAAATTTCTTCAGGTATATTAGTGAAAAGAGAATGACTGACTAAAAAGGGAATTGTGAGACTAAAAGATACTGCAAACCGCTATGTAGAAAATGATGAAGAAAAGGCAAATTTGCTAAATAGATACTTTTGTTCTGTTTTTACTGAAGAAAATCTGGGAGAAGGACCACGATGGACTGGCAAAAGTTCATTTGAGAATGGAGTGGATATAGCACCGTTCACGGAAGAGAGTGTGTATCAACAGCTAGAAAAACTAAAGGTGGACAAAGCCATGGGACCAGATGGGATCCACCCCAGGATATTGAGGGAGCTCAGAGAGGTTCTGGCGGGTCCTCTTAAAGATTTGTGTAATAAATCCTTAGAAATGGGAGAGGTTCCGAGGGATTGGAGAACGGCGGAGGTGGTCCCGCTTCACAAAAGTGGTGATAGGGAAGAAGCTGGAAAGTACAGGCCGGTAAGCCTCACTTCGATTATTGGAAAAGTAATGGAAGCGATGCTGAAGGAAAGGATAGTGAATTTCCTGGAAGAAAATGAGTTGCAAGATCCGAGACAACATGGTTTTACCAAAGGGAAATCATGCCAAACGAATCTCATTGAATTCTTTGGGTGACCGGAGAATTGAACCGTGGATGTGCTATAGATGTAATCTACTTAGATTTCAGCAAGGCTTTTGACACGGTTCCCCACAGGCGGCTCTTAAATAAACTGGATGGGCTGAAGATAGGACCCAAAGTGGTGAACTGGATTAGGAACTGGTTGACGGACAGGCGCCAGAGGGTGGTGGTGAATGGAGTTCGCTCGCAGGAGGGAAAGGTGAGTAGTGGAGTGCCTCAGGGATCGGTGCTGGGGCCGATTCTGTTCAATATATTTGTGAGTGACATTGACGAAGGGTTAGAAGGTAAAGTTTGCCTATTTGCGGATGATACTAAGATTTGTAACACAGTGGACACCCCGGAGGGCGTGGAAAACATGAAAAAGGATCTGAAAAAGCTAGAAGAATGGTCTAAGGTTTGGCAACTAAAATTCAATGCGAAGAAGTGCAAAGTGATGCACTTAGGGAGTAGAAATCCAAGAGAGGCAAAATGTGTTAGGCGGTGAGAGTCTGCTAGGTACGGATGGGGAGAAGGATCTTGGGGTCATAGTATCTGAGGATCTGAAGGCGATGAAACAGTGTGACAAGGTGGTGGCCGTAGCTAGAAGGATACTAGGCTGTATAGAGAGAGGTGTGACCAGCAGAAGAAAAGAGGTGTTGATGCCCCTGTACAAGTCGTTGGTGAGGCCCCACCTGGAGTATTGTGTTCAGTTTTGGAGGCCGTATCTTGCTAAGGATCTAAAAAGAATTGAAGCGGTGCAAAGAAAAGCTACGAGGATGGTATGGGATTTGCGTTACAAGACATATGAGGAGAGACTTGCAGACCTGAACATGTATACCCTGGAGGAAAGAAGAAACAGGGGTGATATGATACAGACGTTCAAATATTTGAAAGGTATTAATCCGCAAACAGACCTTTTCCGGAGATGGGAAGGTGGTAGAACGAGAGGGCATGAAATGAGATTGAAGGGGGGCAGACTCAAGAAGAATGTCAGGAAGTATTTTTTCATGGAGAGGGTGGTGGATGCTTGGAATGCCCTCCCGCGGGAGGTGGTGGAGATGAAAACGGTAACGGAATTCAAACATGCGTGGGATAAACATAAAGGAATCCTGTGCAGAAGGAAGGGATCCTCAGAAGCTTAGCCTAGAATGGGTGGTAGAGCTGGTGGTTGGGAGGCGGGGCTAGTGCTGGGCAGACTTATACAGTCTGTGCTAGGGCTGGTGGTTGGGAGGCGAGATTAGTGCTGGGCAGACATACGGTCTGTGCTGGGGCTGGTGGTTGGGCGGCGGGGATAGTGCTGGGCAGACTTATAAGGTCTGTGCCAGAGCTGGTGGTGGGAGGCGGGACTGGTAGTTGGGAGGTGGGGATAGTGCTGGGCAGACTTATAGGGTCTGTGCCAGAGCTGGTGGTTGGGAGGCGGGGATAGGGCTGGCCAGACTTATACGGTCTGTGCACTGAAGAGGACAGTACAAATAAAAAAAAAAGTAGCACATATGAATTTATCTTCTTGGGCAGACTGGATGGACCATGCAGGTCTCTTTCTGCCGTCATCTACTATGTTTACTATATTTAACCGTATTCTATAGGCGCGGTATATAGAATATACATGTAGTTGATATCCTAGCGCCTAAATCTGCGCACTCCATTAATGGTGTTTGTATTGAGAGTATCATGGCGTAAACATGGCGTAAATCCCAGCATGTAGACCATATTCTATAACAGTATATGTAAAATTTGGAACGCCCACAAAACTCCCATATCCACACCCCCTTTTTTTTTTTTTTTTTTGTTACATTTGTACCCCGTGCTTTTCCCACTCATGGCAGGCTCAATGCAGTTTATAAGGGGCAATGGAGGGTTAAGTGACTTGCCTAGAGTCACAAGGAGCTGCCTGTGCCTGAAGTGGGAATCGAACTCAGTTCCTCAGTTCCCCAGGACCAAAGTCCACCACCCTAACCATTGCATGCCTTAAAATTTAGGTGCTCTGCATTACAGAAAATGCTTAGCAATTTGTGTGCATAAATTCTAATTGTCAATTAGTGCTCATTATTGCTTAAGTGCTGTTAACGTTGATTGGCTTGTTAAGCTAATTATGCGCGGTATTATCTGCTTGGATTTTGGCATGGAACACTAGGTGCGCTATGTAGAATCTGAGGGTTAGTACCTATATTTTTCACACCTGATTTTGTTGCACTTGCTTGAATCTACCCTTAAATACCTATCATGGCGATTGAACCTCTGCTTTTCTTTCTGTGGCATTGTTTATAAGTTGTACTGTGATGGCATAAAATGTAATAACAGGGTATTAATAAAAGAGGCTCAAGGATACCAAGCAACAAAGTAGACTTAGGAAGTATTGTTTCCAGGCAATATTCAGCCTGTGGTAGGCAGCATTTTTTTTTTAAACATTGTCCAGTACAAATATTCAGTGCTATGCATCTGGTCTGGGCTTCCAAAATGGTATTTTTGAATAATGTCCACGCCTGATTTAGTGCTCTAACCTTAGCAGTCGATCCTTTTAGCTTCTTTTTAACCATTTTCCTCATTTTAGTATAGTTGCCCTTTTGAAAATTTAAATGAAGCTACAGTACATTTTCTTTACGGGTTCATCCCAGATAGTAACTCAGACTTGATCAAGTTATGATCACTGTTTCTCAGGGGACCCAAACACCGCCACCTCTCGCACTATGCCCTGCATGTCACCAAGGACCAGATCCAAAATGGCTCCCCCTCTTTTCGGTTCTAGATATAACTGCTCCAAGAAGCAGTTTTATCTAGAAATTGTATGTCCCTGGCACTCCCTGATGTAACACTTTATAATACTGGGGTAGTTACACACATTATTATAGTATTTTCCAGCTTTCGTAATCTCTCAACATTTCTGCATCTGTCCATTCTGTCCCGATGGACAGTAATACAGCCCTACAAGAATACTCCTACCCTTCACACATGGAATTTCTATCCATAATGATTCGACGTTGCTATCTGTTTCATGTGGAATGTTTATTTTATTTGACTTGATGATTCCCTTTTTAACATATAGCGCAATCACCCCCTCCAATTTAATCCTCTCTATCATTGCGATACAATTTGTACCCTGTTAACACAGTGTCCCATTGATTTGTCCTCTTTCCACCAAGTCTCTGAGATGCCTATTATATCTACCTCATCTCTCCCATCTTATTCTTTAGGCACTTTAAATTGTGTTGTTTTTTTTTTTTTTCCTTATCTACAAGCTGCTTAGAAGTTGAAGGGAATAATGTGCATCCTTTATCCTGCTCTCTCATTAAGCAGATCTGGCTTACTTTCAGCATTGTTAAAACTTCTGTACTGGGATAATGTCCTGTTTTAATAGTATCCTTTAAGGATACTCCACACCAAACCATGCCCTTCTGGGCAACTGTTGCGCCCCCCCCCCCCCCCCCCCCCCCCCCGTTCTAGTTTAAAAGCTGTGCTGTTCTATCTGCTTCTTAAAATTAGTGCCAGCAGCTTAGTTCCATCCTAGTTAAGGTGAAGCCCTTCCTTTCGGAACAGTCTCCCCCTTTCCCAAAATGTCACCCAGTTTTACAAATCTAAATCCTGCACCATTGTCGCAACCGTGCATTGAGACTTCGGAGCTCTGCCTGCCTGCCTTTTGGGTCCTGCGCCTAGAACGAGGAGCATTTTTGAAAATGCTAACCTGAAGGATCTGGACTTCAGCTTTCTACCTAAGAGCCTAAATTTTTTGGCTTCCAGAATCTCGCTCCCACTTTTTCCTGTGTCATTGGTACCCAGCTCCTCCCCAGCACTATCTTAAGATCCTGTGGTGCATTTTAAATTGCATCATTTGAAAACCCTCAGGAGTTTCAAATTTTAGTACTTACTTTCTTTTATTATTCTGTACTATGCTGATGCAATTTTCTTGTAAAGGTTGAAGCTGTAAACATGATATCGATAAGCCTGTTAAATCTCAGTGATTGGCACTACGTAAAGAAATCGTTGGTGTTTATGAAATCTGCAGGTATTCAGCAGTCTAGATTTTGGTTTCGGTTCTAATAGACTTTTTATTTCTGTTATTCCTTATATTAAGTTATTTGAATTATTGTACCTATCATGAACACCTTTCATTTAATCAGTAATAGGGCTCCTCAGGCAAGACAATAGTTTCATCATAATTATTCACATTTCTATGGTTTGTTTGGATGATACAGGGGCCCCTGAACAGGACTTAATTATTTTAAACTTTTATTGTAGGATTATTCCTGAATCTCCTCAGTGGCTGATTTCTCAGGGTAGGATTGAGGAAGCGGAGATCATCATTCGAAAGGCTGCAAAAATGAATTCTATTGCTCCACCAACTGTCCTATTTGATCCAATGAAGGTATTTTCTAGTGATTTGCTTTGGTTTATTAATGTACATTGATCTGTTGATATGTTAAACATGGAAAGTAACACGGATTGCAATATAGCAGAGAGAAGCGTGAGCCACATCAGATGACAATTACATTTTCATCAGGATTTTGTTAAAAATAAGTTACATAAGTATTGCCATACTGGGAAAGACCAAAGGTTCACCAAGCCCAGCATCTTGTTTCCAACAGTGGCCAATCCAGGTCACAAATACCTGGCAAGATCCCAAAAAAGTACAAAACATTTTACACTGCTTATCCCAGAAATGGTGGATTTTTCCGAAGTCCATTTAATAATGGTCTATGGACTTTTCCTTTAGGAAGCAGTCCAAACCTTTTTTAAACTCCACTAAGCTAACAGCCTTTTACCACATTCTCTGGCAGGTTGACAAACCTAAGCAAGCAAGACTATTCTCAACAACCACCATTGGCCTGGTGGGGGGGGAGCCATGTATTAGTTATTCATAAATTTTCTGTTTTACTTGCAGTAGTATTTCCCAACCTAGTCCCTGGAAGCACACTGCTCTGGTTGACAGGATTTGCAGTCAATTTGAGTGAGGTCTATCTGAATTCATCGGTGGCCCAGTATATACAAATGTCTTGAATACCAGACTAGCTGACTGTGCCTGAAAGTCAGTGTTTTGATTTTAAGAATCCACTTATTCAGAAATTTGAACCGTTTTGGCCCTTGCTATGATCCAAATGATGCACATCTTAAACCAGGAGATGAAGGCCCCAAGCTTTATCTTTGCAAATAAAAGAGAACCTGATGATGTACATTAAGGCTGACATAGTTCACCATCAATTTCTCCCTTAAAATATTACCCTCCAATGGTGCATGAGTTGGGGGAAGTAATGAGTAGTTCCTATCACCTCATCCTAGGAGCAAGAAAGGGTTTTAATGGGAACACCCATCTTAATTGCCCTATCTTATAATAGGTTTCAACTAAGTTGTGTATGATTGGGTGGATTGAAACGTCCCATCAACAGGATCGGAAAGAAGCAGAGAGATCACGGATGCCTGTCAAAGTGCCTTGATCAGACAAATGATGATGGAACCCACAAGGGAAAGGGTGATGCTAGATCTGGTTGGGTGCCTACCTAGGCAGTGGTGGTCATCACACAATATTTGTTTTTTGATATTTAGAACAAAAGCAGAAAGTACTGGATTTCAGACATGCTGATTTTTGGTAAAATGGGGAAAACTTGAAGAAGGAACTGATGGTATGGGGAGGCATAAGAGAAGTGAAAGGCCAGTGGTCCAAGCTTAATGCTGCTATAAATATGGCAACAGATATTTTATACAAGGAAAGTAAACAAAGGAAACAGGAAGCTAATATAGTTCTACAAACAAACAGCCGAAAAGAGGCTGCGTTCAAGAAATACAGAAGAACGCAACAAGAGGATCACAGAAAAGATTACCAGATTAAACTCAAAGAAGCAAAGAGGGAAATACAGCTAGCAAAAGCACAGGCGGAAGAAAAATGGCTAAAATGTAAAGGGAGGTGACAAGATCTTTTTCACATATATTGGGGGAAGGAGAAAGGCTAGGAGTGAAAGATCCTGAGAAGCAGCTATGTAGAGAGTGATGAAGATAAAGCAAAATTGCTAAAGAAATATTTCTCTTCAGTGTTCACAGAAGAAAATCCCGGAAAAGGACTGTGGTCAGCTGCCAAGGGTATATCTGGGAATGGAAGAGTTGTTATAAACAACTTGAAAAACCTGAAAGTGGACAAAGCTATGAGTCCAGATAGAATACATCCCAGAATAGTGAGGGAGCTTAGAGAAATCCTAGTGGGACCTCTTAAGGGTTTATTTAATAGATAGGAGAGCCAGGGCCGTGCCGATGGCGGTAAGCGGGGTAAGCGCCGCAGGGGGGCGCCCACCTCTGGAGGGTGCTGCGGGGGGGCGCCCACCTCTGGAGGGCGCCGCCGAGGCCTTTAAATCTTTTACCTGGTCGCAGCAGCGTCAGTGAAAGCGCTGCCGACGTCTCCCTTCCCTTGCACTCATTGGTTCCCTCAGTGTCCTGCCTTCTTCTGACGTCAGAAGAAGGCTGACACTGAGGGAACCAAGAGCGCGAAGGGAAGGGAGACGTCGGCAGCGCTCCGCTTTCACTGACGCTGCTGCGACCGGAAGTAAAATTTAAAGGCCCCAGGGCACGGAGGAAAGAGCAGAGAAGCATGGATGGGAGGGCAGCAGCAGGGCCCAGGGAGAGGACAAATTTCTGGGAGGGGAGAGGAGAGAGGAGGATTGCTAGCTATGGATGCAGCAGGGAAGGGCAGAGAGGGACAAGGATGGACATTGGGGCCCAGGGAGAGGACAATTTGCTGGAAATGGAGGGGAGAGAGGAGGATTGCTGGCTATGGATGGAGGAGGGAAGGGCAGAGAGGGACAAGGATGGACATGGGGGCCCAGGGAGAGGACAAATTGCTGGAAATGGGGAGGGGAGAGAGGAGGAGGGAAGGGCAGAGAGGGACAAGGATGGACGTGGATGGGAGGACAGGACCCAGGGAGAGAGGAGAAATTGCTGGAAATGGATATAGAGCAAGAAATGAAGAAGAAAGGAGGAAAGTAAAGAAATAAATGGAAAGGAAGCCCTGGAAATGGAGTTAAGAGGACAGATAGCAGCAGACTCAGATAATAGGCCAGCATGATCGGAAAAAGAAAGTCACCAGACAAAGGTAGAAAAAAAACATTTTATTTTCATTTTAGCGTTTGGAATATGTCCACTTTGAGAATTTACATCTGCTATCTTATTTTGCAATGTATAGCAATTTGTTTCTAAGAATATTGCTGACAATTCCTGTCAGTGTAGCAAGTGGTGAGCGATCATTTTCACGGGGGGGGGGGGGGGGTGGGGGGGGCGCCAACTGATAGTCTGCAGGGGGGCGCCAGAGACCCTAGGCACAGCCCTGAGGAGAGTTTTTTGCAGGATTGGAGACAAGCGGATGTGGTCCCTCGTCACGAAAGTGAGCCTCATGTCGCTGGTAGGAAAACTAATGGAAGTCACTGCTGAAGTAAAAATAATTAACTTTTTTCTAGAGTCCAACAGGTTACAGAATCCGAGGCAACATGCCTTTACAAAAGGAAAATCCTGCTGTTTCTGTATTGTAACTTAAAGTGAATAAAAAAAATATTATGGTCAATAGAAAAAAAAAAAGGCAAAAGGTCACTGCAGTGTAGACTGACTATAATGAAGTCTTTGATGGCATCCCAGACTCCTGGATCAGAAATTGCCTTGAAATGTTTACAAAACTTTTTTTTTGAGTGGGTTATGAATGGCAGCTTTCATAGATGGACACATGTTTCCCTTAATCAGGTGTGGTCTGTTTCCATTTACAGGGCATAATGTAGCATCTGTGCTACTCCTGATCCTCGGGGTATCATATTAGAAGATGACGCAGCATTTCTGGTGCATACTGAATGAATTGGTCCTTTGCGACTTCAGATCAATCATGCGCAGTCTTTGCAATGTTCTTACAGGCTGAATGTCAATTTTAATTTATTTTATTTATGTGGGCTTGAAATACTGCCAAATAGTAAGACATCCTTAGTTGCCTATTTTGGATCTAAGGTGCACTCATGTTTTTAGTGTGCGCTAAACGTTAGATGCCAATGCATGCCTATGGGTGTCTCCAATACTTAGCATGCCCACAATTTTAGCGAGCGCTAAAAATGTGAGCGTGCCTTAGTAAAAGACGCCCTAAGCAATTAAAAAAAAAAAAAAAAAAAAACTCAAAATAAGGCCATGCAGATGAGGATGCCACAGGAAATAGAAGGGGAAGTAGAGAGAGAATCTAAGAATAAGGAATCAGAGACGAAGGCTCAAAAACAAAGAGGGGAAAAAAAGGTCTTAAGAGCTTTGAATGAAGGGAGAGAAGTGGACCTAAAAGAAGAAGAAAGAGAGCATTCCAAAGTTTGGGGCCCAAGGTAACTAAAAGCAGTGTCACGGAAGATGGGGAGGGGACACACAATAGGTGACCCAAAGAGGAGCGTAGAAGATGGAATGGGGAGGAAGGGGTCAGAAGCTGGTGCAAATATTCAGGAGTGGACTGGAGACACCCTTTGAAGACTAACGAGGAGTTTACTACAAACATTGGCTGCCTGTTTCTTCCCAGATCTGCTTCAAAGGAGTAGTGTAATGTGATTGAAGCTGCACGCACGGTGAATGATTTTAACGGAGGTGGATTGCATTTTTAGTGTGTGCTAACCGTGTAGACACCCATAGAAATATTATGGGCATCTACACTGTTGGTGTGCACTAAAAACATTAACGAGTCTCTAGCACAGCTTAGTAAACAGGACCCTTGGTCATTTTCTGCGGTTAATGGGATATTTATTTAACTTGCCACCCTCTCGGGGTGAATCTTAATTAAGATGGTTAATAAATCCCAATAAATAAATACATTTGATATTGAGCACATACATTGTGGATATCCTGAAAACCTGACTGTGTGTGGGGCTCAAGGGCAGGTTTTAGAAAGCCCTGATTTAAGATTTGTTGACTGAATGGAAAGGACTGAGAATGTGACACGTAGAGCATAAGAAAATGTGGATGTGAGAAAAGTGCATGCAGCAGAGGTTTGTGAATGCGCCTTGCAAATAGTGTGGTGCTTAAAGCAGTGGACTTGTTTCCTTTGTTTTTTAATAAATAAATAACAGGATGCCTAGAGGAGCCATCTGTGGTTTAGCAAGAAAATGGGGAAACTGCTGTCTCTGTTCATCAGATGTTGGAACTGTGAATCATTTTTATTCTAAAGTTACTTTTTGGAGAAATTATGAGTCACTCTCAAAACCAAATAAAAATAGGCCAGGATTGATACTGATTTTTATTTCACTTGAATTATATATGTGTGTGTATATTTAGATATGAAGATATAGATATATATTCATATCTATATACAGTGCACTCCACTTAAGTGCACGTCGGATAAGCGCATGCTCTGTTTAACTGCATGCCGTACTTTGGTCCCGTTTTTGGCGCCATCAATTTCTATGGGGACAAACTTTGGTTTAGCGCACCACTGATAAGTGCAAGATTCGCTTATATGCATGGTTTAAGACCGCTCCTCTGCAGGAAAGACTCTGCATAAGCGCATGCATGGAATATGGAAGCCGAATGGCGCATGACAACCAACGAGATTTCAAATTTACCGCCCCTTTAACTGCCACTGGCAGAATAAGCAAAAGAATGTTGTTAGAGTGTACACTGGAGTCATCGTTGTCGTCACGCAACTGTAAGACTAACACTGGCTGAACGAATAGAAGTTCTTAAAAAATTAGAAAACAAACAAAGTCAAGCATCTATTGCTAAAGAATATGGTGTCAGTCCCAGTCAAATTTCACGTATCTTGAAGCAGAAAGACCAGCTTCTGGAAGACTGGCAAAACAATACAAATCCACACCGGAAACGAAAATGGGTGGGAAAGCTGAGGAGCTAGAAGATGCTCTTCGGTGGTTTTCTCAAGTCAGGAGCAGACAGTTTCCTGTCAGTGGTCCACTGCTTACGGAGAAAGCTAATCAGCTAGCTGAAAGTCTTGGACTAACTGAATTCAAAGCCACTGTTGGATGGTTGGAAAGATGGAAGGAGAGGAACAACATAAAAAATTCAAGAAATAGCATGGTGAAAAACAAGACGTTGATGACTTTGGTGCTGAAAATTGGGTTGTTTCAGTTCTTCCTACCATCTTGAATGAGTTTGCACCTCGTGACATTTTCAATGCTGACGAAAACGGTCTCTACTGACGAGCGATTCCTGATGGAACACTTGCATTCAAACAAGCCAAAACTACAGGAGGTAAAACGTCCAAGGACCAACTGACTATCCTCCTTTGCTGCAATACGGATGGGAGTAAGTTGGAACCCCTCATCATTGGAAAGAGCAAACAGCCCCGTTGCTTCAAGAATGTTAAGCGACTTCCTGTGTCATATGAGGCTAACGCAAATACATGGATGACTGAGGAATTTTGGAAGCAGTGGCTAAAGAAGTTAATGCGGCACAAAAGCATCAGATGCTTTGTGATAATTGTGCTGCACACAGTGATGATGTCAGGCTAACGTCAAGGTAGTCTTCCTGCCACCAAACACTACCTGTCTGGTCCAACCTATGGATCAGAGCATAGTAGCCAATTTCAAACATTATTGGGCTCTTGTGCTACGTCATCTGATGAGCATTATGGATGACCAGACTGGCAAGGATAAACGTGCTGTTGAACTGGCTCGTAATCTATCACTGTTGGATTCCCTACATATGCAGAAAAAAGCCTGGAATCACGTTACACAGGCAACCATTGTGAACTGTTATAAGCGGGCAAGCGTTGCTAGGGATGTGGAGAGGGACGAAACAGATGCAGCTGTTGGAAACACGTCAGATGAACAGGCTATTGACATACCAGCCTGTGTTACTGAAGAGGAGTTTCATCACTACATAGCTGTTGATTATGATCTACAAACAGCTGACGACAGCACATGTCCAGATATGTGCCTACATGCAGGCAATGGCTGATGATGAAACAGATGATGAAATGAGCAGCGAGGCACATGCTGATGAAATTCAACAACCTCCTGTCACTTTTGCAAGAGCGCTGGAGAGTCTCAACACCGTGCGGGCCTATCTGGAGGCCACTGGATGTCAGTGCTATGACAGTTTCAAGTAAGCCTAACGTCGGTTAACGGAGACTGTATACTGTACATATAATAAACTACTGTAGATATGTTTATCAGATGTCAAGGTTCTTATGGTCATAACGGTTAAGTGCATGCTCCGGTTAACTGCATGTGTTTCTTTGGTCCTAGACCCTTGCACTTAAGCAGATTGCACTGTGTGTATGTGTATATTGTGAAAAATGATGATGCTGCTGTGATGATGAAGCTCCCACCTCAGGATCCCAGGTCCCTCTTTCACTCAGGGTGAGCTGGTTCTCAGTATGCAGATTTATGCAAATTAATCTACCACCCTTTTCTGCTCAGGGTGACCTGCTTCTCCAAAAAGCAAACACAGTCAGGTTTCACCTCTCAGGCTATTTTCATACACATCTTTATTCCAGCCTCTGGGGCACACTTCTTTTAGCTTAAAACACTTTCACAAGCTTAAACAGTTCTTCCAGCTTAACCATTTCATTTCTTCCTACTCAGTGCAATCTTCCATTTTAAACATTTCTTCTTGCACAGTTCAATGTCCATAGATTTCTCCCCCCTGAGCCCTCTCACACATCCCTTTGGACTCAGCACTAACTCAGTCCCCGGACACACAGTACCTCTTTGAACCCATAGTTCTTCTACCTGGCACTCTAGGGCCTTCTTCCCCCAGCCAGCTTCCTTCTTGGGAACACCCAGTTCTACTACCAGTCCAAAGGGCACAGCCAGTACTTCTCATGGGGATTCCTCTTTGCTTTAGTTACCAGCTCTCTTTTCCAGCTGCCAGCTCTCCTTCCTCCTTTCACAACTCAGGAGGAGTATAAGTAGTTAATAGCCAAACAGGACCCAGCCCATAACCTGCTGCACCTGTTTCTATCCCCAGGACTCTCCCCGGTCCTAGCGACCTCCAGCTATCCTCCAGGACTCGCCCCAGGTCCTAGCGACCTCCAGCTATCCTCCAGGACTTGCCCCAGGTCCTAGCGACCTCCAGCTCTACCTCCCCTTTCTGGCTCCCTTCAGCGACTCACCCAGCCCTTTTCCCTGGACATTTTAGGGGGGACAACGCCCCCTAGGGGCCTAACCAGGGTAGGACAGCCTCTTCCTTCTTACAATATATATATATATATATATATATCGGAGATTTACAGGAAAATATTAAAATATATATTTTTTTTTTCCTGTAATCTCTCTCTGATATGAATGCACCTATACTTGGTTTTGTTGCAGTATTTGTTGGATTCCAGTGATATCTTGTTGCTTGATGTTTTGGTGTGGTGTGTATTTTCTCCATAGTTGAAAGACCTCAGGTCCCAGCATCAGAGGAAGCATAACTGCCTGGACCTAGTTAGGACTTCCAATATCCGTGTTTTGACCATTATGACGGTGCTTCTCTGGTAAGTGTCCACAAGCCCTAAAATGATACCAGGGGGTGGCCCTAAACACTCAGATACTTAGAGGAATTACACAAAACTTATAAAAGAGCCACACAATAGAACTTTCTAAGCAGAAGTGACGTGGCTTTGAGTAACTTGAGGGCTTTACTGGGGTTGCAGGCTTTTTTTGTTTGTTTTTTTGTTTTTAACCTGGTCTCATAAGTACACAAGTATTGCCATACTGGGACAGACCAAAAAGGTCCATCAATCCCAGTATCCTGTATCTAAGTGGCCAATCCAGGTCACAAATACCTGGCAAGATCCCAAAAAAGTGCAAAACATTTTATGCTGCTTATCCAAGAAATAGTGGATTTTCCCCAAGTCCAATTTAATAATGGTCTATGGACTTTTCCTTTGGGAAGCCGTCCAATCCTTTTTTTTTTTTTTTTTAACTCTGCTAAGCTAACTGCCTTACCACATTTTTCTGGCAATGATTTCCAGAATTGAATTACATGTTGAGTAAAGAAAATGTTTCTCCGATTTGTTTTAAATTTACTACTTCGTAGCTTCATTGCATGTCTTAAATTATATAGGGGCTCTTTTACTAAAGCTTGGCACGTGCTAACAGAATTAGCGCATTCTAAATGCTATGGGCTGGTTAGCCTGCACTAAGCTTTAGTTAAAAGGGATTCACAAATGATTGATCAGAAGAGATGTTTTTGGAATATGGGTGCAGACTGAATTCCTTTATTTATTGGGATTTATTAACTACCTTTATGAAGAGATTCACCCAAGGTGGTGTACAGCAGGTACAGTTTAACATAAAACTTACAATTTTGTTAACAGCATAACAATAGTGTGAAAAAAAGTGCCAAATATAAACAGGAATACAATAAGCACATAGTAGAACTTTCAAATAATATAGCTACGATACTAATGCTTTTCTACAAAACAGCTTACTGTATAGCTGAGGGGCCAAGTCCTGATACAGAGTCAGTTGGGATAAATGGTTGCCTAAACATAATGCAAGTTCTTGGTCTAAGTTACAGTGTGTGTAGCAAGTTAGTGCAGGTCATTTTATCTGGGTAAAAGCCTCATCCCTATGTAAATGGCTTTGAAAATTGCTGTCCCTCTGCTGTCGGCTAAAGCATTTGATGTAACATGTATGTGAACTATAGAATATAGACCTTTTAAATTCAAGCAATTTGGATATTTGCACAAAGGAACAGAATGAAAATTGGGGTGATGTAGCAAATTCAAGCCTTGAGTACTTTCATTAGAGGACACAGCTGCTTATCCCAGCAACACCTTTTCGTAAGTGCTGTTGGCTTCATATAGATACCTGACACGGTTACTGTCCTCGGTTTACCTACATAAGCACCAAACTTAACTGGAAGTACTTCCAGACTTTCAGTATTACTTCAGTTTGGCTTGTATTGGCTGAATTGGACACGGGAGCATGGCTTTTGATTTCTTTTCCAAGTTGGTCTAATGGTTCATTGGCGATATGTTGCACATCTTTAAATTTGGTCTAATGGTCTGTTCAGTGTTTGTGGTTGGTATGTTGCTGTGTAAACCTGTTTAATTGGTGAGGCTGTTCTCTGCTCCCAAGGCTGGTTGAGGTGCTGCTATAGTGACACCTAGTGGCCAAACTTGGAATCTGTTAGTGGAGTTCACATGCACTGCAGTTTGTGGCCACTAGCTGAGAAAGGGTGCACTGGTAGCCAGGCTGAGTCTGGAGGGAGGTATAAAGGCAAGAGAATGTTCCTGCTTAGCTGTGAAAAAGGGCTCAAGGTGTTGCCTAGTGGAGGTGGGTTAGGTTAGGTTAGAGCAGGAAGAAACCAGGGGCGTAGCCAGACAACAGATTCTGGGTGGGCCTAGGCAAGAAGTGGGTGGGCAGCAAGTGTTCACCACCACCACCACAAAAATATCTCAGCTGGCGAGAAAATGCTTCTTTCCACCTTGGCTTACCATGAAAGGGAAGTCTTCAGCTGATAGAGCTTGGGATCTCCACCAGCTACCACTAAACGTATGCTACTGTTGGGTGGGCCCTGGCCCACCCAGGCCCACCTGTGGCTACGCCACTGGAAGAAACTGTTGGGCCAGAAAGTTGATTATAGAATTAAAAAGAAGAAAAAGAGCTTGTTAACTTTTCTCTTTCTTCTGTTCTGCGGAATAATTGTGTGGTTGTGGTGTTGATCCACTTGGATACATAGAAACAAAGGTCAACAAACAGTCCAATAAAAAGGTTATCACTATCTAGTTCCCATCATATATCTGTTCTTGGTGCCTCAGCTATATGGTAAACCATATTGTAGAAAATCTTTAGCATCATATCTGTTAGTTGAATGTTCTAATGTGTGTGTTTTAGGTGTATCATTAGTATTATGCTAACATTGTATTATATCTCCGGTATTTGAATTCCAGTGCTGTTAAATGCGTGTATATTTTAGATACTGTTTCACACTAGTTCTATTAGGTTTCAATCTACTTTTTTTCAAGTTTGCCTCTTTTATTGTATTTGTGTTTTGTTCTTGGTTATTTTACTATTGTTATGCTGTTAACAAAATTGTAAGTTGTTGGTTTTTTTGTGTTTTTTTTTTTTTTTTTAATGTTATGTACCTGCTGTACACCGGCTTGGGTGAATCTCTTCATAAAAGCGGTTAATAAATCCAAATAAATAACTTTTTAAGAGCTGTGCAGATTGAGCTATGGATGGTTTTGCTTGAATATACAATAATAGATTTTTTCCCCAAGTGTTTTTGCACTTATGTAATTACTCAGAATGTACTTGGTGGCTTTTCTAATCTTCTTTGCATATGTTTGCAGGATGATCATTTCAATAGGATATTTTGGTGTGTCGCTCAATACACCAAACTTAAATGGAGACCCTTTTGTCAACTGCTTTCTTATGGCTGTCATTGAAGTTCCCTCCTACATTTTAGCTTGGCTTCTACTTCGAACGTTATCACGCCGGTATTCCATTAGCAGCATATTGTTCCTAGCAGGGGGTGTTCTTCTTCTTATTCAGCTTGTTCCCTCAGGTAAGAGCTTTTTATTTATTTATTTATAAATTCTATGTAAAATTAGAATAAGGATAAGACCAATATCAAATGTATAGCAAACCTCAAAAACACAAATATCAAATTATATTATGTATAAAAGGAAATCAGTCTGCTAAAAGACATCAGAAGAGCAATTATAAGAAAAGCTGTTACATCTTTAGAAAAGGAAATTGAATCCATCTGTAAAGGAAAAGCAGAAGGCAGGGGTATTACACAACCAAGATCTCACAACTGAAAAGAAACAGGAATAGACCCATGATTTTGTCAGGCTCTTTTTCCACAACATTAGTAAATGACCCACAGCAATGGTTTGCATACACTTCCTCCACTGCATGTAAATGTCTCTCGTGACTATTCATTGTGGATATCCAGAAAACCCTACTGGTTGAAGGTTTCTCAGGATAGGTTTAGGAACCATGGCTCTTAACTTATCACCTGCTTTGATCTTGAATATCTGTCTTGCAGACCTGAATATCCTGTCTATTATCCTGGTGATGACCGGGAAATTTGGCATTACCGCAGCTTTCTCGATGGCCTATGTCTACACAGCAGAGCTGTACCCAACTGTCGTCAGGAATATGGGGGTTGGCCTTGGCTCCATGTCATCTAGAGTGGGAAGTGTCATCTCCCCATACTTTGTTTACCTCAGTGAGTTTCTGGTTTTCTTAACTCTGTCAGTGATGGTTGCTGTAGATGTGCATAATAGCATGGCAAACGATGCTTCCGCCTCGGCCCCATTCTCTACCTTCCCCTACATAACTTCTGAATAGAAAAGGCCTGCAAACAGAATTGTTAAAGATCACTTCCCCAGTGAGGCTGGTTTGCACAAGCACTGGCAGAGTTTAGAGCTTCAAACTCCTCTCACTGGGTGATACATGTGAAAGGAGCTCAAAAGTAAATTCCCCATGTCTGCCTTGCAGAATTGGCTTTTATGCCCCATAAAGGGGGAGAGCTGTGCAAAAGGACCTTTTTTTTTTTTTTTTTTTTTTTTTCTCTGGGTAAATACCAGTTGACCTACAGAAAATCCTTTTGAAAGTTGCTCCCCCCCCCCCCCCCCCACCATTCCTTCACTGCGGGCTCTTTACTGGTTACCAGTGGCCAGTCAAATGTAAATGGTTGTGTTTTGGCCTTTTTAAGCTCATAAGGGAATGAGCCTTAAATATCTGGCTGATTAATTAGCCAGTTATATGCCTGGGTGTTTGTTACGTTCCTGGGATCATGGTAACATGGTACTGCCCGGTCCATGAAATTTTAATTTTAACTTTGCTATGGCATTTTTAGCGATTGTGGTGCTCGCTTCATGGAATAGTTTACCAGTTCAATTAAAAATCAAAACCAATTATTTATGTTTTCAGAAGAAATCTGAAAACCTGGCTTTTCTAAAACCTTTCATTGGAGTTGATTTGAAGGTATCAGTGAGATGAAGCAAAAGGAGTATTTTATTCATTGTGTGTGTGTGTTTTAATTGTTCTTAATCCCCCCCCCCCCCCCCCTTGTACTCTCAAATAAGTGAAAGGGGAGAATATAAATGGCTTTTAAATAAACTTCAATTATAATTCCAAGTATCCTGCATCAGCCATTGTAGGATATAGATCAGGTTTAAAAAAGATCTTGTTAGGGCACTGTTGTAATTTTGTGACATAAATTAGCATTACATTCCAACTAATCTAGTGAAGTAAATGGTAGAAACATGGTGAGTCACAACACCATGACAAAAGAACAAAGACAGAGGAAGTAGTGAAAATGAAAAGCAAGACAGCATAAAATAAAGTACTAGAAAACTAATTACATACAAAATAACCATTTAATCATAAATCAAAAACCAACAGTGGTCATAAAACTGAGACAATAAGAGCTGGGTTTGTTTTGGATTTATTTATTCTGTTGCATATGTATTTGTGTATGATGAAATAAAAGTACTGGAAAATATATGTTGCCTTTTTACCACTTTCTCGGTCTGTGGAACACTCTTGCATTTAGTGTAACTGTACTCTGAGAAGACTTTTGGTTCTCTATTCATTTTACTTTTGGTGTACTCTGACCCTTTCCATTTGTTTCACCCTCTTACGCCTATGTTTACTAAGGTGCACCATGGGCGCGTTAGCGTTTTTAACACGTCTAAATGGTTTACGTGCATTAAACGCCAACACGCCCATAGAAATGTATAGGCACGTTAGCGTTTTAATGCGCCTTAAATTTTAAGGCCGCGTTAGAAACTCTAACGCACCTTAGTAAACATACCTCGAGTGTCTTAACGTTTCTAATAGCAGCCCTAATATGCATACATTATATTCTGTTTTATTCTGTAGGTGCCTACAGCAAGATATTGCCTTATATCCTCATGGGGAGTCTAATTATATTGGTTGGGATTATGACCCTGTTCATTCCTGAAACATTGGGGGTAGCTCTCCCAGAGACTATTGAACAGATACAGAAGATTACTGTGTAAGTGTGTGCGTTGCTCTTTCAAAAGTCATTCCAGGTTTCAGAATTTTAATGTTCATCAAAACACAATTTCCGGCGACGACCCCTTCTCCCAGCCCCAGCATCTGCCCTTCTTCCACCTGTCCAGCCCAGCAGTGTTCCACAGAATTGCAGCAGGACTTTCTTCCTTTGCTAATGCTTCTGGTACTGTGTGGGAGCTCAAGGGAGAACCGGTACCTCTGTGTCTCACGAGAAGAACCTGTTGCATTTTCGGTAGCTAGATGCTGTGGGGTTGAAGGAGCAAGCTCCAGAGCGTTTCAGTACTAGGACCAGCCTGCTCCAGTGACATTACCTTAGCAGCAGTGGCAGCCTGCCATCTGACATCATTGTAGTGGGGCACAAATGACCCATCAGGGATACTGTGTTGGGGTTTTCCAGTTATGACTTAAAATCAAAAACTATACCTTTTGAATTTGAGCTTAAGACTTTTGACAGTCGGTGGCTTCTATTGTCCTAAGGCTTTGCTATTTGGAAACAAGGGACATAAGTGTTAACTTTTTAATTCTTTAAATAAAAAACAGAAAAAAAAAGTTGAGGCCAATGGCAGCTTTCATTTCAGCCGCAATGGGAGAAAAGGAAAGTAGTTGAAAGATTCCAGGTCAAGTCACCGGGCAGGAAGTCATCACTGAATATAGTTCAGCATTAATTTCAGTCTTTATTAAATTATGCATTATCTGTAGAAAATCTGTTACGACATTCAGTGGAAGTATATAGGATTGTCAAGCACTTCAGACACAGAGAGCTGGAAAAGTATTAACAGAACATATTCTTAAGAACATAAGAATAGCCATACTGGGTCAGACCAATGGTCCGTCAAGCCCAGTATCCTGCTTCCAACAGTGGCTAATTCAGGTCTCAAGTACCTGGCAGAAACCCAAATAGTAGCAGCATTCTATGCTACCAATCCCAGGGCACGAAGTAGCTTCCCCATGTTTGTCTCAGTCGGGGGCGTAGCCAGACTTCAGAAGGGGGTCTAGTGCCCGAGGTGAGGAGGGGGCACATTTTAGGCAACCACCGCCTTTGACCCTCCCCGCTGCCATCTGGTACCTTTGCTGGAGGGGTCCCCATCCCCCACTAGCCGAAGTCCTCTTCTCCAGCAAAGGTACCCGGCGGTGGGGGAGGGTTGGCAGCGGGAGGGGGGGGGGTCGAAGGGGTTGGTGGTGGGGGGGGGGGGGGGGGGAGTAGGGCCAAATGTACAGGGGCCCATGCCCCCGTGGCCTCATGTAGCTATGCCCCTAATCTCAATAGCAGACTATGGCCTTTTCTTCCAGGAACTTGTCCAAACCTTTTTTGTTTGTTTTTTTTAAACCCAAATACACTAACCGCTGTTACCACATTCTCCAGCAGCAAGTTCCAGAGCTTAACTATTCCTTGAGTGAAAAAATATATTTCTACCTATTTGTTTTGCATTTCCATGTAACTTCATTGAGAGTCCCTTTGTCTTTGTACATTTTGAAAGAGTGAAAAATCACTTCTACTCATTCTACACCACTCATGCTTTGTATGTAGCATCCTTCCCTAAAACACCACACACACACACAAACAAACTGTTTTTGTTGTACTTTATAACCCGGATTTATTTTTGATTTTCAGATTCAAGTGCATGAAAAAATCTCTGGTTGCAAAAGTGTTCAGAGCAAAGAACAAAAATCCCCATATCCTTAAAAATACAGCTTTATAACTTTTTTTTTTTTTCTTTTTTTCTGCAAGAAAAGATCAACAACCAAGGCAAAACAAGTGGCAGTTGCACAAATACAGTGGGGAAATAGTGTTGGGGACAAAACCTGATACACAAAAGGTTTCAATTCACCACTCTTTAACCAAAGGTTGAGTGAGTGTTCGTGGATTACAGACAAGATGAGTCAATGTAAATATAGAAAAAAAAACTGCAACAGACATTTGAAGATTCTATAATCGGGCTGCAAGTTCCAGTGGCACAAAATTTGTATACATACAGAAAGGCACAAAGTGCCACGTCTCATCTGTTGGAAACTCTGTAAATGCTCCAGAAAAGCATTAGGATGATGATGATCCTAAGACAATTATGGACAATAAGGAGATTAATTACCTAGAACATCCCCCATTCCAACAGATGAAAAACTGGATGCAACAGAACCAGACAATGGTAAAAAAAAAATACACACCAGCACAGCATTGATCAGTTCCGAGCAATATATTCTGTAAATCAGGAGGGGCGAGATGATCCTTAAATATTACAAAGTGCAGGCAAGAGACTAAGAAAATGTGGCAGAAAGATGCAGAAATATTTTCCATTGTATGGGGAGCCACAAGCTTGATTAAGCAGAATTTTCAGCACAACTGGAACTCCAGAAAGAAGTGAGTGTTTAGCAGTAATCTGGGAGACTGAGATCATACTCCACATTTCCAGTCCCTGGATTAGGTCTGAGGTTCAGTGGCTTCATGATATTTCAGAACTAACCCAGTGAAAGTACTGTGGTGAGCGTTGGCAGTAAATTTGAGAGACTGAGATCTTACTTCACACCACGCCCTGGCTTAGGAGTGAGATTCATTCCTGTCAGTTGGAGAAGTTGCCCCTGAGACGACCACAATTTTCACAATACAGTTTTGACTACCATGTGTATTTGTTGTTTCATTGCCAGGTGCTCATTAACTACACTGCCTAACTTCCTAACAGTTGATTTGAGTTGGTACGTTCAGATTTACTGAACAACAGAACCCTGACCTATAAAAGCTCAGTTTTCCCCAAATTGATAGTTAAACCCCCCCCCCCCCCCCCCCCCCCCCATATTTACTAAGCTGCATGCTAATGTTGACACAGTCCATTCCATTTGAATGGGCTATGTCTGCATTGCTTCACACTAGCCGCTAGCATGACTTAGTAAACAGGCGTGTTGGTCCTACTTGTCCACTCCAGTGCTATAATTAAAACCTACTCCAGTTTGTCTTCAGTCTTTTCTCCTTACCTCACCATATATGGGAGGAATGGGTGAACCCTGTCCAGCATGCTGGCAGGCCCCCATTCTTCCCACCCCCCCCAAGTTCAGAGAGGGCTGGAAATCCTGTGGGTCTCCAGCCCCCCCCCCCACTCCCCCAGCAAGGGGTCGCTGGTGGTCCAGACCCCCCTACCTTGTGTGTTGGAGGAAGGAGGGTATACACCACATAAGGGAAAAACTCCCTTATATGGTGTAAAGCCCCGCCCAGTGCATCCCAGGATACATTGGGCAGCGCTGGGTGCCACCATTTTGCAGCGTCGCAGGAAGAGGAGGGAGGGAGGCAGGCAGGCAGGCTACCCTCCCTCCTCCAACACACAAGGTAGGGGCATCTGGTCCACCAGGGACCCCTTGCTGGGGGGGGGGGGGGGCTGGAAACCTGAAACCCACCGGATCTTCAGCCTTCCCTGAACCTGGGGATGGGGGGTTGGTTGGTCGCCCACTAGGTCGCCAGGGACCCTTTGGGGGAGTTAGGGGGGGGTGGGGCTGGAGACCCACCAGAACTCCAGCCCCCTGTTGCTGGCAGGTTTGCTGTTGGGGGGAATGGGGGCCTGCCAGCATGCAAATGCATGCTGGACAAGGCTCACCATTCCTCCCCAATGATCTACAAATCCTAATGCCAGCTCAGGGCTGGCGTAGGGTTTGCCGCAGCCAGTGACCCAATCTTTGGTGCGCTGGCCGCTGATCATTGGGGATGAATATGTTTAGCCCTGTTTAGCATGCATTTGCATGCTAGTTGTGTTCAGAGCCCGTTGTTTCATGCGTTTGAGGGCTCTGATCATGGGGCGTTAGCAAACGCCAGCGCTAGTATGGTGCTAACAGCCTCTAGTGCCGGCATTTGCTTCTGATCATCCCCCTGCTGCTGTGGTAGGTTCTCGGAGACACCAGGGAGCAGCTACACTCAAGGCAAAAGTCCTGACAAGCCAGCTGAAGTCAAAGAATGATTTTTGTGGTTTTTTTTGTTTTGTTTTTAAACAGTATTTTTAGTGGTGGTGGGGTGATCATAATTGTTAATTATTAAAATCTCAAGGGAGGGAGAACCTTCAGGCCTAAATGGGAAAAAGGCTGAAGGTGTGGCTAGGGTGCGTAATTAGTGTGGACCAGCTCTGATTTATAAACACCACAAGAGCATAGCTAAAAGTAATAAACAAAATAGTACCTTTGTGCTAATCTCTGCAGAAGTCCATATTTTTTTTTTGTTGTTACATTTGTACCCTGCACTTTCCCACTCATGGCAGGCTCAATGTGGCTTACATGGAGCAATGGCGGGTTAAGTGACTTGCCTAGAGTCACAAGGAGCTGCCTGTGCCTGAAGTGGGAATTGAACTCAGTTCCCCATGACCAAAGTCCACCACTAGGCCACTCCTCCACTCCTAACTACCTGCCCTGCACACATAAAAAAAAAAATTTAAACCACTGAAGTCTGATACGGCAACGGGAAGAATGGCAAGTAACGTTCAATTGTGTCAAATGCCACCACGACATCAAGCACAACCAGTAATGTGTGTCTACCCTGATCCAAGAATCATCTCTGCAGATCTAAAGCTGAGATGAAACTGTATCTTAGTGGTGTGGTTTCTCCTGGAACCTCACTGATGATCATCTAACACATCTTAATTTAAAGATGGTCAACCAACTTCCACAATACACCGTTCAATAACTTTGCTTAGTGTGGAAACTGGACAATAATTGTCAACTGCATTTCAGGTTAACGTTTAGCCTGCATTGTTTAATACGTTGCACCTAACAGGTTTAGGCTCTTTTTTTTTTTTTTTTTTGTTCATTTGTTTCTCTCCAATTTTTGAAAGATGCCCTTTTGACTTTAATAGTCTGTTTCACATAGCTGTGCAACCATACTGGAGGTAGTTTGGTGTTCCTTTAACCCTTTCCTAATGTGTATAAATGTCCACACCTCCTGCAAACCTTTTAACCTTTTTTGCAATGGAGCCAGGTAGATTTGATGTTCACTTGCAGAGTCAGATTTAGTAAGAGATATTGTATTTGGGTTCTTATGAGAAGGATGGGTGGAGGGGCATAATTGTCGAACAGGGTGCCCAAGTTTTCTTGAGGGCATCCTCGCAGGACGTCCCTGCAAAGGGGCGGGGAAACCCGTATTATCGAAACAAGATGGGCAGCCATCTTTCGTTTCGATAATACGGTCGGGGATGCCCAAATCTCAACATTTAGGTCGACCTTAGAGATGGTCATCCCTGATTTTCGGCAATAATGGAAACCGAGGACGCCCATCTCAGAAATGACCAAATCCAAGCCATTTAGTCATGGGAGGAACTAGCATTCATAGTGCACTAGTCCGCCTCACATGCCAGGACTCCAACCAGGCAACCTAGGGGGCACTGCAGTGGACTTCAGAAAAAGCTCCCAGGTGCATAGCTCCCTTACCTTGTGTGCTGAGCCCCCCCCCCCCCCAAAAAAAAAAAAAACCCACTCCCCACAACTGTACATCACTACCCCTAGCCCTTAGGGATGAAGGGGGGGGCACCTAGATGTGGGTACAGTGGGTTTGTGGTGGGTTTTGGAGGGCTTAGATTTACCACCACAAGTTTAACAGGTGGGGGGGATGAACCTGGGTCCGCCTGCCTGAAGTTCACTGCACCCACTAAAACTGCTCCAGGGACTTACATCCTGCTGTCATGGAGCTGGGTATGATATTAGAGGCTGGAAAAAATATTTAAATTTTTTTTTAGGGTGAAAGGAAGTTAGTGACCACTGGGGGAGTAGGGGGAGGTCATCACCGATTCACTCCGGTGGTCATCTGGTCATTTAGGGCACATTTTTGTGGCTTGGTCATAAAAAAAAAAAAAAGGACAAAGTAAAGTTGGCCAAGTGTTCGTCAGGGACGCCCTTCTTTTTTCCATTATCGGCCGAGGACTCCCATGTGTTAAGCATGCCCCAGTCCTGCCTTCGCTATGCTTCTGACACGCCCCCGTGAACTTTGGTCGTCCCCGTGAGGGAGAGCAGTTGAGGACGCCCCAAATCGGCTTTCGAGTATGCCGATTTGGGCAACCCTGGGAGAAGGATGCCCATCTCCCGATTTGTGTCGAAAGATGGGCGCCCTTCTCTTTCGAAAATAAGCCTGTTTGTACCCCAAGGGAAGGCTACTCTAATTCAGATTTTACTTCCATTGCAGTGGTGGACTTATGGATCCAGCTTCTCAGTAAAAACAAGAATTCCAAGACCCACAGATTTAGTGAAAGCCAAAACAGGACTGGCTCTTCTGGTCCATTATGACAATAATAATTTCAAAGGTGTTGCTGTCTTTCCATACAATACTGAAGATGATTTACAGCACTATTTGTTTTTAGGGTATAATAGGTTCCCCCCCCCCCCCAAAAAAAAGAACTTGAAATGTAAATAGGGACTTGAGGGAAGGAGAAAGACTTTCCCACGGTCAAAATGAGGGTTGGTGGGGGAAGTGCGGTTTTGAATCCTGGAGCAGATGTGGCAGTGTACTTTGACCCACTGGCCACCCTGGATGTTCAACGTGCCAGACTGGGAAGGGAAGGCAGATAGATCCATTGATCCTGTAGTTTAGCTAGCTGCTCCTGCGGTCTGGCAGAGAAGGAAGGGGGGGGCATGTAGAGTAGGTAGGAAACCCCTCCCAACAGCTGTGGAAGAGAGCTGTGTCTAAGGTTTATTTCTGAACCATGCTATTGTAACACACTTCTTGGTAAATGGAAACCTTTCCAGCCTTGGTCTTCCTTTGGGGCCAGCTGGATTAAAAGGCTGCTGTTTAAAAAAAAAAAAAAATGATTTTAACATCGCCAGTCCATACATGATTTTGGATTCACATCCGTGCTGCTGCTTCTTGAAAAGCTGTTTAAAGATCAATTGTAAATGGTCTGGGGGGTTTTTTCCCCAGTTCTTCAAAACTTGGAAATATTTTCCACCAAGCTGTATTATAAGGGGGAAAACTGCCAGCAGTTTTTTTTTTTTTTAAACTTTTTGCACAACTGACCACGTCCACAGAAGGGGGTAACCATTCAATGTGTTTCTTTAAAACGTATCATCCAGAAGTGCTGGTGTTACAAGGGAGCTGTTAATGTTACAGATTTTACCCTTTTCACTAGCTATTCATTTTTTTTTTGGGGGGGGGGGGGAGAGACATATTCCAAATAAAAGGATCTTTACTTAGGGATAGATTCAATAATTGGGCCCCCTTGAATGCAAGGCCGTATGCGGTCTCACCCTAAGACCGGCCCGGGCTCTGTGCCCAACCTTGGGCATGAGGAGTTAACACCAACCAGGTGTAAATCCTAGCGTACAAGTTGCATGCAAAGCCACACTGTTCTGTAACACTGTGTACATTTTACATTTCAATTTGTTTATTAAGTTTTAAACATTTTAACAAGAATACACTTGTTATTGAAATACAGCCATAATACAATTTATACAGAAATAATAACATTCCTTAAAGAAGTAAAACTTACTTCAAAAATAATCTAAATTCTTAATTAACATGATAATATTGCTTCCTTAGACCTCGTTATTACACTGTGTACATTTTAAAGGAATGCCCCTGACCTTCCTATGTTCCTCCCATGGGCCACACCCCCTTGCAGATCCTCACACAAATTCAGGTGATTCTATAAATTGCCATGTGTTTTTGCGCGGATCTGCTGTTTTCAGTGCCTTGCATGTATTAGAATGCTTTTCCACACTGAACATTTGATGGGGAAAGTTCAGTGCTATATATAGAATTCCCCCCCCCCCCCCCCCCGTAAGTGTCTGTGCAGATTGCAAGGGGTGTTTATGCACAGTAATGAACATTTTAGCATGGTAATTGCAGAGGAGGTGTTGGGCAATGCCCCCAACAATGTGCAACCAGAGCCGCAGAGAGGGGGGAGCAATAGTCCGGTCCTGCCCCGGGCCCGGCTGGGTTGGCAGCCCTGTGTGCAGCCTTTGCACTCAGTGCACCTTAACACCAAAATTTAATGTGCCTTAAGTGCAAAAACATTTATGCACTTTAGTAAAAGGGGCCCCTATGTTTTGTGGTGGTGTTTTTTTGTATTTCTCCCAAGCTGAATTTTTATTGTAGACAGGTCACTCAAATACTAGGTCCTAAGACTAAAATAATTTAAAAAAATCTTTTTATGTATAGTTTAAGGGAGCAGAGGCATGCTGCCTGCCTGGGCATCTGACGCCTGAGGTTTTTCAGAGAGCACAAATATTCACCCTTTTAAAGCACTTTGCCTCAGGCTTTCGTGCACTTTGGACTAGGATAACACCTTTCAGAAAGTTGTGCAGCACAGAATTTGACCTTCTTTTTCTGTCCTCACAAAACATCTGGCTTCAGGGAAAGAGGAAAGGACAAGTGGAAAGGGTTTGCCTGGGGCTGCGGGAAGAATAAAACCCTGCTTCTAGTTAATATGCTTGCCACCTTCAATGAATAGAAAAACAGCACCATAAACAGCATGAATTGAGATTTTTCTTTTGCTACCTGCACCACATCGCTTTCTGGAGAGAGTTTTATTGTAGAGAGGAGTAGACTTGGTTAAATAACGATTCTATATGTTGTAATGGATAAGTTTATCAGCAGTGAACTTGACCCCAGAATTTGTCCGACCCTGTTTCTTTCTGCTCTGATTTGGAGCTTTCAGCTAAATCTGTACCAGCTTCTTTTGGGTTATAGTACCATGATCCTTTATTTTTAACTACCTGGAGTCTTCCTCCCCCCCCCCCCCCCCCCCTCCCCATTTATATATCCCTTCTGTCGTTGCAAAGACGGTCGTCAGGAAGACACACTAAGGTAACGTTTTAGAATTCTGCAATCCCTAAATCCAGCCACAAGGTGGCAGTATTGCACAATTAGTCAGCAGAGTCTGGCCCCATCTCCCCCTCCCCCATACCCTTGGATTTTCAGAACTGTCTCCCAACTCACCTCAGGCATGGGGAACCTTACCCACCTCTTTTATAATACAATGCACAGCACTGCCATTGGATCATTATGTTATTTCTTAAAGCTGCAGTAGTTTTGCTCACATTACTGACTTCCTATATGGTCTGCAGTTGCAGTGCGGTAAATACCCCACTGTAGAGGCAGGGCTTAGGATAGTCACTGCTGCTAGGTGTGATAACTTGACTGCAGTAGGAGTGTGGGAATATGGGTGTCACGGTTTGTGAATACATGTACTACAGCTGTGCTTTCATAAGTCTGGGGCGGGGGTTTACAGAGGAGTATTAAAACAGTTGCAGCTAAAAACTGGAATGTTTATAGAATATGTTGGTATATTATCCAAAGTAAAGCTGTGACAAAAGTATATATTTTAAGAAAATACAACCCTCTTTTTATACTTTGTATCTAGAAATGTACTTGGCTGTTCTCATGTTTTTTCTAAACAAATTCATTTATGTTTGCATTGCATATACATTTTGTGAATCTCCTGTAAATTTGATGTATACTTTTTTAAAGATCCTGATCACCTTTTTATTTGATGTGATAGAAAATGTTTCCTTTTTACACTTCTCCTGGTAGGACAATTTTTATGCTTTTGTAAATAGTGGGAAGCAACGATCAAAGTTATGTTAAGGTTTTTCTCTAACAGTTTTTGATTTTTACTTTTTTAAAGGCCTCCGAAAGCCCTCTTTGTTTTGAGAGTTTGCACTAATTAGGTTTGAGCTCTTATAATGCCTTTTTAAAGATAATATGGGATCTGATACATTTAATGAATAAATCACTTTGGTTTACTTCAGCCTTCCCATAACGACTGCTGGGAACTTCTGTAGTAAACAGAATAGAAATTAGGATAGTCCTAAAAAAAGTTTATGTAACATAAATTGTGCTGTATATCACTTAACGGGTTTAATCGCATGATTAATTGCGATTAATTGCATGATCCAAATTGGCGCCATTCCTTCCCCTCCATGCTATAGGCACCATCTCCTCTCCTCCCCTCCTTTCTCTTCTCCTCCATGGGCACCATCTCCTCCCCGCCTTCCATCCATGTTCACCATCATTTCCCTTCTCTGTCCTCCCGTCTCTCTTCTTTGATCATTCCATCCCGTATTCAACATCTAGCCCTCTAACCACCTCGCCGCATCTGTTTCCGCTTTCATGCCTCCCCCCAAGCTCTGCATCTTTGTCTTCTTTTTTCCTGCTTCCTTTTTCTCCCGCCGCACCCGTTGTGGTCTGTATCTCTTTCTCTGTCTTCTTGTTTCTGCTTCTTGCTCCTGTGCTCTTCCCCCCCCCCCCCCCCCCCGGTGATGTGTCCGCATCTCTCCTTTCAGCACTTTCCAGCTGGCACCTCTTCTTACCTCTCCTGCACGCCTTTCCAGCGGGCTACTCTCCTCTGTGGCTTTTTCTCCCCTGATCCTTGCTACTGCAGTAACAGTGCTGTTTGTCACCCAGCTCGAAGTGTGTCTGGAACAGGAAGTTCTAACTTCCTGTTACAAAGAGACGCTTTGGGGCCAGGACGTGAGAAGCAGCATTGTTTGGTGAGGGGTAGGGAGAAGGAGCATGCATAAGCGAGAGGGGTTGTTGGAGTGCTGTGCTGGCTGGTGGGGGAGATTATGTTAACAATTTTTTTTCACATTAATAAGTTAATATTTAATATGTTGTGTTCTTAATGCGTTAACTGTACAGCTCTAAACATAAAGAAGGTTTAATATAAAATTTGAGGGGGGGGGGGGGGCTTGTCGTAGTAGCAGTAACCTTGATCAAGCATTTCTTGTTAGTGACTTGGTGGGCTATAGCAAGAAGTGGAGAAACAGCAGGTGCAAATCTGGCCCATTATGTGGGCTGAAGCCAGTAGGCGGAGCTTGCTGCCACATTGAGTCACCCAAAACAACAGCAAATGCTAGACTACCCATGTATGAGTTCAGCTGTGAAAAGTCTAAAACCGTTCCAGTTGAATAGGCAGTGCCTAAAAGGTGGAGGCAATTTCTTTTTTTTTTATTTGACAGCTTTTTTTGTGTATTTGAAGCTTCCCATATGTAGATAATAGAATCATGAAATAAAACTGAAAATTACTAAAACACTGTAGCTGGTAGAAACAGCAATAAACTCTGTATTTTGTACTCATTTTTCTACACTGTTCTATAGACTACACTAGTACATGGCTGAATATCAGTGAGGATATCCCATTTCCTGATGGGTTCATCTTAACTGTTGTAATCGGCAGTGGTGTAGCAAGGGCGGGGTGGTCCACGCCGCTGGGGGGTGTGTTGGCTCCGCTGGTTCCCTGCTCCCTCTGACCCGGAACAGCTTACTTTCTGTTCTGGGGCAGAGGGAGCAGGGAATCAGCGGAACCGAAACACCTCCAGCGGCATGTACACGGCAGGTAAGAATGCACTTGGGGGGGGGGGGGTTTGGGTGATGCGCTGAGGGGGGGTGTCATGCTGCACCTAGGGGGGGGTGCACAGTGATGAACCGCCCCGGGTGGCAGCCGCCCTCGCTACGCCACTGGTAATCGGCCTTGGGAAGCCTGGTGTTATAAAGATGGAATATGTTGAAATTAAATGGAAATAGAATTAAACTCTCCTTTCATTGGGGTACATGGAATTGCATTTTTTTATATTAGGTTTGTGTCTCATGTTGGACATTTGCTCTAAATGTACCAAATTCAAATAGGAAATATGGCCATTTTTGAAACAAACAAGTTTTTTTTTTTTCAAAAATGGCCACATGCTAGATGTTTTTGTGCTCTATGCTTTTTATCTTTTGTTAGAAAAGAAAGATGTCCAAGTGAAAAACACACAATCAAGCCATTTAGATGTAGGAGGAGCCAGCATGCTTAGTAGACTGGACACCCAGACATCCCAGGAGAGCAGTGGGGCACTGCAGTGCACTTCATAGAAATGCTCCCAGGTGTGCATCTATTACCCCCCTTATATTATATGGATAGCCCCCCAAAACCCACCAAAAACCTACTGTACTCGCATCCAGGTGACCCTGTCACCCCTAAGGGCTAGTGTAGTGGTGTACAGTAGGTTTTTGGTGAGTGTGGGAGGGCTCACACATTCCACCACAAGTGTAAGAGGTAGAGAGGGATATGAGCCTGGGTCCCCCTTCTCTATAGTACTCTGCACTGACCACTAGACTACTGCAGGGACCTGCTTGCTGCTCTAATAGGACTAGGCACAACATCTGAACAGGCTGGCCTGTACTGCTTCTTTCATATCTTTGGGGAGGTTTGAGGGGTCAGTGACCATTGGGTGAGTATAGGGAGGGCCATGCCAGAATTCCTCTAGTGGTCATTTAGGGCATCTTTTGTGCATTATTCATTCTAAAAACAGATCTACACCAAAAATGTTGAAACTGTAGCGCTGGAACAAAATGAAAACATCCATTATGGCTGCAAACCAAGTGTTTAGGAACGCCAATCATCCTGCCCCTACACCCCCCCCCCCCTTGTGCTTTGGACATACTCCAGACAAACTGGATAGATAAATGTCTGTAGAATAGGTTTTGAACATAGCAATGTAGATGTTTTGAGAATAAATATGTCCAAATGCTGCTTTGTCACTTTTTAGATGTTTTTCTCTTTCAAAAATGAGTCCCATACTAATATAGTAGATGATGGCAGATAACGACCTATACAGTCCATTCAGTCTGCCTAACAAGATAAGCTCATAGCATAAGGTATGATGTGATACTTCATATGTATACCTGATCTTTATTTGTCCTTTGCCATTTTCAGGACATAGACTGTAGAAGTCTGTGTGGCACTGTCCTTGTTCCAGGGGTGTAGCTACGGGTGGGCCTGGGTGGGCCCAGGCCCACCAAGTTTAGGCTCAGGCCTGCCCAAAAGAAGATCCTTACCCTCTCCCACCCCTGCCGCAGCGCTTCTTTTAATGCTGTTGGCACTGCTGTGCACTGTCTCCCACCCCCACGGCGGCGCTTACATTTTGCTATGGCGCTGCCTGCCAGCAACTCTACAGATGCATCACTGACGTCCAATGTCCTGCTCTGGGGCCTTCTGCGTCCAGCCTCAGTAAACAGGAAGTTACATCAGCGCGGCAGAGGGAAGGTCCCGGAGCAGGACGTCGGTGACGCATCTGTAGAGTTGCTAGCAGGCAGGCAATGCCATAGGGAAGTGTAAGCGCCGCTGCGGGGGTGGGAGACTGTGCACAGCAGCCAACAGAATTAAAAGAAGCGCTGCAGGGGTGGGAGAGGGTGAGGAAGTCAGGGTGCTGGCCCAGGAAGGGAAGGGGAGGGGAGGGAACAGAAGGTGAAGGGTCCTGGACTTGCCAAGGGCAGAGGGTTGTAGGGAAGGGAGAGAGGTTTGGTATTTGCAGAGGGGAGGTTGGAGGGAAGGGGAGAGGGTTGGGATTTGCAGAGGGGAGGTTGGAAGGAAGGAAGGGGAGAGGTTTGAGATTTGCAGAGGGGAGGGTGGAAGGAAGGGGAGAGGTTTTGGATTTGCAGGGGGGTGGAGGGAAAGGGGAGATGTGCTGGATACGCAGAGGGTTGAAGTGAAGGGGAGAGGTGCTGGACATGTAGGGGGGCTGTATGAAAGGGAAAGAGGTGCTGAACAGGTAGGGGGGGCTGGATGAAAGGGAGAGATATGCTGGACATGTGGGGGGGGGGGCTGAAGGAGAGGTGCTGGATATGCAGATGATGGCTGAAAGGAAAGCAGACAGATGTGGACCTGCAAGGAGGGCTGGAGCGAAGGGAGAAAGGTGCTGGACCTATGGGAGGGGTTAGAGGGAAGGGAGAGAAGTGCAGGGAGAAAGAGCCAGATGCATAAGGGGAAGGAAAGAGAGGAAGAGAAGCTGGTTGGGGGGTGGGATCAGAGAGGAGAGGGACACATTGGTGTGGAGGAGGGAGAAAGGGGACATAGGGAAGTATACAGATACAGAAGGGAGATGATGGGCATTAGGTGGGAGCATGGGGACAGGGACACAAATGTGAGATGCTGTATGGGGATGGCACATGGGCACAGAGGGGTAATGCCTGACAAGGGGGGGACGGGGATATGGAATAGAGATAAAATGCTGGGCACTGGAGAGGGGGTATATGGACACGGGGGGGGGGGGGGGGGGGGAGATACCAGACAAGGGGGAGAATAGGAACACAGAAGGGATATGCTGGGCATGGGGTGCATAGGTGCACAGAGGAATGATGATGGATCAGGGGATATGAACACAGGGGAGATACTGGACAAGGAAATATAGGAAAACAGAGATGGGAGATGGATGATGGACATGAAGAAAGAAGAAATGTCAAATAGGAGACACTGGCAAGTGAGTTAAGAGAAGACAGAGGGAAGCAGAAACCAGAGACTGGGACCAATATGATTTGAGAAAAAATGACCAGACAACAAAAAGGTATAAAAAAATATTTTATTTTCAATGTTGTGAATATAACATGTTGGATTTGAAATGTACATCTTGACAAAGTTGATGTTAAACATGGCTGGGGTCCAGGACAGAAATCTAGGAAAGGACTCCAAAGTCCATTACCAGGCTGCGCCTTCAGCTTCCAGCATGCAGGCTTTCTCTGGCCAGGGAACCAAGCACAATTGCCCTAGTTCCATCCCCTAACACCATCCCTGGCATGTGCCATCTTTATATTTTGCACAGGAGCAAATGCCTTTCTTTCTTGTTTCTCTGGTGTTGTACTACATGCAAGGTCTAGTTTCTTGCGGTTTCCGTTTAATTTATATTTCTAGAGTTTGTGGTCACTTATTCTGTATTTGGCATTTGTGTCTTGTGTGTGTGACTGAGGTATTCTGTTAGCATGAAGTTTCCATGTAGCATTCTGTAGTAATTTGGCTTGTTCAGCTTTCCTGATAAATGTATTTGTATTTTAGGGCCCTACTATAATATTTAAGGCACTTCTTTTTCATAGTTAGGATTTTTGTTTTTGGAAGTTAGTGTTGGCATGGTAGATTTGCTCTAGGTTCTGAGTGACTTTTGTTTTATAGATTTTTTAAAAGTTAATTTATAATACGTCTGTAATTGAGATTACACTAGAAAACAAAATTTCTTTGTATGAGTTTTATGGAGAATTGTCCTTGCTGTGCTCTGTATCCATTGTTGGTGGAGAGCCAGGAGGTTCTCTGGATGCAGAATGTGTGGCTCAATGGGGCTGAATAGTGCAGTCTATTGTACTTCCCTTAGCTCTCAATTGGCCTGCAGCCACTGAAGCCTGCATTGCAACCCTCATTGAAGTTATGGGGAGTGGGGTATGGACAGAGCATGGGTGCATCAGGTTGCTGTTTTTTCTCTTTCAAAAAAGTTGGCAACTCTAGTGCCCACCCATCCAACCTGTTGGCCCACCCAAAAATTGCCTTCTGGCTACGCCACTGCCTTGTTCTCCAACTTCTGAAGTTGTCATCAAAAAAGTCATCTCTTTTGTAGAAGTTTACATTTTAGATACACAAATGGATTATTCTGTTTTGAGCATGTTTCAGGGACAAGTGGTTTTATAAGTCAAAATAATAAACATAAATACATTATTTCATGCAGATCTCTCATTTATTTAAACATAACCAAATGGGCTGTAAGTCCCTACTGCAGGCCCTTGGTTTTCTTATATTTTGTTCTTGTGATGACTTATACTGTGCCAAAACTGAAAACTCTCTCTTCTATCTGGTCAGTAATAAAAACTATCCACCCTATAAGGTCGTTTTGTGGCTGTACATGAGGACTTCTGCTATTGCATACATAATTGTGTGTTTTTGTTCTCAGTCATGTATCCAAGGTTATATAATCCTTTCAATAAAGCTTGTTAATCATTTAACCTATTAGTGGAACATAACCACAGAAGCATGGTATGGTCACATTTTCAATATGGTAATACTAGAGCCTAGCTAAGGAACAGGTTATTGTGAGTTAGTCTTCACTGGGCCAAACTTGTTTTCCAGTTTCATAGGCAGTGCCTTAGCAAGTGAAGGATAAAGGATTTTTTTTTTAATTTGACATTTACTTCTGTAGTAAACAGAATACAAATTAGGATGGTCCTAAAATAGTTCATGTAACAAATAGGGCTGTATATCGCTTAACATTTTTAATCACATGATTAATCGTGATTAATTGCATGATCCAAATTAGTACCATTCCTTCCCCTCCATGCTATAGGCACCATCTCTTCTCCTCCCCTCCTTTCTCTTCTCCTCCATGGGCACCGTCTCCGCCCCTCCCTCCCTCCATTCATGTTCACCATCATTTCCCTTCTCTATCCTCCCATATCCCTTCTTTGATCATTCCATCCCGTACTCAACATCTAGCCGTACTACTACTATTTAGCATTTCTATAGCGCTACAAGGCGTACGCAGCGCTGCACAAACATAGAAGAAAGACAGTCTCTGCTCAAAGAGCTTACAATCTAATAGACAAAAAATAAAGTAAGCAAATCAAATTAATTAATGTGTACAGGAAGGAGGAGAGGAGGGTAGGTGGAGGCAAGTGGTTACAAGTGGTTATGAGTCAAAAGCAATGTTAAAGAGGTGGGCTTTCAGTCTAGATTTAAAGGTGGCCAAGGATGGGGCAAGACGTAGGGGCTCAGGAAGTTTATTCCAGGCGTAGGGTGCAGCCCTCTAACCACTTTGCTGCATTTGTTTCCTCTTTCCATGCCTCCCCCCATGCGCTGCATCTTTGTTTTCTTTTTTCCTACTTCCTTTTTCTCCCGCTGCACCCGTTGTGGTCTGTATCTCTCAGTGGCGTAGCCAGACCTATCATTTTGGGTGGGCTCGCAGTTAGGATGGGTGGGCCTCCTAAAACTACCCCTTCCCCCTTTGTCCTGCGTCTCTCTCCCTTTTCACCAAGCCCGGATCCAGTATTATCCCCCGGCCCATGGCCTGGCAGCCCTGCAGGTGTACCTCAGCATTTTCTCTGGCATGGCAGCAACACGCCTTCATTGTCTGCACCGCCGCCACGATCCTGCATCTATCTCCCTATGTCTCGGCAGCAGCGATTCATGCTTCCGGGTTAGAACGAAGCAGGAGGCAGCGTCTCCTCGGCCGCGCACCTGCGTCCTGCCCCAGCAGAAACAGGAAGTTGTAATAATGGGGGCGGGACGCAGCAGAGGCAATGCTTCCGGGTTAGAAGCAGGAGGCAGCATGAATTGCTACCGCTGGTCCGCTGCTGCTGAGACAGAGGGAGGTAGATGCAGGATCGTGGTGGCGGCAGCCAGGCAGCATCTGGGAAGCAGGTGCAGGATCGGAGCTCAGCCTGCTCCCTCTGCTGCCGTTCTGACGAAGGTGCTCCACTGCTGGGTGGGCCTGAACCCAAACTGGGTGGGCTACGCCCCTGGTATCTCTTTCTCTGTCTTCTTGTTTTTGTTTCTTGCTCCTGTGCTTCCCACATGTAGATATAGAATCATGAAATAAAACTGAAAATTACTAAAACAGCCTAACCTATTGTAGCTGGTAGAAACAGCAATAAACTCTGTATTTTGTACTCATTTTTCTACACTGTTCTATAGACTACACTAGTACATGGCCGAATTTCAGTGAGGATATCCCGTTTCCTGATGGGTTCATCTTAACTGTTGTAATGGGCCTGGTAAAGCCTGGTGTTATAAAGATGGAATATGTTGAAATTAAATGGAAATAGAATTAAACTCTCCTTTCATTGGGGCACATGGAATTGCATTTTTTATATTAGGTCTGTGTCTCATGTTGGACGTTTGCTCTAAATGTACCAAATTCAAATACGAAATATGGCCATTTTTGAAACAAACAGGGGTTTTTTCAAAAAATGGCCACATGGTAGATGTTTTTGTGCTCTATGCTTTTTATTTTTTGTTAGAAAAGAAAGATGTCCAAGTGAAAAACACACAATCAAGCCATTTAGATGTAGGAGGAGCCAGCATGCGTCATAGACTGGACACCCAGACATCCCAGGAGAGCAGTGGGGCACTGCAGTGCACTTCATAGAAATGCTCCCAAGTGTGCATCTCACTATTACTTCCCCCCCCCCCCCTTATATGGATAGCCCTCTAAAACCCACCAAAAACCTACTGTACACCACTACACTAGTCCTTATGGCTGACAGGGTCACCTGGATGCGAGTACAGTAGGTTTTTGGTGAGTGTGGGAGGGCTCACACATTCCACCACAAGTGTAAGAGGTAGAGTGTGATATGGGCCTGGGTCCCCCTTCTCTATAGTGCTCTGCACTGACCTCTAGACTACTCCAGGGACCTCCCACTGAGGTCTGGCTACACCCCTGAAAACAATTAGCTGCTTTGGAACCAATAACACAGGACTTAACAAAGATCCCCCAACAACTACTTCCTGTCCCACACCCCTACCTTTGGTTCAAAATGGTAACCCCTCAAACAATGTAGAAACGAAGGCAGTAAAAGCAGGGTCCCAGGTTCGGAACACGGAAACAGAAACCGTGTGACATCACCGGGGGGGGGGGGGGGGGGAATGTCTGTCGGATATGCCAGATGGTCAGAGCAGAGAAGATCTGATTATTGAAACTGTACTGTATTGCTATTTTTTGCCAGTTCCAGAGCTGAGGGAAGGGAGTGTCAGCTCTTGAAAGTTAATCAAGAAAGACGCCTATAAGCAGGTGCAAACAGGGCAAAATCCTTGGGGCCTCCAAACCTGCCCAATACAAGAAAGTGCAGCCTGCCAGCTGGCTTTATGGCCTTCTCTCAAATGGGCCACAGGATATGTCAAACATCGACCCTAGTGCAATAAAATAAGTATTCCCTCTTTTTGTACATCAATCTTTATTTCTCTATGGATCAAATTATACCGATTATACCTTTCCTCTCTGAACACACCACCCGAACTCTCGTCCATGCTCTCATTACCTCTCGCCTTGACTACTGCAACTTACTCCTCACCGGCCTCCCACTTAGCCATCTATCCCCCCTTCAATCTGTTCAGAACTCTGCCGCACGTCTTATATTCCGCCAGAACCGATATACTCATATCACCCCTCTCCTCAGGTCACTTCACTGGCTTCTGAGCAGATACCGCATACAGTTCAAGCTTCTCCTTCTTACCTACAAATGCACTCAGTCTGCAGCCCCTCATTACCTCTCTACCCTTATCTCCCCTTACGTTCCCGCCCGAAACCTCCGTTCACAGGACAAATCCCTCCTCTCTGTACCCTTCTCCACCACCGCCAACTCCAGGCTTTGCTCATTCTGCCTCGCCTCACCCTATGCTTGGAACCTTCCTGAGCCAATATGCCAAGCCCCCTCCCTGCCCATCTTCAAGTCTCTGCTTAAAACCCACCTCTTCATTGCTGCGTTCGGCACCTAACCCTTACCGTTCAGTAAATCCAGACTGCCCCAATTTGACCATTCACTTGTCTACTAGATTGTAAGCTCTTTGAGCAGGGACTGTCCCTCTATGTAAATTGTACAGCGCTGCGTAACCCTAGTAGCGCTTTAGAAATGTTAAGTAGTAGTAGTAGATTAGCAGACAATCCTTGCTTCTAATCAATAGACAATCAGATTTACATACAGATCCACATCAATGTGTTTTCTGTACAAACAGTTCTGTAGTATTTGTTATATGTCAGGATCCTGTCGCTTTCTCATTCTAATACTTAGCAATGCACCATCAACTTCTAACGACTGAAGGGACCTAACCGATGCATCAGTCACAGTCATGCTCAGCTTCTCAAATACGATTTTTTTTAGCCTTATAATAACGCAGTCAGCAAAGTATTGAAATTGTGATAGGCTCTGTCATTTACACGTACCCACCTCCTCTAGGCATAAAGACGGTATCCCAGCCCTCCACAGTTTTTTTTAATCTGGGAAGCAAAGCAGCAAAGAATCAATAGTTTGAGGATCCAACCAGCCAGCTGCAGTCTTTTCATCCTGCTCTGTTTTTCCAGCACTCAGCTCACTGAGGATCATTCCCATAAATAAAAATCCTGTGGTACCCGCCCCGGATGTTTAAAGAAATGAAAAGTGAAAGCAGTCTGTGGTCTTGCGTTTGAAAGGTTTAGTAGCAGCAATCCAGCTCAAGATTATTGGTAAAATAACAGCTTCTTAGCTGTGGACATGGCACATAAAATGGATTATAAATACCTGCGGACGAAGCCTTCAGCCAGGCCTGGTACCAAACAAGGAGGAATCCCGCTAAATTCGGTAGGTGTCTTGGTTCAGTCACCTTTAGGGATGGAGACGAAAGAGAAAGCAGAGCCCAGAAACTTAGCAATGGAGCTTAGGTCTCGCTTTACAAAGCGGAGATCATAGGAATAACGAGCGACGTTCTGAAAGCTCAGTTTAGACGGCTGTGTTGTTTCGTTTATTACAGTGTCATCTGTCGTTCCGATGGCTGCGTGTCCGACCGGTTGGTGCAGTGATCTGACCAAAGGAATTTAGGGATTTGAGCTACAGAAAACTTTTGCGTTGTTTGGTTTCTGTTCCTTAGTATAAATATGTTGTGTATCTAAGCATGTTTAAAAAGATAAGAAAGAAATCCTTTCAGTTGTTTGTGTTCACTTTCGCTTTCACTTCTCTACTGCACTTGGAATTTTAAAATGCGAACAGATGAAACTTTTCAGTCTTAATTGGCTTCTTCTATGCAACTACTTGTGTGTTTCTTTGAATGTACAATCTTTTCTTCAGACCCTGTATCTTGATGTATCTTCTGCTGTGTTCAGAGATGAAAAGAAACAGGAGACAGACCTCTGCAAAAATGCACAAGGAAACCAACAAGCAGATCATCTCTGTGCAGTGCTAGTGTTACCCGACTGAAGAGCAGACTGGAGATTATGCAGTTTCAGATTTCAGACTGTCTGTAAGTGGGCATTTTTTGGCTAGGACAGCTGGAAACTTCAAATGTCCCTGTCAGTTTCCAGAATGAGAGAGGATCCTGCTGCCTGGCAGAGGCTGGGTGGGCGAAGTGAGTGGGTATTAAAGGGAAGAAAGCAAAGGAAAGAGGGCCTGGCAGAGAATGTGGAAAGAGAGGTCAGGCAAAGCACTAATGGAAAAGGTTGTATTTGGGTGCTAAGTACTCATTAGTCTTTTGAAGGGGGTGTTGTGTTAGAGGTCACCAAGCCTACTACTACTACTATTTAGCATTTCTATAGCGCTACAAGGCGTACGCAGCGCTGCACAAACATAGAAGAAAGACAGTCCCTGCGCAAAGAGCTTACAATCTAATAGACAAAAAATAAAGTATGCAATTCAAATCAATTAATGTGTACAGGAGGAGAGGAGGGGAGTGGTTACCAGTGGTTATGAGTGAAAAGCAATGTTAAAGAGGTGGGCTTTCAGTCTAGATTTAAAGGTGGCCAAGGATAGGGCAAGACGTAGGGGCTCAGGAAGTTTATTCCAGGCATAGGGTGCAGCGAGACAGAAGGTGCGAAGTCTGGAGTTGGCAGTAGTGGAGAAGGGAACAGATAAGAAGGATTTATCCATGGAGCGGAGTGCACGGGAAGGGGTGTACGGAAGGACGAGTGTGGAGACATACTGGGGAGCAGCAGAGTGAGAACATTTATAGGTTAGTAGAAGAAGTTTGAACAGGATGCGAAAACGGATAGGGAGCCAGTGAAGCAACTTGAGGAGAGGGGTAGTATGAGTAAAGCAACCCTGCGGAAGACGAGACGGGCAGCAGAGTTTTGAACCGACTGGAGAGGGGAGAGGTGACTAAGTGGGAGGCCAGCAAGAAGCAGATTGCAGTAGTCTAAACGAGAGGTGACAAGGGTGTGGATGAGGGTTTTGGTAGAGTGCTCGGAAAGAAAGAGGCGGATTTTACGGATGTTGTAAAGAAAGAAACGACAGGTCTTGGCGATCTGCTGGATATGAGCAGAGAAGCACTCCCCCCCCCCCCCCATCATCCATTCTTTTTGAGGGGAGTGTTTTGGGAGCCACTAAGCGCTCTGTTATTCTTGGGGAGGGAAATAATTTTGGGGGGGGGGGGCAGCCAAATTCCCCATAGTTGTTTTTGTGGTCCCTTATGCTGCATTTGGCAAAGGCCTGTCCATGGCCAAGCTGCCACAACCAGACGCTTCCATTATCTTGCAGAAGACATTCCAGAAGAGTTAGCTCTTGATAGACCTGCTTTCCAATGTGTAGCTCCTCATTCAAATCAGTTATGGTACCTGAAGACTGGCGCCGCTTTGACATTAGCTCCAGAACTTAGTACAAGAACAGTGCTGGGTACACTTCTACAGTCTGTGCCCTGAGAAAGGCAAGGACAAATCAAACTCGGGTATAAAGTATCACATACCATGTAAATGAGTTTATCTTGTTGGGCAGACTGTAGGCACCTATCGCTAGTAAAAGGGCCCCTTAGTGCATAAATGTTGCTGGCCCTATGCGCCTCCCTTGCACCCCCTTGCATTTACTCTGTTCCCTGAGAATGGCAGGGACAAATCAAATTCTGGTATAAAGTATCTGCCGTCATTTACTATGTTACTCTTTGGGGTTCTACATGGAATGTTGCTACTAATTGGGATTCCAGAATCTCGTATCTGTTTAGGATTCCAGAATGTTCAGAACTTAGTACAAGAACAGTACTAGGCAGACTTCTACGGTCTGTGCCCTGAGAATGGCAGGGACTAATCAAACTCAGGTATAAAGTATCACATACCATGTAAAATGAGTTTATCTTGTTGGGCAGACTGGATGGACCGTTCAGGTCTTTATCTGCCGTCATTTACTATGTTACTATGTTACAGATGCTGTGTTAAATTTGCAGCTACTGTGCAATACTTTGCTTGGATTTAGCATGGAAGCACTAAGGGCTTCTTTTATCAAGCCGAAACCATTAGCACGACTTGATAAAAGAGACCCTTAGTGCCTCCTATTTAGGTAGGTGGTCCCAAAAGTGCCAATTAGTGCACAGTATTTGCAGGGTGCTAATAACAAAATGCCTTCCTTGCCCATTCTCCAGGGGCATAGCCATACACCCACATTTGGGTGGGCCTGGGCCCAAGATGGGTGGGCAGAAGAACTCCGCCCAGTCCCACAAGTGATTTGGTCTCTCACTTTCTTGCCTGCATGCCATATGGCTCTCTCAAACATCCCACTACCCCGCATACCTTTTAAATAGCAGATTTTCACCGGCAGCGAGCAGCAACTAATACACACTGCTCATGTTGGCCCCACAGTCTTCCATCTGATGCAAGTTCCTGTTTCCAGATAGGCGGGAATACATCAGAGGGAAGGCTGGTATGCAGTTGTTGGGAGTTTTCGGCTGGTGGGGCTTGGGGATCCCTGCCAGACACATCATAGGTGTGCTGCTACTGAGTGGGCCTGAGCCCAAAGTAGGTGGGCCTAGGCCCATCCAGGCTTACCCTTGGCTACGCCACTGCCATTCTCCACCCATGATATGTCCTCTAACACAAAAACAATTTACTGCATGGTTTACTGCAAAACCCCAACGCAATTGTGCACTTGCAGTTACTGCATGATGAATCACACATTAAGGGCTAGATTCTATATATGGCACCTGAAAATTCCATGTGGAAAAAAAATACGCCTAGGCATGTTCTCTAAAGTATGCCTAAATTTTATAGAATAGGCTTAAATTTCTTCGCGGTATGTAGAATACGCCAAGAGCCAAAATTAGGCGCAGAGTACTCTATAACAGCATGCATAGATTTTAGAAACGCCCATGCCCCCTTTTCAACTGTGCGACTCCGAATTTGCGCGCACCACGTGACAGCATATGCTTAGCGAGTTGTGCGCATAAATCTTAATGCCAACTAGTGCTGATAATTGCTTGTTAACATCCAGTTGACAGCACTGATTAGCTAGGTAATCAATTAATTTACGCTCATTGTTATAGAATACGCTTCGATTTCCGCACAGAAATTAAGGTGCAATACACAGAATGTGGCAGCAAATGTTTAACATGGTTTAGTAAAAGGGTCCCTGATTTCCTTATTAAAAAGGAAAGCAAGGAAAAAAAGTAACACATAAATATAAAAAAAGTTAAAAATAGAAATTAAACTAAAAAAAAAACCCACTGAAAATAACTTTAATAAAGTTAACAGGATCCAAACAGGTGCGCAGTGAAGCACAAAAAGTCCATTAAAATCTGGGCATGGCAGAGCAGTCTTGTAAATGTAGCTTCTGAAGTTGGTTTGTATTTTCTGAAGGTAGCAGTGCCCTCTGCTTGTGGCAATATTGAATTTTGCCACAAGTAGGAGGCCAAGTTTTACTGCTGTGGTGGAGGAGGACCATGGATACACCTTTGTACTTAGGTTAATGAAAAAGGAGACAGGAAAGTACAGGCAGGGTCTTGCTCTCTTTTCCATTGAATAGATAGACCTAGTGTTTCAACTTATCTGCACTGGCTTCCCATAGCAGAAAGACTGAGCGTCAAAGCTGCTTGTTTAGTTTTTCAAATCTTACACGGCTTCACCTCTGAACTGCTGACTAAGACAGTTTCACTATATCTGGTCCAGTCTAACAGACTGAAACAACAAGTAATGCTAGCATCACCGTTCCAAAAGACAATTAGAAATCAGAAGATTTTCAGCTCTCTATTCCCTGTTCTTGGAGTCAAAATATGGAACTCTCTACCTATTCCCATCAGAACAGAAAACAGCTACCTCAACTTCAGGACGAGGCTAAACACCTTTCTCTTCTCAAAGACTGCTTCATAACAATCCATCATGACTTCTACCTCCTGGTATCATCCATTATCCTTTCCTAAATGTTTTAAGTCTCGTGCATTAATCCAATGGTCTCTAATGTTTCTCAGATCTCACACTAACACTATTTGCTTTTGTCTTATCTTGAATGTAAACCACACTGAACCCTGGAAAGGGGATATTAGTGGTATACAAGAATTGATTTGAATTGAATCCCATCATGCCCCTGTGGTTGGATGTCACTCAGGCAAGATGAAGCAGCCATGATGATTTCATGGTACTGTTTGGGCATGAGTCTTCCATTAATAAACACTATTAAATCCTTCTAAGTTGTCCTGTCCGTCTCTGAAGTGCCAGGTTCACTTCCCGCTGTTTGTTGTTACTGTTTGAGCATTGCTGTTTAGGAGATGTGTTCAGTTCCTCGCCCAGTTTTTGCATTTTGGGCCAACTGGGGATGTTATGAGGAAGCATCCCTAGCTTTTATAGAAGGGCATGTCAACCACTTCACAATGGGGACACCTAGTGGCCCTGAAGACCAGAGAAAGCCCAGCTTGAGGCCCAAGCCAAAAACTATTGTTGTAATGACTGGACTAGGAAGGTTAAAACTGGGTTGGAGTCAGTAGCTGGTTCTGATTAAACTGGAGGCCCCCCCCCCCACACACACACACACAAAAAAGAAAAACAAAACTGGAGCAAACAACTGCTCACTACCTCACTAAATAGATTTGAACCATATATCTTTGTAAAAGTATCCCTAACCACACCCTCTCCAAAGGACATCACACGCTGTGTTACCCACCATCGAGCCTTCTCCAGAGTAGCCCCCACACTCTGGAACGCTATCCCTGAAAATCATCGCTTAACACAAGACTGTCTACATCAGGAAGCAGGTGAAAGCTTGGCTCGTCACCCATGCATTTAATGGAAGAAATAACTAAGTTGCTAGTCACACACACACGCACGACATGTTTATCCACTCCTACTCTAGCTATGATAATATTCAAGCACCTTTCTGACCCCATGTTCAACTTCCTCAAATTTGGCCCCTTATTTTCTAACTCCAATTACTCTATCATATCTATATATAAATAATTCTCATCTCCAAGATTTTGAAGCTCACTCTGTGGAAGGGAAACACTGAAGCCCTGCACTACCACTCACTGTCACTCATGCACCACTTACTCTCACTCATAGACCCGCCCTCAGCCACGCCCCTTCCGCACATAATTCGCAACCCCAACATTCTAATGAAGCCTCCACAAGTCCCAACGTTCTAATGCATGGTGGTGAAACCAGAATTTGCCCATGAGCCGTTGCCCTGCCCTCGCGTCCAACGTGATGACATCGAGGGTGGAGCAAATACAATCAACAAATCGCGACGCCCAAAACAACATCACATCACAAACAACGCGAACGCGACAAACCTGCAGCACCCGGAGTTCTTACATCGGCCCGCCCCCGCGTCACAAAACAAAAGTTACACTACGCAGAAATCGAACACGCAAGCCAGCCTGAACGGGACAATGAGGGAGACTGAAATCGAACACGCAAGCCAGCCTTAATGGGACAATGAGGGAGACTGTGAGCAAGCCTCAACGACAGAGGTAGGGACGGAGGCAGGCAGCGTGCACGACGGAGGGAGGGAGGCAGGCAGGCAGGCAGCTTCAACGTGGCAGAGGGAGGCAGGGAGCCGGGAACCTTGCTAGCGCCCGTTTCATTGCTCTCAGAAACGGGCCTTCTTTACTAGTTTATCTATATTTTCATCTCTGCTTATACCCTTGGCTATTAAAATGTTTTATTACGTATTGTGTTGACATTGTAATGTAGCATACTGTGCCATACTTTGTATTGTTTGAGTATTTTTACTGCTGTATGTCTATTGCTTATGTTTGACTTATTCTTGCTGTACACCACCTTGAGGCATTGTCTGTGCTTCTCATTCGAGGCTGCAATGAGAGCTGTGTTGCTGCAGGTGGAAAAGGAAGTGGTGAGTAGTGTTTCAGATTTAAATGTAATGGGGAGCTGCCTCCTGTAAATGTCCTTGGAGGGTCTGGAAAAGCAAACTGTCCTCACTGCTTTCTGAGATTTCTGTCTGAGTCTTTTTGTCTTTGCTTATCTTCTGGTCATCATCATAACATCAGCTGCCCTTCTAAAACACTGTTCCTGCAGCTCTGAAAGGTTTCTCACAGCTGTTCAGCCTGCTTCTCTGCCAATTCATTCTCTGCTCGGGTCTTGTAAAATCTCCCTGTCTGAACTAAAGAAGAAGCCTATGATGTCTTTTCGATAAAGCACACCTGCAGAAAAATGTCACCTCTTTACCCAGCAACCATGGCATATTAGCTGGATTTGGATTTAAGATTTAATACTTGGCTTTTCCAAATACAGATCTGGTCCAGTAGTTATTTCCTTGCCCATGAGGGTTTATGACTTGTTGTTGATCTCTCCACCACCTTTAGCTTGCCCGCACATCATGCAGCTTTTTGGGGGCATTTCTACAACCGGGCACCTCCATTTAGGCGTCCCAAAGACACGCGGTAGGGGCTTATTTTATATTGGAATCTGGGTGCCCAGGTTCCATTCTAGAATTCTGGCATAACCTGGTATCAGTACCAGCCAGAGAGGACATACCATAGATAGAATAACATTTAGCACGAATCCTGCACCTAACCTCCGGTTGCCAGAGATTATCTGCTGAAACCTGGTGTAAATGTCTGTGCCCGAGTTGGGTGCAATGCTTCCACGTGCAACTTTTCAGAAGACCTCGACACACCCATGCCACGCCCCCTTTTGAGACGTTTGCCATTGGAGTTAGGCGCCGTGCCTCTGCCTTCTAGAAGAGCGTGCATCCAGATGCATGCGCAAAATCTAATGGGTGCCAACTGACCTCGATAATTGGTTGTTAGCACCCAATTCTTGACGCTTCAGAGCTCATTATCCAGTGTATTTGCACGCACTTCTCAGAACCGCACGTAACTTTGGGCAGCATATATAGAATCCGGGGAACATTCATAAATGCTGAATTTCTAGACCAGTGGTTCCCAAACCTGACCTGAAGGCACCCCAGCCAGTCAGGTTTACAGGATACCCACAATGAATATTCATGAGAGATATTTGCATGCACTGCCTCCACTGCATTCAAATCTCTCTCATGAATATTCATTGTGGATATCCCAAAAACCTGACTGGCTAGGGTGCCTTTAGGATCAGTTTTGGGAACCACTGTGCTAAATACTTACATGGGCAAGTGATGCCTGAATGTGGGTACCTTAATTATAGAGCTGCCCTTCGCATTTCTTGGCCCCTTTTCTTTGGAATTCTGTTCCCATTCAGGAAACCGTCCTTTGCTAATTTAAAACAGGCTGAAAACATACTTTTTCTGAGATATTTTACAGGGTGGTTGGCTGTTAGGTCAAGGGTATTGGGATTCCTCCAGTGGATTCTATTTTTTTTTCCTAACATCCTTACTTTTTTACTGTGTTTTCTTTTTTCTTTATCAACTTCAAGTTTCTTTGATATACAGCAAAATCTAATTAAAAACTAAGCAGCTTACACAAAAAATTAAACTACGGAACACAACAATTAGTGACAAACAGCAACTAGGGCCACAAAAGGAAATGAAGTACAAAGATAAAGGGATCCTTTTACCAAGTGGTGGTATAAAGACACCTGCGATGGCACCGAGTCCTCCTTTTACCGCCGCCGGTGAAATGACTTTAAAAAAAATGGAAATGGTGGTGAGACCAAGCCGCATACCAAATGTAAGGGCACGGTTTGCCTGGTTCCCGTGCTGACTAGGACTTCATTGCCCATCCAGCAAACAGTGGATTGATTCTCCATCAGGTCTCCTGTGCAGAAGACCGGAGATGTGTGTCCTGCTGTGGTACCAGAGGAAGGAGCCTTTGGCGCTCTAGGGCTTGATACAACTCTCTCTCCTCTGCGGTCTGTCCTTTTCCGTGTCTGGCAACAGTAGCAGCAGCTTCTAATCAGGGCTCCTTTCCCGAAGAGGGTCGGAAGTCCTGTGTAGAGGGTGAGACTGCCAGCAAGTCTGAAGATGTAATAGAGTCCCAGGGAGCGTTTGGGAATGACTTCCCATGGAGATAACGTTGGAGAGTATCTGTAGGGCACCACAGAGCTTGGAAGCTGCGGTTCTGAACCGCTGGGTGAAGTTTCAACATTTGTTAGTAAAATTGACTTGCTTCCTAATATAGTCAGTGTTAAGAACAATTGTTCTGCTCAGATTAAACAAGTACAGGATGAAATTAAATCTCTCCAAGCACTTTCTGCTACCTTGGTGAAGGATAAAATGGTGACTCAAAGAAAAATTGAACAAATGGAAAATCACTTTAGAAGACGTGCGAGGGGCAAAATCGAAAGGGACACCCAAGGTTTGCTGAGGACGTCCTCGCAAAACGTCCTGGTGGAGGGGCAGGGAAACCCGTATTATCGAAACAAGATGGACATCCATCTTTCGTTTCGATAATACGGTCGGGGATGCCCAAATCTTGACATTTAGGTCGTCCTTAGAGATGGTCGTCCTTAGACTTGGTCGTTTCTGATTTTCGGCGATAATGGAAACCAAGGACACCCATCTCAGAAACGACCAAATGCAAGCCCTTTGGTCATGGGAGGAGCCAACATTCATAGTGCACTTGTCCCTCTGACATGCCAGGACACCAACCGAGCACCCTAGGGGGCACTGCAGTGGACTTCATAAATTGCTCCCAGGTACATAGCTCCCTTACCTTGTGTGCTGAGCCCCCCAACCCCCCCCCCACTCCCCCTCAAAACCCACTACTCACAACTGTACACCACTGCCATAGCCCTTACGGGTGAAGGGGGGCACCTAGATGTGAGTACAGTGGGTTTCTGGTGGGTTTTGGAGACCTGAGTATGACATTTGAGGCTGGCATAGAGGCTGGCACAAAATATTTTTGAAGATGTTTTTTGTGGGTGGGAGGGGGTTAGTGACCACTGGGGGAGTAAGGGGAGGTCATCCCTGATTCTCTGCGGTTGTCATCTGGTCAGTTCGGGCACCTTTTTGTGGCTTGGTCGTAAGAAAAACAGGATCAGGTAAAGTTGTCCAAGTGCTCGTCAGGGATGCCCTTTTTTTTTCCATTATGGGTCGAGGATGCCCATGTGTTAGGCACGCCCAAGTCCCGCCTTCGCTACGCCTCCGACACGCCCCCATGAACTTTGGTCATCCCTGCGACGGAAAGCAGTTGGGGACGCCAAAATCGGCTTTTGATTATGCTGATTTAGGCGACCCTGTGAGAAGGACGCCCATCTTCCAATTTGTGTCGAAAGATGGGCGCCCTTCTATTTCAAAAATGAGCATGTTAGTCTGTGTGTCCTGAATTTCCCCAAGTCTTCTCTGAAGACTCCTGGTGACTTATTTAGAAAATATGTTCAGGAAGTCTTGAAACTATTCCTCCTTTAAATAGAATTTATTATATTTCTTCTAAGACGTAACCTGGTGTGCAACCAGGAGCACAAGGATGTGGAGAAAAATTGGACTTCAATAATCTTTCTGATTTATTAGAGCAATCTATTACAGAGAAATTAGAGCATTCTACTCTGATTATTTCTTTTGTATTTGAGCAGGATTTAAACGCAGTATTAAGAGCATATTTTCATTGCTGGCAAGGGCTGTTTTATGGTCAGAGGAATTGGGTCTACCCCAGCGTTACTATGGGGTCCTTTTACTAAAGGGTTGCTGTGTTGCAACGGGGTTGCTGCGCAGTAATCCGGACCTACCGCTGGCCCAACGCAGGTGCCGGGAGTAGTTCCAGCCCCAGTGCACACCATTTTTGGCACTAGCGGAAATATTTTTTAAATATTTCTGCACGGGGTTACCCAACGATAATCAGGCAGTGTTGCGTGCTTTCTGGTTACTGCCAGGTTAGTGCGGGAGCCCTTACTGCCACCTCGGTGGGTGGCGGAATGTGCTAACCCCCCCTCCCCCCCCCCGAAATGGCTGTGCAGACTTACCGCACGGCCATTTCTTTTTTTGGCCTTTTTACCCGCAGCGGTAAAAGGGGCCCTATTACATCTTCAGACTTGCTGGCAGTCTCACCCTCTACACAGGACTTTCGACCCTCTTCGGGAACGGAGCCCTGCTTAGAAGCTGCCACTACTGCTGCTGGACACGGAGGAGGACAGACCGCAGAGGAGAGAGAGTTGTATCAAGCCTTAGAACGCCGGAGGCTCCTTCCTTTGGCACCACAGCAGCACACACACGTCTCTGGCCTTCTGCAGAGGGGGCCTGACAGCGAATCGCTCCATCATTTGCTGGATGGGCAATGAAGTCCTAGTTGGCAAGGAAACCAGGCGAACCGTGCCCTTACATTTGGTATGCGGCATTGGTTACCACTGGTGCACAGCCTATACACTTAGCAAAAGGGCTCCTAAGTCTACATAGAGGGGCATAATCGAACGGCGCCGGCCAAATCGATGGGCGACCATCTTCGGGGCCGGCTTCATGAAGGGGTGGAGCCAAGCGTATATTCGAAATACGCTTGGCACCGGCCAAATTGCTCGCTGGGGTTAGATGAGATGGCCGGCTCTGATTTTCAGCCATAATGGAAACCAGAGCCGGCCATCTCAAATCCGGCGAAATGTAAGGCATTTGGGCATGTGAGGAGCCAGCATTTCTAGTGCACTGGCTCCCCTGACATGCCAGGACACCAACTGGGCACCCTAGGGGGCACTTAAAAAAATTAATAAAAAAAACAAAATTAGCATCCAGGTGCATAGCACCCTTCCCTTGTGTGCTGAGCCCCCCAAATCCCCCCCCCCCCCAAAACCTACTGCCCACAACTCTACACTATACCATAGCCCTAAGGGGTGAAGGGGGGCACCTACATGTGGGTTTTGGGGGGGGGGGCTCCCATTTACCAGCACAAGTGTAACAGGTAGGGGGGGATGGGCCTGGGTCCACCTGCCTCAAGTGCACTGCACCCACTACAAACTGCTCCAGGGACCTGCATATTGCTGTCAGGGAGCTGGCTATGACATTTCAGGCTGGCATACAGGCTAGCAAAAAATGTTGGTTTTTGGTTTTTTTGTGTGTGGGAGGGGGGTGGTGACCACTAGGGGAGTAAGGGGAGGTGATCCCCACTTCCCTCTGGTGGTCATCTGGTTAGTTGGGGCACTTTTTTGGGACTTGGACCTAAAAAAAAGGGTCCAAATAAAACGGATCAAATTCTCCTGACGGCCGGCTTTCTTTTTTCCATTATCAGGCAAAGCCGGCCATCTCAACGCATGCCCACATCCCGCCTTCGCTAGCATGCCGACACGCCCCCTTTCAACTTTTGCCGGCCCCGCGACGGAACGCAGCTGAAGCCGCCCAAAATTGGCTTTCGATTATACCGATTTGGGCGATCGCCGCCCATCTCCAGATTTGTGTCGGAAGATGGGCGGCAATCACTTTTGAAAATGAGCTGGATAAGAACGTAGAAAGCTTTTTCTGGCCATGCATCAGAGGACCAAAGATCGTGGGGCTATTTACTTACTGAGTTACCGATATAAATGTATAATAAAATATGCTGGATCTAAGGGCCCTGTTTACTAAGGTGTGCTAGCATTTTTGGCGCATGCTAAAATTAGTACACGCTAAATGCTAGAGACACCCATAAATTCCTATGGGTATCTCTAGCATTAGCACATCCTAATCTTTAGTGTGCACTTAAAACACTAGCGTGCCTATAGTGTGGCTTAGCAAACGGGGCCCTAAGTCTGTGTTCTTCACTCCGCAACAACTCAGCACTTTCCTGGACTTGAAAAAGTTCGCTTAGAGGATCAACTGGTATGAATATAGCTGGGGGGTGTTTTTCACATTAGGTCTTTCTTTATTGTTTATTTTCTTCTTTAAAGATAAGAACGTAAGAATAGCCATACTGTGTCACACTGATGGTCCATCCAGTCGAGTATCCTGTTTCCAACAGTGGCTAAGCTAGGTAACAAGTACCTGGCAGAAACCCAAATAGTGGCCACATTCCATGCAGAATCCCAAAGAGTAGCAACATTCCATACTACCTATTCCAGGACAAGCAGTGGCTTCTCCCATGTCCATCTCAACAAAAGACTATGAACTTTTCCTCCAGGAATGTGTCCAAACCCTTTTTAAACCCAAATACACTGATCGATGTTACCACATCCTCCGGCAACGAGTTCCAGAGCTTATCTACTCTTTGAGTGAAAAAATATTTCCTCCTATTTGTTTTAAAAGTATTTCCATATAACTTCGAGTGTCCCCTAGTCTTTGTACTTTTGGAACAAGTAAAAATGAGTAAAAAAATCGATTTACTTCTACTTGTTCTACACCACTCAGGATTTTGTACACCTCAATCTTTCCATTTCACGTCCTTTCTCAGTTGTAGTCTGAAGAAGAGATTTTTTGTTACCTAATACTGTTTGATAATTCCTTGATATGTGCCTAACTCTGTATTGCTGTAACAAGATCTTATTGCTTGTGATAATTGTTACTAAATTCAATAAAAATAAAGTTTAAAAAAAAGTAACTTGTCTCATATAGGGATCCTTTTCCTGAGCTGTGGCAGACAATGGACTTAGTGTGCCCTTGTGTGAGTTCTTACCACAGCAGTAAAATGGCTGATTTTTTTTCCAATTTTTGTATTAATGGCCATATGTTAATGCTGCTATTAGCCCGTGACCATTAAAAAACATTAGCGTGTGTTCACTTACTGACATCTGTTTTGTAGGTGGTAAGGGCTCACGTACTAACCTTGCATTAACTAGTTAGTGTGAAGTAATGTAGCTGCGCTGAGTAGCACAGAAATTCCCACTCTCAGCCCCCCCCCCCCCCCCCCCCCAGACCTGCTCCTTCAGCAAAAACAAATATTTTTTACCACATGCTGATTTGGAACATACCACAGGATGCTTGAGTGTGTCCCACTGTAAAGCCATTTTGAGCTGCAGCTTAGCATAAGGGCCCCATAGAGGGGTAAATTGTTCCATACCCCTCCTGAATCTATCACCCTAGTTCATCACCAACTCTTGCCTAATAGATAAACCAGCTCTGTGGAACAGGGGTTCATCCCAGACCGTTAGCGTTCTAGCTGGATTACTTATTTTTATTTATTAATCGTGTTCTCTGCCATTGGCCTACAACCCTTCCCTTTAGGCACAGGGCTTTGGATTTCTATAGCCTAAACCTTTCTCGCAGTTTTAACGAAGCCACATATAGTCTTCGCTGTGAAAGGTAAACCTAGCTACAGAGTGACAGCCTTTTGAAAGCATCTGAAATCCCTCCTGAAAATAGCCTTGTGTTCATTGGATTCATGTTTCTTCTTTCTCTCTAACTTCCTCCCTGCCATCCTCAGTTTTATACTGCAAGAAATGCAGCCTTTGAAAACCAGGTGGCTTCTGCTGTGACAGTACCATCTTCTTCCAGTAGATGGAGATGTTGCAGCCCTCAAAGCTTTTTCTTGATGACTTCTCAGGATGGCTGGGACAAAGAATGCTACTGTCTCACCTTTTTTTTTTTGTTTTAACCACGCAGGTTCTGTACTAGCAACTTTATAAAATAAATCGTAGTTTTTCAGCTATTGCTGTTTTTCATTTAGATTTTAATATGGCTCCTGAAGATCATATTCAGACAAATCCATGGACAATATTATAAACTGGCATTTGCTTCCATTAAAAGCATGAAAGTACTTAGTAAAGAGTGGCCAGCCAGGAGCTCTGTATCTGTTGAACTAAGGATGCTTCCTTACTTCGGGCCTCAGCAGCTCAGCCAGGGATGTAGCAATCTCACATCAAAAGCTGGCATGTCAAATGTACTGGGAGAAACAAGGCATAGAAGGGGAGAAATCCCTTCTAAATCAAGGCACCGCCCCAGTTACTCCCTCTAGGAAGGCAGTAAGAAGCAATTGTAGTTCTGTACTGATCAGAATTGCATTCAGGTTTTCCTGCCTTTCATGCAGAATTTCCAGGCTGACTTCTAGCGAGAAGGTGCCTTGTATTAAACAAGCTCTTTTCCTTTATATAGGGCTTCCCTCTGTTAACCTCCCCTCCCTGTCAGGTGAAAAACCTTGAAACTCATTGTACTCTGTGATTTCAGCTTATCCACTGACACTGTCATCCCGTCTCTGTCCCCCCCCCCCCCCCCCCCCTCCTCCCAGACCACTTTCTTTTTCTCTTTTTGCTGGTCTCTAGAAATCAAACATGTCTCTCCTTGGTTCACACAGAAACTATCTCCCTTCCCTCCACCAGGAAAGGATTTATTATTATTACTTTTAGCATGGGTTTTGTACCTCTCAAACATGAAAGCCACAGTGATCAAACTCAGAGTGGTTCCTGAGCCCTCCTTCAGTTTAACTCTCTGACAGGAGGAAGACCTGGTGGGGCAGGCTGCAAATGTGTTCATAAAAGTTTTATGGTAACTATTGCGAACTTTCTTATAGGGTAATGCCAGTACATGTAGATCTGCTGGTAATCTTGAGAACTTGTAACCCTGTTTACAAAAGAAATGCCACAGTGAAATGTCTGGTGTTGATGGTTGATTGAAATCCGAAAGCTGAAGTGTTGGCAACATATTTCAGAAGTAAAATTGGGACGATTAGCATTACATGCTTCTGATGAGTTGGTTAAAGTTAATCTGAGTGATGTAGGAGTATCTGTGGCAGCGGATAGGATTTGGTCCTCATTAACAGTGTCTGCTTCTTTAAGGAAATATTCTTCATCATACAGCATGATTGATAACTGGTCTCCTATTTTGATGAAATCTGCATTCTTAAAATTTGTTTACTATGTAACAGAAATTATGAAGCATATTTTTACTACTGGTAACTTTCCTGGGGAGGATGGCAAAAATCATTTTAACACCTATACCAAAAAATCCGAATGGTTCTCAAAGTGAAATCACTAATTATAGACTGGTGGCTTTGGTATCTCTTTTGACAAATGTAAGCTGCTACACAACTGGTGAAATATTTTTAAATAAATGTAATATTCTCCGTTAATCGGGCTTCAGAAGTGGGTATAGTATGGAAACAGTAATGGCTATGTTGGTCTCTGATATTAGAGGGGAAACTAGTTTGGGTAAATTGTTATCACAATTCGATACGTCTAGTGCATTCGACTTGGTATATCATGATTAACTGTTGTGTCTGATGAGCTCCTGTGGCATAAGAGGAACAATGCTGAACTGGTTTAGAGGTTTTCTTACCAAGTGAAAATGATGGGTGAATTACCTTTGGAATGGATACCTAGATGTGGAGTGCCCCCAGGACTCCCCAATGACTCCAGTTCTTTTAAAACTGGAAGCAATAGGGCTCCATCCTTCTATTTATGCAGATGATGTAGCCATCTATATTTCTTTTGATAGTGAGATTCAAGATATTATACCTAAAATTAGGCAGGTTTGCAGTGCTTAGAGTCCTGGGCAATGACATCTAAATTAAAGTTGAACACTGACAACAAAATTTCTGCTTATAAGTCATCCTCACCAGATGTGTTCAATTAGTGATTTTATACTTGATGGTGTAAGATACAAGCTGGAATCACAATTGAAAATCTTAGGTGTGACATTAGATAATTTTTTAACATTTTGAATCCCAGGTAAAAGTGGGGTAGCTAGGGGGGGGGCACCAGGGGAGCGGCTGCTCCCCCAAAAGGAGTTGCACCGGCGCCTATTTTTTTCTCAGTGTGTTACATTGAAAATGTGCACCGGCGGAAGTCCGCTCTCACGCCGCTTTCGCTCTCCCCATGCCAACAGTCTGGCTCCGCTTCTGCCAGGTACATCTGTTAACAAAGGTGTTTAAATTATTGTGGAAGTTAGGACGTATTAGGGCTTGTTTTGAACCTAGGTATTTCAATTTGTAATACAGACACTAATAATAGCACATTTAGACTACTGTAACATTTTATACATTAGATATTCAATTCAATTCAGGTCTTATATGCTGCTAATATCCTCTGTTTAGGGTTCAGTGTGGTTTACATCATCAGTGGGTCAGAGGTTGGTACAATATTATGAGTAGGGCGTTGTTGGTTAGATACAGTTGGTACAATGTTGTAAGTGGGACATTGGGTGAATACAATCTTGTTGGTTAGATACCATGTTATCTTACCTACACTTTAACACTATAGGGGTGAGAAAGAGTAGTTGTTTCATATAGTAGTTCTATAGTTCATCAGGAACTAGGAGAAGTGATTGTTATGTAGCAGTCTTTGGGAAGAGGTACGTTTTTAGCCTCTTCCGGTTATCAAGTATCTGACCACCTCCAGACATTACAGAACACAGCAGCCTGACTGATAACATAAAACTACTACATTTGAAAGTGGCATGTCATTGATTTGTAAACTCCACTGACATGCTCAATTTTTCAGTTATGTTGTTTGGTCTTTTGAATTCTTTATGGCGAAGCACTGCAGTACACAGCAAATGTAATCTCTGTACTTAGTAAGAATTGTGTTAGTAATTCTAGACATTGTTTGATGCTTCAGTTTCCTTCACCTCAATGTATAATTTACAAGAGGGAATTCTCTTTAACTTTTTTCCATATCAAGCAGCAAATTGGTGGAACGTTGCTGCCAAAGAACATACATTATGAGTCTTAACTATATGATTTTTCGAAAGCCGTTAAAAACTTGGTTATTACAGATGTTTATATTATGCTGAATTATGATAATTTTATGGCTTCAATACTATGCATATTCAGGGTTTGCTCTATTCTTTGTTTATAAGCCAAAAAACATACATTATCAGTCTAACTGTACAATCTTTTAAAAGTTGTTACAAACTTCTGGAATAACCAAGTTTTTATCATATACTATGTATGCTCTAGAAAGCTGCACTGAACTAAATTTTGGGTATGTGCAGCCTATATGTGCTAATTGTAATGTCATATTTTCAGGTTTTTATTTTTACTTGAAAAGTTGCAGGAGTTTTGCTTACCAGCCTCTGGTTACAGACTGCAGCTGGAGTCCTTTGATGGTTAACTGTTCTAAAGTTTTTATGTATCAACAGTGCATGTTTCTGCATCAATTGCCATCCTGAGTCTGTAAGTGGCACTTTTCACAGTCAGACACCTCATGGCTCTGTGTATGCCCTTCCTTCTGTTAGTTTCACCAGTAGGATTTTGTTTTTCGGGATTGTAACAGCCCCTTTGCTATCCGGTGTCCTGTTGATTAGTTTCAGAACTAGTTTTTCCTTGTGTGCGCGCATTCAGCAGAACATGGTTAAAACTAGCCCTGAGGGTGGCTTTTTGTGGCCCTTTGAAGCTGTCCTCTCTCACTCTTGCTGCTTTACCAGGGTATTTATTTAGATTTTGCTCACACCTTTTTCAGTAGTAGCTCAATGTGAGTTACATTCAGGTACTCTGGATATTTCTCTGTCCCAGGAGAGCTCGCAATCTAAGTTTGTACCTGAGGCAATGGAGGGTTAAGTGACTTGCCCAAGATCACAAGGAGCAGCAGTGGGATTTGAACCGGCCACCTCTGGATTGCAAGATCGGTGCTCTAACCACTAGGCCACTCCTCCACTCTTCAGCACAGGTAGGGCTTCATCTTCATAAAGTCTGTGTAGTTAAAAATTTAATTTTTAACTGTGCATATCTACCTGTTTAAAAATTCCTTCCTGCCCCCAGACAAGGGGTTTTGAATGGGGCACAGTCCACCTCAAGTGTACTGGACATCCTGGGTGAACCTTCAGCCATTCCCATAAGGCTGCCAGCATCTCCCCTTCCCCTTTGTACTCCACCCCCAAGGTGAACAGCATCTCCCCCTCCCCAATTTGGCCTGCATCCCATTATTCCTTCCCTAACTCGATCCCACATCCAGCATCTCTTCCCTTCTTCCCTTTCCCCTTCAGGCTGCTGTTGGCACTCCCTTACCTCCTCCCATGCCAGCCCCAAGCTTTAAAAAGATAGAGCACAGCCCTGTAAGCAAAACCATAGACATTTCAACCTGCTGTACACCGCTATGGGTGAATCTCGTCATAAAGGTGGTTAATAAATCCCAATAAATAAATAAAATGATTGAGGTGCCAAACTCAACACACGTAAATGCTCACTGGTCAGAGTAATGGAGTTTGCTTAATATTGGGGGTGCTGAAGCACCCACAGATCTGGTACCTATGAGTAAAAGCCCATGCTGAAGCGCTGCAATGTACTGGGAGTCAGCCTCAAAGGGGGTGGGACAAGACAGTGCTTCAGTGGGGACCTGTGCTTTCAGGGCTGTCGCACCCTATCATCTCTGAGCTGGTGCAGTAGGAAGTTGGGGTTGCAGTAGCAGGCCCAGCAGGGGGAATCCATCCATCGCCCCCCCCCCCTCAATTCTGTCACTGTAAGCAGATGCCTAGTCCGCTGAGTAGCCGGGCCAGCCCTGATGGGGCATCTTTGTGACAGGTTTCAAATTTAGCTCATTAGCTTAGTACTCAACACTAACTTTATTCATCTAACTGTGGCTGCAGAAAGCATCAACCTAAATCTATTTGCACAGTTCAATTTTAGCTAGTCACCTGCAGCTGAATAGCCAAATTTAACTGACTGAAATTAACTTCACCAATCTGCAGCTCTTTAAAATCCACTTTATAGCGAGCTCCTCCTTTCTAGGAAAGTGAGCTGCTTTCAAAGTAAGGAATTAACAGCACAAACCTTGGTTTTAGCGTAATGTTTTATTTATACGTTTTCTTTATAGTTCTGCTTTATTATTGAAGAAAATGTGTTAAGCCCAGAAGTAGGGTCTCTACCAAAAACTTCACCTCCCTCAGTGAATCATTTACCTTTATAGAGCAGTATCCCGGAAAGTCTGAGTGCTTTAGAGATAACACGTTATTAGCGGTGTGCTAAAATAAGAACCCAGCAGGTGCAGAGACATCCCAGGAGCCGACTGCACTGGACTGTTTAGCCGGCAGAAAGAATAGCGCAGATAGGCACATTACGTAATGTACTTTGTTTGAGTGTCTAAAAGATTCCTTGCCCACGCACAGCTTACCAACTAGAAATGGGTTTATATGTTAATAAGGCTTTTTTTGTTTGGCGACCTGGGTTGGGTAGCTTTGTTTTTGCATGTTTCTGAATTAGCCTGGGAATCCCTAGTCTGGGCATGTACAGCTCATTTTTGTGATGCAGTATACTTTTCTTCTTGCCTTCACCTCTCCCCCCCCCCCCCCCCCCCAACTGGAAACTTCAGATCTAGTCCTTTCATTCTCTCTCTTTATCCTTATGATATGCCTTGGTCTTAGGCCACTGCCCTGTCCCCTGGGACTTCTCCATCCAACATCATCCACTTGGAGTGTGTCCAGCTTAGGGCATCAAGTTTGGTTTTAGGGGGTCCCCAGAACCACAAGGGGTTCCCATGACAAAGCTGAGTGATATCACTGAAACAGAGCCCCCATGCCCTTGGCACTGGCTGGACCCGCTCTTTATTTTCTGCCTTGTACCCAAGAGTCTAACATCAGTCCTGATCCTGCTCCACTCTTCCCCTCTTTGGATGTACCACAGAAAAATGGTATATCAAGAATTTAATTTTTTTTCTTCTAACTGCCCCCCCCCCCCCAATATGGCCAGCATCTTATTTTCCCTTCCCTACCCCATCCCACATCCAGCATCCTCCCCTCTCAGTGGGGGGCTAAATCCAGAATGGGTGGTTGCAAATGTACAGTAAAGTCTCAATTATCCAACCAACATGGGAACAATCCATTGTCGGATAAGCGAAAAGTCAGATAATAAGGAAAACAATGGCAACTCCTCAAACAATGCAGAGAAAAAGGCAGTAAAAGCAGGGTCCTGGTTCACAACAGTGGTAAAAGTAGGGTCCCGGGTTCAGGAAACGGAAAGAGAAGCTGCATGATGTCACTAAGAATCTGTCAGATATGCTGGATGGTCGGCTCAGCGAACGTGGGATAGTCAATACTGTACTGTGCAATGAAGCCAGACTCATGCTCCTGTTGTCTGCCTGAAATGAGGCAGGATGACGGCTCTTAGCACTGACAGACAGAAGACTACAGATGACCTAAGAATGAAACAACAGCAGGACACTGCCTTTCTCTCCTTTCCACTTTCCGATTATTATTAATTTTTTCAAATGTTTTCAAATTGCATTTCAGGTCAGCAGCAGTTTACAATTCAGCTTTTTAACCTTTACTCATGTGATAGACAAAGCTATGTCAACATAGTACATTCTGTGTAAAAGGTGTGGTACAACCAGCTTTGCCAGCTTCTTACTGGAAAAACAGTCGAGTTACAATATCTTGCCCAGGAAGCTGTGACACGCTATCAAGATGACAGCTGGCTATTAAACACATAGCTGAACCCTTTCACTGCTGCCTTGTCTTCACTGTGTAATTGAGGCTTAACAAGATGCTTTGTGGCCCTTTTATTAAACTGTGATAAGCAGTAACATTTGGTTACCACAGGTTAAAATGCGCTACTGTAGGGCGTGCTCAAATACTAAAAAATAGAGGGGGGGGGGTTGTTAGCACAGGGGCGGGCCTGAGGGCAGAGAGTGGGTGTGTACCACGCTAATTGGTAGTGCAGCTACATTGCTTCATGCTAACCAATTAGCGTGCGGTTAGTGTGTGAGCCCTTGCCGCCTACAAAACAGGTGTCGTTAAGTTCTCAGGCACTAATGGGAAAATTTGCACATGGCCGTTATTGTCAAAATAGAAGAATTGGCCATTTCCCGGCAGCACTGAAAGCGGCCTTAGCATGAGGGAAAGACCCACGCTGGGGACAGCGCAGGCCACGTTTTAGTGCTGCTTAGTAAAAGGGACCCTTTGTGCTTAATGTGAGCCCAACTTTTGTTCTCTATTATCGACACTCAGTAATTCAAACTCCAGGGTCAGAATCACCGGCTAGTGAGTGCTCAATGCTTATATTCTGAGTCAATGTACTTTCCTCTTAAGCCACTATCTGGCAGACAGCAACACTATGGGCCAAATATACAGACTGGATTAAAAGAGTATTTCTGCCCTCCTGAAATACTACCCATGGAAATAGGGAGCTAGGAGCGGTCCCTTCTGTTATAACCATGATGCTTGAAGCATCGTAGCATGTTGTATTTGTTGGCTGTTGGTTGTTCCCTTACGTAATTTAAGCAAATTGAGGATTTCTTTTACCTATGCATAAACATTTTCTGGCCCAAGAGTTTACTCGTGTGCATAGAGTGGACACAGGCCAACAAGATAAATGTACCCTTTTAGTTGCCACATCAAAGCCACTGGTGATTTGCTGCTAGCTTACAATAGGTTGCTTTCTTTGCCCCGTAGCAAACAAAATTTAAAACCTGTTTACAAAACTTAGATATCGCTCCCTCAATCCTACCCTTGAGCACATCTCCAAAATCTAAATTCAGTTCAATTCGTAACCTGAGTCCTATAACTGAGGTTGTGGTGGCAACTCTACTACTTAAGGCCCAAAATAAAACTATTTCCGAAGTAAAATACTATGAAACCAAACTGTTCACTTGTTTCACTTTCCACTGTAACTGTTCTGATGCCTTCAAACATGCTGTGATTACACCATTCCTCAAGAAACATTCACTGAACTCTACCTGCTCTTCCAAATATCATTCTATGTCGCTCCTCCCTGTTGCATCCAAGTTACTTGAATGTGCTTTTCACCATCTTTGTCTTGACTGTTTCATCTCAAGCTATTCTTGATCTACTACAATCTGGCTTTTGCCCTCTACATTCAACAGAAACAGCCCTTGCCAAAGGCTTCAGTGACCTGATCCTGGCCAGATCCAAGGGCCATTACTCAATCATTATCCTTCTTGGCCTATCTCTTGCTTTTGGCGCTGTTGATCACCACCTGCTCATTGATTCACTGTCCTTGCTTGGATTTCAGGGCTCTGTTCTGTTTTGTTTTTCTTCTTATCTCTCCCATTGCACTTTTAGTGTACAGATGTTCCACTGCTATCCCACTGTCATTCGATGTCCCTCAGGGCTCTGTTATTAAGCCTCATCTCCTCTCTCTATTTGTTCCTTTGATGCTTTGATCTCCTCCCATGGTTTTCAGTTCCATCTTTATGCTGAGGACTCCCTGATCTACTTCACCACACCAGAAATTTCATAGGAAATCCAGGCCCAGATCTCAGCCTGCTTGTCTGACATTGTTGCTTGGATGACTCACCACTATCTGAAAGTGGCTTAGGTTGAGCTTCTTATATTTTCCTTAAACACACCTCTCCTTTTCCCCCATTCTCTATTTCTGTGGATAACACTGTCATCCTCCCTATCTCCTCAACTCGTAATCTTTGGGTCATCGTTTGACACTCTCTCTCTACATATCCAACAGACTGCTAAAACCTGTTTCTTTCTCTATGACATCACCAAAATTCACCCCTTCCTTTCAGAACACACTACCAAAACCCGTATTCACACTCTTCATCTGTAGATTATTGCAACCTGCTCCTCTCAGGTTTCCCCCTAAACTATCTCTCTCCTTCAATCTGTTAAAATTCAGCTACACAACTTCTTCCACCAGTTATGCTACATTCATATAACTCATCAATACAATAAAATAGTAGATGACAGCAGATAAAGACCTGTATGATCCATCCAGTCCACCCAACAAGATAACTCATAGCATAAGGTATGATGTGATACTACATATGCATACTTGATCTTCATTTACATAGTAACATAGTAGATGACGGCAGAAAAAGACCTGCACGGTCCATCCAGTCTGCCCAAGACAAACTCATATGTGTATACCTTACCTTGAATTTGTACCTGTCCTTTTCAGGGCACAGACCATATAAGTCTGCCCAGCAGTATTTCCCGCCTCCCAACCACCAGTCCCGCCTCCATTTGTCCTTGCTATTTTCAGGGCACAGACCGTAGAAGTCTACTCGGCACTGACTTTCCTTCTCAATTACTGTTATTGCCATCTAATCACCATGATGCTTGTTTGGTTCAATTTATTTGACCGAACTTGGTCAAACATCGCCCTTCTCACCATTGAAACAGTTACCCAAGCGATTAGCAGGTTCTCCAACACTCACTGTAAACTAGATACCTGTCCCAGCTACCTAATGAAATCCGCCCCTGACCACTTCATAGTAGACCTCATATTCCACCTAAATTACATGCTTCAGCAAGGTCTCTTCCCCAAGGAAAATGGCAACATCCTACTCACCCCAATACCAAAAGATACCAAGAAAAATACAAACGAAATCACTAACTACCATCCAGTAGCATCTATCCCGTTGGTAGTCAAACTGATGGAAAGCATGGCGGCCAAACAATTTACAGATTATATAAACAAATTCTCAATATTACACGAATAACAGTCAGGTTTTCGCCCCCTCCACAGCACAGAAACAGTACTACTCACTCTTCTAGCCAAATTCAAGCAGGAAATAGCAATAAGCAAAAACATCCTCCTCCTCCAATTCGACATGTCTAGTGCATTTGACATGGTAAACCATAATATATTAATAAGACTAGTAAAAAAGGCCCGTTTCTGATGCAAATGAAATGGGCGCTAGCAAGGTTTTTATCAGAGTGTGTATGTTTGAGAGAGAGTGAATGTGCGAGTGTGTGTGTGACAGAGAGAGAGTGAGAGTCTCCCCCCTCCCCTTCCTCCCCTCTGCTGTCCCTCCCCTCTGCCCTCTCTCCCCTCCCTCCCCCCTCCCAGTTTCGGAGAGCAGTGTTTGGTAATTATACAGGATTCCTGCTGTGTTTTTCACTGTATTTGTCAGGATTCGTGCTGTGTTACAGAGAGAGGGAGGCTCTGAGTTTCGGAGAGCAGTGTTTGGTAATTATACAGGATTCCTGCTGTGTTTTCCTTCACTGTTTATATTTGTCAGGACTCAGGAGCTGTGTTACAGAGAGAGCGAGGGTGGGGCAGACACTCATGGGGAAACTGGATATCTACACCACTTCACACTTCCGGCTGGAGGCTTCATTTAGAACGTTGGTGGTGCCTTTTATATAGAGAGATTACTAGATAAGTTCGGGATCGGTGGAAACATACTTAGCTGGATCAAGAGTTTCCTAACCACAAGAACATATCAAGTAAAATCAAACTCAAACATATCATCACCGTGGAAAGCAAACTGTGGAGTACCACAAGGATCATCGCTATTACCGATCCTCTTCAACTTAATGATGACACCACTAGCAAAGGCCTTATCCAACCAAGGCTTTAACCCTTTCATCTATGCAGATGATGTCACAATATACATTCCTTACAAATCTAACCTGACAGAAATCACCAACGAAATCAAGATCAGCTTGAACATCATGGACTCTTGGGCTAATGCATTTCAACTAAAATTAAACAAAGAAAAAACACACTGTCTCATCCTCTCAACCCAACACAGCGCGGACAAACCCACAATCATCAACACCCCAGATTACACCCTCCCTATATCCGACAGCCTGAAAAAACTCAGCATTACAATGAACCACAAATTAACACAAGAGAGCCAAGTGACATCCACCACAAGGCAAATGTTCCACTCAATGTGGAAGCTCAGACGCGTGAAGCAATTTTTCCCAATGGAAACATTTCGCAACCTGGTACAATCAATGGTACTAAGCCATGTAGACTACTGCAATGGAATTTATGCGGAATGTAAAGAACAAACCTTAAAGAAACTTCAGACCGCTCAAAACACGGCAGCTGGGCTTATCTTCAGAAAAACGCGATTTGAAAGTGCAAAACCCCTCCGTGAAAAACTACACTGTCTCCTAATCAGAGAGCATTGCTTTCAAAATCTGCACTCTGGTTCACAAAATTATCTACAGTGAAGCCCCGGGATACATGACAGACTTGATCGACCTACCAACTAGAAACACATCTGAATCAACACGAACGTACCTAAATCTGCACTACCCAAGCTGCAAAGGACTCAAATACAAATTAACCCACACATCCAGTTTTTCCTACATAAGCACACAACTGTGGAACGCATTACCAAAAGCCTTGAAAACTATGTACGATCACCTAAACTTCCGGAAAACACTAAAAACTAACCTGTTTAAAGGCATACCCTGCAGATCCAACATAATAATAGAACCAGGAGACACAAGATGAAATTAGAATGTGGTAGGTTTAAAACAAATCGGAGAAAGTTTTTCTTTACTCAGCGCATAGTTAGACTCTGGAACTCATTGCCGGAGAAGGTAGTGACGGCAACTGGACTTGCTGAGTTTAAAGGGGGTCTGGACAGATTCCTGAAGAAAAAGTCCATTGATCATTATTAAATTTTAGGGTTTTGAAAGGTTCTTGGGGCCTGGATTGGCCGCTGTCGGAGACAGCATGCTGGGCTTGATGGACCTTTTGGTCTTTTCCCAACGTGGCAGTGCTTATGTACTTATGTAACATAAATACCTGATCTCTGCAACACAACAAAACTAAAGTACATAACAGTGGCGTAGCCAGAAGTCAATTTGTGGGTGGGCCAACAGGTTGGATAGGTGGGCACTAGACAGTGGTGTGCTGGTAAATGTTTAACAACAGGCTCTCTCCCCGGTCCACCTCTGCACCCCCCCCCCCCCCCCATCCACCTGTGCACCTCCCCTCAAAATTGCAGAGCTGGCTATAGCCGGGGAGAGAGCCTGGGGGGGGGGGGGCAATGCATTACTGTCTCCAGGAAAAAAAAATTAAATGATCCCAGGTTCCAATTTAATTCATGTTTAATGTGGGATAAAATGCCATAAATAAGTAAATAAATATAAACTTTTAATGTTGAGCACCTGATTCTCAAAGTGGACATATTCCAAACACTATAATGAAAATAAAATGATTTTTTTTCTACCTTTGTTGTCTGGTGACTGTTTTTCTGATCATGCTGGCCCAGTATCCGATTCTGCTGCTGTCTGTCCTCTTAACTCCGTTTCCAGGGCTTCCTTTCCATTTATTTGTTTACTTTCCGCCTTTCTTCTTCATTTCTTGTCCTACATCCGTAAGTAAAAGCTGGGTCCTCCGCAAACTTGACTGTCCAGTGGATCCAGCTTTTGCCTATTTTCTTCATCCATGTGCAGTTTTTCTACTCTCTTCCTTTTCTGTTATCTCATCTCCTTCCTCACTCCTCCCTCCCCCTCCATGTCCAGCAACCCTCCTCTCCCCCCTACCCTCCCCTCCATCCACCCATGTCCAGCAACTCTCCTCTCCCCTGCCCTCTCCCCTTCTTCCACCATGTCCAGCAACCCTCCTCTCCCCTTCCCTCCATCCAGCAACCCTCCTCTCCCCTTCTTCCACCATGTCCAGCAAGCCTCCTCTCCCCTTCTTCCACCATGTCCAGCAACCCTCCTCTCCCCTTCTTCCACCATGTCCAGCAACCCTCCTCTTCCCTTCTTCCACCATGTCCAGCAACCCTCCTCTCCCCTTCCCTCCATCCAGCAACCCTCCTCTCCCCTTCTTCCACCATGTGCAGCAACCCTCCTCTCCCGTCTGCCCTGTTTCCTTCCTGCCCCCCCCCCCCCGTACCTTTAAATATTATAGTTTTGCTGGAGTCGCGGGCAGCCGGCATTGAAGACATCGGCAGGCTTACGCCGGTTCCAGCAGCCTTCCCTCTTCCCTCGTTGCAAGTCGGATGATGGCTCCGCCCTCGTAGATACAGGAAATACGTCAGAAGAGGGCGGAGCCATCATCCGACTTGCAACGAGGGAAGAGGGAAGGCTGCTGGAACCGGCGTAAGCCTGCCGATGTCTTCAATGCCGGCTGCCCGCGACTCCAGCAAAACTGTAATATTTAAAGGTACGGCCGGCGGCGGCGGGGGGCGGGGCAGTGGCGGGCTGGTACGGGCGCCTATGCTGCCGTGAGAGAGACAGAGGCAGATGCGGGATCGGAGCTCAGCCTGCTCCCTCCGCTCCGCTGCCTCCACTGCTGGGTGGGCCTGGGCCCACCCAGGCCCACCCGTGGCTACGCCCCTGGTACATAATGGACATAACTCAACTCTTCCGTTATACGATGCCCTAATGTGGCTGTGCCACATGAACTTTATCTTACCACAACATCACTTTATATTTGTTCACACTGGAGTCTGCAAACGCCTCTCCGGTACTATGTAAGCCACATTGAGCCTACAAATAGGTGGGAAAATGTGGGATACAAATGTAACAAATAAATAAATAAAAAGTACTTCCTGATGTTTTTCCTGAGTCAGCTCCCCTGCAATATAAATTCACATTCTCTAGTTCTTCCACCGTTCCATCCCTGGAAAAGGTTCCATCCCTGTCTCTCCTTTCCTCCAGGGCAGGGGTGTCCAACTTTGGCCATTGCCAGGTCGGGTTTTCAGGATTTCCACAATGAATATGCATACAATATAGGCAGTGCATGCCAATAGATCTCATGCATATTCATTGGTTGGACACCCCTGCTCTAGAGTATACATCTTCAGGTCATCAAGTCTCGCCTCATACATATTGTGGTATGAACCCTGTACCGTTTTGTTGCTTTTCTATGAACCGCTTCAATTCTTTTTATGTCCTTAGCAAGATACGGCTTCCAAAATTAAGTGGTGCCTCACCAATGACTTGCACAGGGGCATCGACACCTCAATCCTTCTGCTGGTAATACCCATCTGTATGCAGCCTAGCATCCTTTTGGCTGTGGTCACTGCCTTGTTGCATAGTTTTGTCACCTTGAGATCCTCAGACTCCATCACTCCAAGGTCCATCTCCTGAGCTGTGCTTACCAACATCTCATATCTCAAGTCACTTCATTGGCTCCTTGTCCATTTCTGTATATAATTCAAACTCTTCTTACTGATTTACAGGTACATTCATTCTGCAGCTCCTCGGTTTCTCTTCTCTCCCTGCACCCCTCCTCAGTAACTCCATTCATCAGGTTAGTCACTCATATCTGTACCCTTCTCCTCCACTGCCAACTCCACACCCATCTTGCTGCACTCTACACCTGGAATAGACTTCCTGAGTTGGTACAAATCCAGGCTAAAAGCCCACCTTTTTGAGACTGCTTTTAACTCTTAACTGGTTATATTCACCCGTTCAATACCCACGTTGTTTTAATCATTTCCATAATAAATGGAACTTTTAAACCCTGACTTATCCTGCCTGTCTTGAATAGATTGCAAGCTCTGTCAAGTAGGAACAGTCAACTATGTGTACAGTGCTGCATTTGTCTACTGTACAGAAATCATAAGTAGTAAACTGTAACTAAAACAGGCAAATTTAGTGAGGTTCTTAAAGCAAATATATGCAAATCTTCTGCCCATTTTCATGGATCTCTTGGGAACCAAACACCATATGCTGTGTTTGATACCATTTGTGCTTTTTCCTTGCTGATCACGTGCTTTACAGGATTCCATGAATATGACCTGAAGCCACCAGCATGCCCAGATCTAATCATCTTCAAGCTCTTTCTAACCATGTGGGGAACTGGTGGTCTTGAACCCTCATCTTTGGGCAACATCTATGTCAGTCCAATGAAAGCAATCAGAGCCCCAGGGTGAAAAACATTTCTAGATCACGTGACTTCAGAGAAGCAGGTCTACTAGTTATCACTGGGCAGTGGCTAATCAGTAAATCTTACTTGCCCTTCCTGATTGCACTGCTCTCCTGTCTCCATAAAGCACCAAGTTAAGCATTACAAACGATGGTGTTGTTAACCGGGAATGTGTGTTTGATAAGTGTATTCTAATCTTCCATTTCCCGTATGTATTATAATATTTTTGTTTTGTTTTGTTAGCATAAAGTATCCTTAACTGTGCCAAGGTGGTCAACATATGTTTTATTATTTCCAGCAAATCAGCAAGGGCCTGGCCACCTACACACTTTGAAGGCAAAAACATGAGCTGGAATACCAGAACTGACTGCCCGTGAATTATCAAAGGCAGGGACAACGGAACACCTTGGTTAGGGGTCAGGGCCAAACTAACCTTCACCCCTCTCCCTCAAGCTCCCTAGTTGCCAGGTGGGGCAAAATGTTGGTGGGGGGCAAAGGTCCCAATGGCCTTCCTCCTTTTGCTGCCTGTGAGCAGAAGTGATTGATTATTGTATATTATCTCGGTTCCTTGAGTGAATTGCACAAGCCCATAAATCAAAGCTATAAAATCTGTATGTTGTAGCTTTTAGAAGTGTTTGCTAGTTAGCATTCAGCTTATTTGTGAGAACTTCTGTTGCAGCTCTTCCTCTGTTCTGTGTCTGCGGCAGAAAACCATTTGAACTGGTGAGGTGTTTTTCTTTGCCTTTGATTTCCAGCTTACTCAGAACCAGGGCAGAGATGTGGTGCCATGAGAAACTAGCCAGAGGTTTTTCACCTTTACTTTATTTGATGACTCGCCTCATCAAAGAGCTCAAGGCGAGTTACCACAAACATATCAATACACAAAAATACATCATAAACTGTATAATTATTCTGCGTGACTTCAAAATATCTTATGGGAAGTATGAACTCCCCCTAAAATCACAGATCTGGAAACTTGGGATACTGCTAGACTCGTCACTCACTCTGATTCCGCAAATTCAAACAACCATTAAAAATTGTCTCTATCACCTGCGGCGGCTATGAAATAGCTGTCCGTATATTGATAAGATGAGTCTGACCACAGTGGTCCATGCCATGATAACATCATGACTACACTACTGTAATGCCCTGTACACTGGCCAAACCAAAAACAGTTTGCATCTGCTCCAACTAATTCAGAACACTGCAGCACAACTGAAAGAAGGCTGCAAGTGGCATGACCACATTACACCCTTCCTGCAAAAGCTACACTGGCTACCAGTACCTTACTGGGTTAAATTTAAAACTCTATGTTTGATTTTTAAGGTCTTCAGACAAAATGGGCCACAGTACTTAAAGAATAACTTAGCTCGTTACACACCTTTGAGACCTCTAAGTTCCCCTCAAGGAGCATCACTATCTGTACTCTTGTCAAAGAAATGGTACGATGTGATACTCTAACTTGAGACTACCTCTACTTCAGGAAGCAGGTGAAAGCCTGGCTCTTCTCCCAAGCCTTTAATACATAGGGTGACTGACTATACACCACTCTGCACCTGGACTAGTTTGCTACACACTCTGTAACATAGACCAGTTCCCCATATCTTGTTTAACTGTACAAAAAAACTTGCCTTTAGTTTAGTCACCCATTTATTTATCTCAACTAACTCTGTACCACTCATCTTGTCCCCATCTATATATCTGCACTTGACTCCTCAGCTACATGGTAAGCTGTACTGTAGAAAAGCATTAGCATCATAACCAAATTGAGGGACCCTTTTACAAAACAGCGGTAAGCCCATTGCGGGCTTACCACATGCTATTCTGGAACTACTGCCGGCCCAACGCAGCTGCCAGTGATAGTTCTGGCTCCAGTGGGCACCATATCCTGTGCGCTGTAAAAAAATGTTTTTTTATAGCGTAGCAGTAACCCAGCGGTAATCAGGCATCTCTGCACACTGCCTGGTTACTATTGGGTTACCTCAGGACCCCTTACTGCCACCTCAGTGGCCACATGGTAAGAATTATCTTTCAGCATGGCCATTTTTTTTTGGGGGGGGGGGGGATTTTACCCACTGCAGTAAAAATGGCCCTGGTGCATGGGAAAAAAACAGCCCCCGCAGCTACTGCGGGGCCCTTTTTCCCACACCTTAGTTAAAGGACCCTAGTGTGTTTTAAACATAATAAAAACAACAACAATAAAATATAACAAAACCAAATAGATTATAAAATACAATTGCAACTATAAATTACAATTAAAATAGACAAAATAAAACAATAATGCATTATCTTTACAAAGATGGAAATGATACTAGGAAGAATGCCGTGATGGTATCCCAGAAGCTGAGGAGACAAAGGGAGATGCTCAGATCGAAGCAAAGGCATCACGACACAAAAATGTTTTAAAATTCTTTTAAAAATTCCCTGTGAATGTTCTGTTCTGTTAGGGATAAAGGGAGAGCATTCCAAAGTTTGGGTCCAGTTACACTAAATATTTTTGATCTGATAGTATCGAAACAGATAATATGAAATGATGGGATAACCAAACTATTATGTTGGGACAATCCTAAGGTCTTAGCAGGAACATATGAAATTAACAATCTAGAGAGATATAAGGGGAAACCTAAGTGATGTACTTTGTGAACCAACGTGAGAATTTTAAACTTTATTCTGTGGACAATAAGAAGCCAATGCTCTTCTCATAGTAAAGGTGTCATGTGATCAAATTTTTGAGTTGGTAATAGTTTGATAGCCATATTTTGAACAATTTGAAGCCTTTTAATGTCTGAGGCATGGGCCCCTTGCAATAGTGTAAACTACTAATAACAATGGAATGTACAAAGATTCCAAGGGCATTACTGAATAAAGCATCTTTAATTCATAAAAGCTACGTGCACTTCTGGGCTGTCACACAATTTTATTTGGCCTCAATCATGGGGTCATGACCATAGAAAGATTGATCTAGAATGTCTTCAGTATAATAGCATGAGTATCTGACACAGCAGAGGGTTCAGTCGACTGAGTTCAACATTTCAGAGATTTTCACTTGTTGGCCACCAGTTCCAACTGCAGCTAGTAATTCGGTCCACCTCTAAGGGCCACAGCAGAAACCTTCACGTCGTGGCTCCTTCAGATTCTAATGAATCTGTGAATTCTGCTGGACACTTCATCACTGATGTGACCACCACAGAGAGAGAGCAAAGTAATAATGGTGTAATTGCTATACAAGGGTTTGTCGCTAGATCTCGGTTTTCTGGAAACCAGTGACTTGACCATAGTGTGAAGTTTGCAAATCATATTCTAGGCAAAGTGAAACAGAGAAGTAAAGAATGGGGGGAGAGTTTAGAGGAGGGGAGTCTTTAGCAAGAGAAGCAGGAAGCATCAGAGTCCAGGAACAGACAAGAATATACGGAGAAGAATCTACATTCATGACAATTTTGGCATGGTCAAACAGTAAATCTGATATGTGTTAATTATTTAAGAAGAAGTTTATTAATAAAATGTAATGACTGGTAATTAGACATCGAGATGGATAACTACACTGCAGATATTTTAAGAGTTGTGTAATACACAAATTATCTTCATCTTTTGCAAAGACTATGTCAACAATGCCAGGGTGTGTGTATTATTGTTCAAATGCAACCAACTATTGCATGTTCTCAGAAAATAATGTAGGATGTTTAGTGGATATGTTTGCATTCATTAAGGAGGAGAAGCTTAATGGTTAGAGCACTGGGCTGCCCGGTTCAAATCTCGCTGTTGCTCCTCGTGATCTTTGTCAAGATCCTCAACCCTCCATTGTCTCAGGTACAAAATTAGATTGTAAGCCCTTCAGGGCCTAAGTTGGTGAACTGGATTGAAAACTGGTTGACCGACAGGTGGTAGAGGGTGGTGGTAAATGGAGGAAAGGAAGGTGAGTAGTGGAGTGCCTCAGGGGTCGGTGCTGTGGCCGATTCTGTTTAATATATTTGTGAGAGACATTGCTGAAGGGTTAGAAGGAAAAGTTTGCCTTTTTGCGGATGGCACAAAGATAGCCAGTAGAGTGGGTACCCTGGAGGGAGTAGAAACCGTGAGAAGGGATCTCCAAATGTTAAAAGAATGGTCGAGGGTCTGGCAGTTAAAATGTAATATCTCTATAACTGGGAACTCAAAACAGATTTATTTATTCATTATCTTCACTGTGACATTAATACAAAACATTTCACACCCTTGCATAACTGAGGACTGAGTAAATTCAAAATAGGTTTTCATATGTAAAGCATATTTAGATTCAGCAATTAGATAGTGTGCCCTAGTAGAAGTAAGTTAAAATGTAATGCCAAGAAATGCAGAGTGATGCACATGGGGTGCAGAAATCCAAAAGAGATGTACCAGATAGGAGGGGAGAGGCTGGGAAGCTTGGCTCAGGAGAGGGACCGTGGGGTGATGGTGTCCGAGGATTTGAAGATGACAAAACAATGTGACAAGGCAGTGGCCGTAGCCAGAAGGATGCTAAGCTGCATAGAAAGGGGTGTAACCTTGAATTCACTTCCAAGCCTTCTCCTCCCTGTGACTTCTTAACCCACTCCCTCAACCAACCTAACCTGGCCTCCTTCTCCTCCTTCCCTGAGATCACCGAAGAGGAAACTGCTCGCCTTCTTTCTTCCTCTAAGTGCACCACCTGTTCCTCTGATCCCATTCCCACCAATCTGCTTAACAACATCTCTCCTACAGTTAACCCCTCAATCTGTCACATCCTCAACCTCTCTCTCTCCACTGCTACTGTCCCTGACACCTTCAAGCACGCTGTAGTCACACCACTTCTCAAAAAACCATCACTTGACCCCACCTGTCCTTCCAGCTACCGCCCCATCTCTCTTCTACCCTTCCTCTCCAAATTACTTGAACGCGCTGTCCATAGCCGCTGCCTTGATTTCCTCTCCTCTCAGGCCGTCCTCGATCCGCTTCAATCCGGCTTTCGCCCACTACACTCGACAGAAACAGCACTCTCTAAAGTCTGCAATGACCTGTTCCTTGCCAAATCCAAAGGTCACTATTCCATCCTCATCCTCCTCGACCTATCTGTCGCCTTTGACACCGTCAATCATAATTTACTTCTTGACACACTGTCCTCATTCGGGTTCCAGGGCTCCGTCCTCTCCTGGTTCTCTTCGTATCTTTCCCAACGCACCTTCAGAGTATTTTCTAATGGCTCTTCTTCTACCCCCGTCCCGCTCTCTGTTGGGGTTCCTCAAGGATCTGTCCTTGGACCGCTTCTTTTCTCGATCTACACCTCGTCCCTGGGCTCGCTGATCTCATCACATGGTTTCCAGTACCATCTCTATGCTGATGACACCCAGCTTTACCTCTCCACTCCCGACATCACAGTCGAAACCCAGGCCAAAGTTTCGGCCTGCCTTTCAGACATCGCTGCCTGGATGTCCAACCGGCATCTGAAACTGAACATGGCAAAGACTGAGCTCCTTGTCTTTCCACCCAAACCCTCTTCTCCTCTTCCCCCACTTTCTGTCTGTGTTGACAACACCCTCATCCTCCCAGTCTCTTCAGCCCGCAATCTCGGAGTCATTTTCGACTCCTCCCTCTCCTTCTCTGCCTATATCCAGCAGACAGCTAAGACCTGTCGTTTCTTCTTCTATAATATTAGCAAAATTCGCCCATTCCTCTCTGAACAGACCACCTGAACCCTCGTCCACTCGCTCGTTACCTCTCGTCTTGACTATTGCAACCTTCTTCTCGCTGGCCTCCCGCTTAGCCATCTATCCCCCCTTCAATCTGTCCAAAATTCCGCCGCACATCTTATCTACCGCGTGAACCGATACTTTCATATCACCCTTCTCCTCAAGTCGCTTCACTGGCTCCTGATCCGTTACCGTATACAGTTCAAGCTTCTCCTATTGACCTTCAAGTGCACTCAATCTGCAGCCCCCCCATTACCTCTCTACCCTCCTCTCCCCGTATGTTCCCACCCGTAACCTCCGCTCTCAGGGCAAATCACTCCTATCTGTACCCTTCTCCACCACCGCTAACTCCAGACTCCGCCCCTTCTGCCTCGCATCACCTTATGCCTGGAACAGACTTCCCGAGCCCATATGCCATGCACCCTCCCTGCCCATTTTCAAGTCCTTACTCAAAGCCCATCTCTTCTCCCTTGCTTTTGGCGCCTAACCACCTTCCCCATTCATGATACCTACACTGACTACATAGTTTGTAACCTTTAGATTGTAAGCTCTCTTGAGCAGGGACTGTCCTTCCCCATGTTTAAACTTGTACAGCGCTGCGTAACCCTGGCAGCGCTATAGAAATGCTAAGTAGTAGTAGTAGTAACCAGTAGAAGAAAAGAGGTGTTAATGCCCCTCTACAAATCATTGGTGAGGCCCCACCTAGGGGGTCTTTTACTATGCTTAGCACGAGTTATCTGCAGCAGGGCCCATAGGAATAAAATGGGCTCTGCTGCAGATAACTGGAGCTAAGCTAAGTATTATGTTCAGTTTTGAAGGCCTTATCTTTCTAAAGATGTACAAAGACTTGAAGCAATTTAGAGTTAAGCAACAAAAATGGTAGGGAATTTGTGTTGCAGGACGTACAAGGAGAGAATCGATGACCTGAGCATGTATACCCTCGAGGAAAAGAGAAATGGGAGTGATATTTATTTTATTTTATTTTATTGCATTTGTATCCCACATTTTCCCACCTATTTGCGGGCTCAGTGTGGCTTACAATACATTGTATTAATGGAAGTACAATTTGTTACAACTCGATTGTGGTTACATTGTTATGCATTGAGTTTAAAACAGAGTCTATGTATCGTTAAGAGAATAGTACAATGGAACAAAGGAAGAACAACGGATACTGATAGGACTATAGAACAATAGCGCGAAAAACTTTCGGGTATAGCATTTTACCTGTAGATTAAGGTTTAAGTATGTTAAAATGAGAGTACAGATGAAAATGTGTTGATGTATTACTAACAGTATGCGTAGATTTCAGGTGTTTTGATCCTTTCGATAGATATTTTCGAAGAGATGAGTTTTCAATAGTTTGCGGAAGTCGGTCAGCTCGTTGGTCGTCTTCAGGTTACGTGGAAGATTGTTCCAAAATTGCGTGCTCATATAAGAAAAGGTTGATGCGTGCATCACTTTGTATTTTATGCCTTTGCAATTAGGGAAGTGGAGGTTCAGGAAAGTTCGGGATGATCTTTTAGCATTTCTGGGTGGTAGGTCTATTAAGTCAGACATGTAGGCTGGGGCTTCACCATGAATGATTTTGTGGACTAGTGTGCATACTTTAAAAGTGATGTGTTCCTTGAGTGGGAGCCAGTGTAGCTTCTGTAGTAAGCAGTGGTGTGCTGGAGCAGGCTCTCACAGGCTCGTGAGAGCCGTTTGTTAAGTTTTTAAGAATTTTGGGAGCCGGTTGTTAAAGTAGGCCTCCCCATGGCTACTTTAACACTGGCTCCCAAAATGTGGGCGTGGGCCCCCTCCTGAATTCTCTTTTACTTTGCTAGCAGTGATGCTGGCCCCACTAGCCAAGTAAATAGACTGCTGCTGCTCCCTGCTCCTTGTTTCTGACTCTGAGCATCAGGCTGGGACTTTTCATGCAAGCGCAAGAAGGTTCCATCATGCTGCTCAGAGCCAGAAACAAGTAGCAGAGAATGGTGGCAGTCCATTTATTGGCTGGTGGGGCTCCGCAAAGGTATGCCTAGTGTGCCTGCACAAGGGAGAGGAGAGAGAGGCATGTATTCCCCCCCTCCCCCCCCCCCCAAAAAAAAATTTCAGGGCTGGCTATGCCCGGAGAGAGAGAGCCTGTTGTTAAAACTTTACCAGCACACCCCTGGTCATAAGGGTTTTGCGCTTTCGTATTTTGGTTTCCCGAAAATGAGTCTGGCAGCTGTGTTCTGGGCTGTTTGAAGTTTCTTCAGTATTTGCTCTTTACAACCTGCGTATAATGAGTTGCAGTAATCCAAATGGCTAAGTACGAGTGATTGCACTAGGCTGCGGAAGACGGATCTTGGGAAGAATGGTCTTATTCTTTTCAGTCTCCACATGCTGTAAAACATCTTTTTGGTTGTGTTGTTTGCGTGATTTTCGAGTGTTAGGTGGCGGTCAATAGTGACTCCAAGGATTTTTAAAGTTTCAGAAATTGGAAGATTTAGTTTTGGTGTGTGATACAGACGTTCAAATATTTGAACGGTATTAATCCATAAACAAACCTTTTCCAGAGACAGGAAGGCACTAGAACTAGAGCACATGAATTGAGGTTGAAAGGGGATAGACTCAGGAATAAGGTCAGGAAGTATTTTTTCACAGAGAGGGTGGTAGATACCTGGAATGCCCTCCCACGGGAAGTGGTGGAGATGAATTAGAAATCAATGGTACCCAAAAGGAAATATGTTGAATACACAGATTTTTTTATTTTTTTTTTGCAACTGCAACAGTGGTGATTTTGGCACCAAGGCATTTTTTGCACACATTTGGAACAGATATTGTATTTTTGACCTCTGAGGCAGGCGGTTCTTACTGCCAAAACACGGCCTCGTGTCGGGTCTTTGTTGGATGCAATAAAGGAATTGTGACACATCACTTAGATGTGTTTCCCTGTTTTGATGTGTATCAAGGACAAGACCATGTATACACGTGAAGTATCACATACCATATATAGTGAGTTTATCTTGGGCAGACTGGATGAACCGTACAGATCTTTATCTGCTGTCATCTACTATGTTTCTATCAGGCTCATTTTCGAAAGAGATGGATGTCCAAAAAGTGACATAAATCAGCATTTGGACATCCATCTCACAGAGACGTCCAAAACTGCATAATCGAAACACGATTTTGGACGTTGTGATAAAGTCATATCCTGGATAGTTGGGTTAAGGCAGCTTCAGTCTGAACTACAAGTCCCAGAAGGCATTGCAGGCAAGGAGCCAGGGGGTGAGATGGAAAACCCGGACTGGACTCCTAGCTGCAATAAGGGAAGACATGGGTGTAAGCTAACAGAATGTGTAGATTGGCTGCCCCTAGGGGGAAAGAGAGCTAGGAAACCCTGTGTGCAGGAGCTCCTCATTAGGCTCATACTCAACTCAGCTGGTATGGGTGTGTAGAGAAGCTAATGAGTGGAGAATGATTGGTTGTGAAGGCAAAAGCCAGGGATTGATTAGGCAGGTGGGAAGGAGTCTCATTAGTTCAGTTCAGAGGAGAGAAGCAGTTGCAGGCTGAAAATCCTTGGGCAAGGAGGTCCCTAAAGTACTGAAGCAGGCTGAGATTCCTTGGGTGAGAGGAAGTCCCAAAAGTATTGAATTCACTGGGAAGCTGATGCAGGGGAAAACCCTTGGGTAGAAGGAGTCCCTAAAATATTGAACTCTCCTGAAGGTTAAGAGGATAGAAGGTAGAAAATGCTGCTTAGTGACTGAACTGTGATGATGAACTGAAAGAACTGCTTGTCTTGGGAATTGAATTACTGTTTACTGTGCACTGGATAAAGAGCCCAGACTGGAGCCTGTAAGCCTGTATTGAATCCTGGTATGTGCTATGCTGCTGTTGGAACTGTGTACTATAAACCTGTATAGAATAAAAGTCCTTAAGATTGAAGTTAATGGTGGACATCTATTTCTTCATTGTGCTGGGAGCCTGTGGCTGGAGGAGATTGTTCTATCCTTGGCTGCACCTAGGGGCACCTGGTTACAATGTCTTTCTCTGAAGTCCGTTGGAAGGACGTCAAAATTTCAAGGGAGCATATTGGAAGTGTGCTTAAGGCAGGACTTGGACGTCTTTGAGCCATAATGGAACAAAGCAAAGACGTCCAGGACTAAAACTTGTACGTTTTCAGCTAGACCTGTTTTAATACGAATAAGGCACAAAAAGGTGCCCGAAATGACCAGATGATCACTGGAGGGAATCGGGGATGACCTCCCCTAACTCCCCCAGTGGTCACTAACCCCCTCCCAACCCCCAAAATTGTGATGAAGAACATTACTTGCCAGCCTCAGATGTTATACTCGGGTCCATCAGAATAGCATGCAGGTCCCTGGAGTAGTTTAGTAGTAGGTGCAGTGGACCGAGGCCCATCCCCTCACTACCTGTTAAACTTGTGGAGGAAACAGCGAGCCCTCCAAAACCCACCAGAAACCCCTTGTACCCACATATAGGCGCCCCCTTCACCTGTAAGGGCTATGGTAGTGGTGTACAGTTGGGGGTAGTGGGTTTTGGGCAGTACTTTTTTTGTGTAGAAAAAGGTGCTGGTACTCATTATGGGCAGGGTCACCACATATGGCTCCACCCATATGATATCCACACCCACATTAACCACACCCCTTTATATCAGCCATGGCGCATATAAACAGACATCATTGAAAGTATTATATTAGTATAGGAGAAAAAAATAACGTGATTTTTTTTCATTATAAATAATTTCTATAAGCTGTTACAGCTCCAGTATACCCAGTGCAAAATAAGACATCAGATGTAATTTCTTAAATTGGACATATTCCAAACACTAAAATGAAAATAAAATGATTTTTTCTACTTTTGTTGTTCCAGGGTCCCCTCCCTTCTTCCCAGTTCCAGGGTCCCCCTCCCTCTCTCCCCCCCTCCAGGGTCCCCCATCCCTCCCAGTTCCAGGGTCCCCCCTCCCTCCATGTTCCAGGGTCCCCTCCCCTCCCTCCCAGTTCCAGGGTCCCCCTCCCTCCAATTTCCAGGGTCCCCCGTCCCTCCCTCCCAGTTCCAGGGGTCCCGTCCCTCCCTCCCAGTTCCAGGGTCATCCTCCCTCCCTCCCTTCCATTTCCAAGCCCCCTCCCTCCGAATTTTAAAAGTCATTTGACTTACCTCGTTGGGGTTACGGTGGCCGGCAGCAGCGATAAAAAGCGTGCAGGCTCGGCGCTTACTTCAGTTTTCTCTTCTCTCTCTCTCTCAGCTCTGGTCCCGCCCTAATTTCCTGTTTCCGCAAGGGCGGGACCAGAGCTGAGAGAGAGAGAGAAGAGAAAACTGAAGCAAGCACCGAGCCTGCACGCTTTTTATCGCTGCTGCCGGCCGCCGTAACCCCGACAAGGTAAGTCAAGATGACTTTTAAAATTCAGAGGGAAGGGGCCTGGACCGCAAAGGGAGGGAGGAAGGAAGGGAGGGACGATGACCCTGGAACTCAGAGGGAGGGGGGACGACCCTAGAACACAGAGGGGGGGCCGACCCTGGAACTCGGAGGGAGGGAACGAACTTTCAGTGGGTGAAATAGCTGCCGACCCTCAGAAAACCAGGTGCCGCTATGCCGTACCAGTGCGTACCGGCACAAAAAAGCACAGGTTTTGGGGCGTTCAGCACATAAGGTAAGGGAGCTGTGTACCTGGCAGCATTTTATGAAGTCCACTGCAGTGCCCCCTAGGGTGCCCGATTGCTGTCCTGGCACATCAGGAGGACCAGTCTACTAAATATGTTGTCTCCTCCCACGTCCAAATGGCTTGAATTTGGACGTTTTAGACTTGGACGTTTTTGTTTTCAAAAATGGCCGAAAATCAAAGAGCTCCAAATCAAAAAACGTCCAAATCCAAGGACGTCCATGGTATTTTCGAACACAAAAGATGGACATCCATCTTTTTCGAAAATGACCTTCTTCCCTCCTTGGAATTTGGACGTCTTTGTAAAACGTCCAAATTCACACTTAGACGTTTCTTTCGAAAATGCCCCTCCACGTAATCCAGCACTTTTCACAAACGCTGAGGACCTAATTCACTGATGGTTGACTCAGCATCTCTATGGAAACTTGGAAGAGCTGGGGAGCTCTGTAATTTGATTACAACTTGAAAGTGAGTCCCAGTGGAAATCCTGGGGAAATACTGCTCTGAGTCATTTAAATAACAGTTTTACTCCCTGTTGAGTCACTTTTTAAGTCTCTTTCACTTTCACATTTTGCTTTTTAAGCTGCTTTCTTTCAGGACCCAAATTAATACTGAATTACATGCTTTGGTGGTTTCAGGACACTACTGTAGTGCTAGAGCTACACAGTCATTCTGTAACCTGGTGCCCTGATTTATTGTGGTAGAAACTCTTTCTTAAATTGATCCATGGAAGCCCAGATTCTATTATAGAATACTAGCATATTCTATAATGGAACCAAAGGTTGCAGTGGTTTCAAACAGATGGCATGATTCAATTTTCCAAATGGGTATCATCCTTTTAAGATGTGTTTTGGACAACACAATAGCCCTTCAGAGCATCTACATTTAGGTGTCCACAGTAAAGCCAACAATGAGAAATGAGGGGCCTGATATTCAAAGCATTTATGCTTCTAATTTTGAGTTATGCCCATGAATTAGCCTCTTCAAAAATTATTCAAAATTTCACTAAGCTCTTAAATTTAGGAGCCTAGAAAGGGGTGGTAATAGGGGCAGATTTACAGCGGGGGAAAAGCAGTTTGGAGCTTAGTACTGATTTTCAGAACTAGGCTCAAATCTGGGCAAGCAAACGGCAGGCTTAAATTTACCAGCATAACTTTTATACTCCTAAATGAAGATGAATTTTCAGCTGAAAACGTACGTTCCTAAGTTTGGCTGAAAATAGGCCACAAATTTATGAGCCTAACTTAGAAGCATAACTTTAGGATCTCAGCATTTTCTAAATATTGGTCTCAGATTGTGTAGCAGGGATAACCAGCATTGTTTAAGCTGTGCATGTAAGTAGGAGCCTAGTCTGTGGCCCCTGCCCATGCACCACCCCTATCTATATCCCCCTTGCAAATATGCGCTATTAAACAGGTATTTGCAGAATTATCCTTGTGAAGGACAGTTCTGTAAACTAGACTCTCAAATTTGCATGCACACATATGTTTTTGTATTGTAATTCTCATTCATATGTCAGTGTCTGGTCTATAGAATTCAAACGAGTGGAAGACACCATGAGGCAAGTGCCAGGATAGCCGAAGGCTCAGTTTATTCTTCAAATAAAATGTATAAAAATACTGAAAAATACCAACAATTTATTCTCCAGATGCAAAACACAAGATGTGCTGACAAGTAAAAACCCAACACGGCCCGTGTCTCAGTGCGCAGGCCTTCGTCAGGGGTCCTGTCAGCACTGCAGTTGATGTTCATACATTCTGCCGTGTGTGGATAAACCTACCAATGGGTAATACATTGGAAATAGGTGCAGATTTTTACCACACACTAAAGCTTAAGCTGGAGAATGAAACAGCGTCAGCCTGTAAAAGTGGCGACTCTTCTACATTTCAAGAGAGAAGACGCCACTTTTTCAGGCTGATGCTATTTCACTGACAGTACCCCTGACAAAGGCCTGCGTGCCAAAACACAGCCCATGTTGGGTTTTTTACTTGTCAGTGCATCCTTTTTTTCGCACCATGGGGGGAAGCAGGGCAGGCAGCGTGGCAGCGAACAGCACTGGAAGAAGGCTTCTGCTGGCAGGGCTTGGGGTCCCCTGCCAGCCCATGGATGTGGGGTTAGGGCAGGGGCTAGGGCAAAATGTGCCCCCCCCCCCACTTTGGGTTCAGACTCCCCCCAAAATTGAGGTCTGGCTTTGTGCCTGGTATGCACAAATACTAACTGGGGACAATTAGCATCAATTAACACCAATTTAAGCCAGTAATTGGCAGTTAACTCCAATTAACAGCAACTTAAATTAAGTTGTGCACGCAACTGCCCTTATTTTAGATTTTACGTGCACAAATTTATGCTCTAGGCATACATTTGGGTGCACAAAGTTATCAAATCTGAGGGCAAGTCCTCTGATTCAAAAAAAGAGACAGACTGATCTTGTGTATAAATATCCACACTGAGGACCTAGAGTCACTTCTAATCTGATCTGGACATTTCTAGTCCGCCTTATCCCATAAATCCAAAGCAGATCAGAGGAATAACTTAGGGGCCCTTTAACTAGGCCGCGGTAGGCTCTACGTGTGTGTACCAAAATAAGACTACCGCCAGGCCAGCGCACCCTCTTGGCGGTAATTTCAGATTTGGCGCTTGCCCATAACGCCCAGATGAATTATTTATTTATTTCCTCCTACACACACCGTTTCCTGTGGTAATCAGCACTTGGCGTGCCCCAATCGAGCACTGCATGTGTAGCGCATGAGCCTTTACCGCTAGATCAGTGGGTGGCATTAAGGGCTCAGGCCGGTTTTGGGCGCACACTGGTTTCATTTTTACTGCAGACCCTTTTCCCGTCCCATTAAAAAAAAAACATTCTTTGTAGATTCAGTAAAAACTAGCCCGGCACATGCCCAATACACGCGCCTACACTACCGCAGGCCACTTTTTACCGCAGCTTAGTAAAAGGACCCCTAAATTGGAATCCCCTGTCCAACGGTGTTAAATGCTGCACATGTATCCAGCAATATTACCAGAGAGTCTGCCCCCCTATCATAGGGTTACCATATTTTGTCCCCCAAAAAGGAGGACACATGCCCTGCCCCCGCCCCACCCCCTTTCACGCCTTCGCTCCACCCCCTGTCACATTTTCCCCTCCCCCCAGTCACACACCCCGTCACCCCCCCCTCCCCATCACCCCCCTCCCCTTACCTTACTACTGCCCTGGTAGTCTAGTGACCTCTTCAGGGCAGGAAAGAGCCCCTTCTTTCCTGCCCAGAGCGCTGCCCTGCAAGCATCCTTCCATCCTGCTGGTGATCTCGACGCTGATTCAAAATGGCCACCGAGAGTTGAAGTGTCGCGAGGTCACTTCAACTCTCGATGGCCATTTTGAATCGGCGCCGCGATCACCAACAGGATGGAAGGATGCATGCAGGGCAGTGCTCCGGGCAGGAAAGAGGGGGCTCTTTCCTGCCCCGAAGGTGGAAGAGGTTATTAGACCACCAGGGCAGTAGTAACTGAGGGGAGGGGAGGCTAGCAATCTGCCCGTTTGTCCAGAAATCCGGACAAACAGGTAGACTGGCAAAACCCGCCCGGTTGCCCGGTCATGTCCTCAAAAAGAGGACATGTCCGGGTAAATCCGGACATATGGTAACCCTACCCTATCATGACTTCTATTAAGGACATCAGAAAGAAACAAACTCATCTGACAGGAACCCAAGAATATCCATTCTTTGACTGTATTGAGTTGTAAAGCTGCTGCTCTCGAGCTTAGGTAGAAACAGTGGCGTAGCAAGGGGGGGCGGGAGGGGTGGTCCGCCCCGGGTGTCAGCTCAGGGGGGGGTGCTCCCTGCCAGCTCTCCGCCTCGGCGAATCGACACCCCCCCCCCCCCGACCAGCTCCCGCACCCTACCTTTAAAAAGAATATCGGGAGGAGAGGCGCAGCGCCTCGTGCCTGCCCTGCACCTAAAAGAAATGTGGACCATCGGGTCTTCTCTTCCCTCGCTCTATCTGTTCCACCCGCCGCTGACGCAACTTCCTATTTCCGCAAGGGCGGGACAGACAGAGCGAGAGAAGAGAAGACCCGATGGTCCACATTTCTTTTAGGTGCAGGGCAGGCACGAGGCGCTGCCCCTCGCCTCCCGATATTCTTTTTAAAGGTAGGGTGTGGGAGCTGGTCGGGGGGGGAGTCATCGTGCTGCACCCGGGGGGGGGGGGTGCAACGGCGAACCGCCCCGCCCCGGGTGGCAGCCCCCCCTGCTACGCCACTGGGTAGAAAGGGCAAATTAGATGTACTTCAGTAGAATCCAGACCTACTCTTTTTTTTTTTTTTCAAATTTTATCAGGAAAAAACAACAGCCTGTAAAGAGCTATAAATAATCTAGCACAAACTTGGGCAAAGATCATCAGGATTCCCACTAGGCTTGGCTGACGTTACAGTTCTTTTTACCGACTGAAGTTACACAATATCTGATCGACAGGGTCTGGCAGCAGCAAACCCTTCAAGATTAGAAGTGCCCAGTGTGCTTCAGAGTCGGGGGATAAAACAATTATTAATTAATCCCTTCCAAATTTTCTCAAGTTTTAGACCAAAGTAATCAGCCAATCTGTACTGTAGGTGGTGTAGTGAAGGAACGGAATAAGACAGGAGAGAGGAGAAAAAGCAAATGGACAGCAGCCACTTGAAGGAAAATTAGCAGAAGACAGACAGGAAAAGAGATACTGGAACCAACATAATAGAACCTTTAGAATTTAGTATTCCATGCAAACTTTTTACTGTATCAAATAAAACTCTAGGCTAATTGCATCCTAACTAGATGAGCAGTGAAATACTTTTTTTTTCCAGTTGGAATTGCAAAGATGCTCTCGATAATTTACTTTATCCTTCTCATTGTATAATTTTTGCCACCCACTCTAGCTGCCACCCTTTTTGTTTAAGATACTTGTGTACCCCACCAATGCTGTACCCAGACTCTGCCCAGATGAACACCCACCTGCAAAAGTACATGCTAGCAAAGATATGCAGGTACTTACAACGTAGTGCGTAGCCAGGTTTGTCATTTATTTGCATATGTGTACACATGCATGCATAAGTAACTAGATCAGTGCTTCTCAACCCAGTCCTTGAGGCATACCTAGTCCCATCAGGTTTTCAGGATATCCACAATGAATATGCATGAAATAGATCTGCATGCACTGCTTCCTTGGTATGTAAATCTACCTCATGCAAATTCATTGTGGATATCCTGAAAACCTGATGGGACTAGATGTGTCCAAGGACTGCGTTGAGAAACGCCGAACTAGATTACTGGCATTTGCACGCATGCATGCCACCTAAATCTACCTGGATGCGTATAGTACAGTGGAACTTCCGTCATGCTGAGAGATATGATTACTGATGGATAAACATTGGCTTCCTGTTTCATACAGGATTCAATTTACGATTCTGATCCTGGCCCGTAGTACCTTTTCTACTGGTCTGCCTCCAGTATCTATTCTGTCACCTTATGGAGTGAATTTTATATATGGTGCGGAAAAAGCACTGCGTTTAAAGTTAGGCATGGTTTATAGAATAGCGCGTATGCCCGAGAATCGTGCCTAACTTGCACCAGTTGAAATGTAGTTCAAATGTACGTGTCTGTATTAGGTGTGTATCCCCCCTCATTCTATAACAACGCACGTAAATGTTAGGAACGCTCCTTTTCTGCCCATGATCCTCCCATTTCTGCGCCCCGTTTTTGAACTTGCGTGTAAAATTTATGCACGGATCCCGCACCTAAATTTACCTGTGTATATCCCAATTAAATCTAAATATTTTCAATAATTGTTAAAAGCCAATTATTGGTGCTAATTAGCTCATTATTCAATTAAATTGCATGCACAAACAGGGCACATGCCTAAATTTGTGCACAAACTTTTAGTTACTTTTATAAAATTAAGGGGTTTATGTTTAATGTTAATGGTTTTATTGTTTGCTTTTTCATTTTAATATTTGATTTTATTTTAATAATAAACCACTTTGGTTCTAATAGATGAAAGGTGATTTAGAAAATGTAATAAATTATAAACTACACATACTGTACCTTTATTAACAGAAAGTATCTGTGTTTTAAGGCATTGTTACGTGTAATGACTTTTTTCCCTTCTAGCAGTTATGAAATTATGTGTTGCTTTTTATTTCAAGATGCTTGTTTTTGTTGTTGCATTTGTAGGGTTGCCAACTGGCTCCAGATTTTCAGGACAGTTTGTTCCAGTCTTGGTTTTACTCTGCTGCATGCAGGGACCTTAGCCTTGTTTTTCTTAGGGAATTCAAGAGGGAAATTGGAATTACAAGGCCCTACATGCAATGAGCCAGTGTCTCAACTATACATTTAACTTTAAACTTCGTTGTAATAAAAAAAGGGGGGGGGGGTTAACATTACTGTGCACTGCTTTGGGTGAATTTCTTCAGAAAGGCAGTAAATGAATCCAAATAAATAAATACTAACTGTTCCTTCTTTATAATTCACTGAGAAATGTCATTTTTCTTTTTTTTCTCTCTCTCTTTGGGATAAGACTTGTTCTGTGCACACCATGAAAGGACTAAGGAGTGAACCTCGCTCTGAAGTTAGGGTACGTTTGAGATGATCTCCAAGAAGCAGGGGCATAGCCATGGGCGGGCCTGGACGGGCCCAGGCCCAGCCACATTTGCTCCAGGCCCGCCCGCCCTAACTAGCCTCAACCCAACAACATTCCTCGCTGCTTTGGGATCTGGTCCGGGAGTGTTGCCTGCCTGAAATTCTTCTCCTCCCCGCTGCTGCCTCGGTCCCTGCAGCATTCTTTTTTTTTGCCCGTCGTTGGCAGCGCTGTGATTCACACAGGCCGCTCCGCTCCCCCCTGCAGTGTCCATCTGGCCCTACAAAAACAGGAAGTGCATCAGAGAGGGCCAGATGGACACGGCAAGGGGGAGCGGAGCAGCCTGTGTGAATCGCAGCGCTGCCGGCGACGGGCCAAAAAAAGAATGCTGCAGGGACTGAGCAGTGGAAGGCGCTGAAGCAGAAGTTCTTCGAGGAGCAGGAGGACAAGCTGATGTGATAAATGTTTGTGAAGGGAGAGGGGAGGTTCAGACAAAGGATCACAAAGGTAAAGAACTGCATGGAGGGGAGGGGATGAAAGAGGTGCTGCACATGGGGGAGGGAAGAGAGAGGGTTAATTTTTTGAGGTGAGGGAGGAAGAGGTGCTGCATGGGGTGTAGGCAAGAAAAAAGAATTATTTGGGATGGGTGGAAGGGAGAGTTGCTGCACTTGGGGGTAAGGAGTGAGGGAGAAAGTTGGACATGGGATGGGAGGGAGAGATGCTACATGGGTTGGGGGAGACAATTGTTGGAGGTGGGGTGGGAGGAAGAGCTGCTGCATGGGATGGAGAGAGAAGAAGAGATGCTGCACAGGGGGGTAGAGGTGAGAGAGGGAGAAATGTTGGACATGAGGATGGAGGGGGAGGGAGAGATGCATGGGGAGAGAGAGGGAGAAATGCTGGATGTGGAGTGGGAGGGAGGGAGAGAGAGAGAGAGAGAAATGTTGGACATAGAAGTAGGAGAGAGGGAGAAATGCTGTATGGGGAAGAAGAAGGAAGAACGAGAGAGATGTTGGACCAAGGACACAAGGAAGGGAGACAGTGAGAGTGATGTGGACAGTAGGAGAGAGGGAGGAAGAAAGAGAGGTTGAACATGGGGGTGGATGAGGGGGAGGCAGAGATATGTACTAGAGGGGGAAGAGAAAAAGAGGGAGATTGTGGGTCCAGGGACAGAAAGGAGTGAGGGAGAGATGCTGGATAGTAGGAGGGAGGGAAAAGAGGAAAAAATGCTGGACCACAAGGGAAGGGGGCTGGAAGATGCTGGGGATGTGTAGAGGGGACAGGGAGATATCAGGCTACGAGGGTGGGATGGGGAGGGGAGAAAGAGGGAGCAGTCACTGGGCTAGAAGGTTTGAGGGAGAAAGATGTTGCAAATGGTGAAACTATTTGGCAGAGGCCAAGGGGGGGGGGAGGATGACAAGGATACAAATGAGAGGAGGATAGTGATTATGGGGGGGGGGTAGAAATATGGTAATGGAGAGTTGATTAAAGATGAAAGGAAATGGAAGGCTGGGGGAAGGAGTGAGATGAGGAATGGGACAGCTAGTGGGTGATAGAAGGAGATGGAAATTAATAGGTAGCTGAAAAGTTAAAAGGAGAAGGATGAGAAAGGGTGAAATTTGAGTGAGCAGAGAGGCAATAAAGAAACAAAAGAGAGAGGAAAAAGCTAAAAAGGAAATATCCATATGTCAAAGGTAGGTGTAGTGAAGGAACGGAATAAGACAGGAGAGAGGAGAAAAAACAAATGGACAGCAGCCGCTTGAAGGAAAATTAACAGAAGACAGACAGGAAAAGAGATACTGGAACCAACTGGAAAAGTAAAATCTCCAGACAACAAAGGTACAAAAAAGCATTTTATTTTGAATCTATTAAATGTAGTATGTTAGCTTTGGGAAATGTGCATAGTGCATATATGTTTTTGGTTTCTCCAGTGTTGCAGTACATGCCAAGTTTAACTTCTTGGGGTTCCCAGTTCTATTTTTGTGATCCCTTGTTTTGTATTTGGTGAGGGCAGTGGTGTGCTGGAGCCGGCTCTGTCCGGCTCGCAAGAGCCGCTTGTTAAATTTTGACAGCTCTTGCGAGCCGGTTGTTGTTGGGGGCAAGCCGGCTCCATTAGAGGAGGTAAGCATGGCAGGAGGGCGTCATTTCCTTTTTCTGCGAAGGTGGGACTAAGGGCATGAACATCACCGAAGCAAGTAGGGGAAGCCTGGAGAGACGGCCTGCACGCAGCAGGGCTTTAAAAAGCGCGGGCTTCGACGGAGGTAATTAAAAAAGACAGATGGGAGCAGGAGGGGAGGGTGGGGGCGAAGGACATCGTTCGCTGGAAATGTTTGGGAGGGAAGGGCAGGGGAGGGAGGAGAATCACTGGGTATGGATGGGGAGAGGGGGGCAGGGGAGAGACTTGCTGGGCATGGATGGGGAGAGGGGGACAGGGGAGAGATTTGCTGGGCATGGATGGGGAGAGGGGGGCAGAGGAGAGATTTGCTGGGCATGGATGGGGAGAGGGGGCAGGGGAGAGACTTGCTGGGCATGGATGGGGAGAGGGGGGCAGGGGAGAGACTTGCTGGGCATGGATGGGGAGAGGGGGGCAGGGGAGAGATTTGCTGGGCATGGATGGGGAGATGGGACAGGGGAGAGACTTGATGGGCATGGATGGGAAGAGGGGGGCAGGGGAGAGACTTGCTGGGCATGGATGGGGAGAGGGGGCAGGGGAGAGATTTGCTGGGCATGGATGGGGAGGGGGGGCAGGGGAGAAACTTGCTGGGCATGGATGGGGAGGGGGCAGGGGAGAGATTTGCTGGGCATGGATGGGGAGAGGGGGGCAGGGGAGAGATTTGCTGGGCATGGATGGGGAGAGGGGGGCAGGGGAGAGGAGAGTTTCAGGACATGGATGGAGGAGAGAGCAAGAGAAATTCTGGACATGGATGGAGGGGAGGGAAGGGAGAGAGAAGAAATGCTGGACATGGAGGGAAGATAGAGGAAGGAGATTAGATGAGGGAAAAGGAATTGAGGAGAGAAACTGCACATGGATGGAGAAAATAGGAAGAAGCTAGATCCACTGGACAGTCAAGTCTGCGGAGGACCAGAAATGAAGAAGAAAGGAAGAAAGAAAAGAAATAAATGGAAAGGAAGCCCTGGAAACGGAGTCAAGGGAACAGATAGAGAGCAGCAGAATCAGATACTGGACCAGCATGATCAGAGAAACAAAGTCACCAGACAACAAAGGTAGAAAAAAATAATTTTATTTTCATTATAGTGTTTGGAATATGTCCACTTTGAGAATCAGGTGCTGAACGTTAAAAGTTTATATTTATTTACTTATTTATGGCATTTTATCCCATATTAAACATGAATTAGATTGGAACCTGGGATCATTTAATTTTTTTTCCTGGAGAGAGTAATGCATTGCCCCCTCCCCCCCAGCTCTGCAATTTTGGGGGGGCGCAGATGTGGGTGGGTGGGCGCCGAGGTGGACGGGGGGGGGGGCGCCGAGGTGGACCTGGGAGAGAGCCTGTTGTTAAAAATTTACCAGCACACCACTGGGTGAGGGTCTGTTGGTATGATAGTAATGGCAGGTGGGGAGATTGAAGGGCAGGCAGGGATCGGGAGGGCCCCCTCTTTTATTTTCTGACCTGGGCCCCAGCACGTCTAACTCCAGCTCTGACCCTTGCTATAGCTGGAGGGGATATCCAAGCATAGCCAGCTGAGGACCTCCTTCAAATGCAGTCAGAATTCCCTTCTACCAAGCTCTATAGAGTGCAGCACCATCCTTGAGTCATTGACAACTACACATGCATAGGGTGCCAACATCGGTGGCTCAGGAATGTTGCTGCTGCCTGCCAAACTTGGTAAAATGGAATTCTGGCCACCTTCAGAGGAAGTCTTCTGCCAGCAGAGCTTGGGGATCCTCATGAGCTAAAGTACTTATATTTTGAGTTGTGAGGTGCTGGGGGAGGGGTGAAATGTGGGGGTGGCATGTGGGAGTAGGGCAGGGGCAGAAAAAATGTTGTGCCCATCCAATTTGGGCTCAGGCCCACTCAAAATTTGCTGTCTGGCTACGCCACTGCCAAGAAGTGAGCAGGAATCGCAGCTGCTTTAATTGTCCAAATGATATACAATAAGAAAGAAATTGTACATAAGAATAGCTATCCTGGGTCAGACCAATGGTCCATCTAGCCCATAAGTACATAAGTAATGGCATACTGGGAAAAGACCAAAGGTCAATCGAGCCCAGCATCCTGTCCCCGACAGCGGCCAATCCAGGTCAAGGGCACCTGGCAAGCTACCCAAACGTACAAACATTTTATATATGTTATTCCCGAAATTGTGGATTTTTCCCAAGTCCATTTAGTAGTGGTCTATGGACTTGTCCTTTAGGAAACCGTCCAACCCCTTTTTAAACTCTACCAAGCTAACCGCCTTCACTACGTTCTCCGGCAATGAATTCCAGAGTTTAATTACGCATTGGGTGAAGAAAGATTTCTCCTATTTGTTTTAAATTTACTACACTGTAGTTTCATCCCATGCCCCCTAGTCCTAATATTTTTGGAAAGTGTGAACAGATGCTTCACATCCACCTGTTCCACTCCACTCATTATTTTATATACCTCTATCATGTCTCCCCTCAGCCGTCTCTTCTCCAAGCTGAAAAGCCCCAGCCTCCTTAGTCTTTCTTCATGGGGAAGTCGTCCCATCCCCGCTATCATTTTCGTCGCCCTTCGCTGCATCTTTTCCAATTCTACTATATCTTTCTTGAGATGCGGCGACCAGAATTGAACACAATACTCAAGGTATGGTTGCACCATGGAGCGATACAACGGCATTATAACATCCTCACACCTGTTCTCCATACCTTTCCTAATAATACCCAACATTCTATTCGCTTTCCTAGCCGCAGCAGCACACTGAGCAGAAGGTTTCAGTGTACTATTGATGACGACACCCAGATCCCTTTCTTGGTCTGTAACTCCTAACGTGGAACCTTGCGTGATGTAGCTATAATTCAGGTTCTTTTTTCACACATGCATCACCTTGCACTTGTTTACATTAAACGTCATCTGCCATTTAGCCGCCCAGTCTCCCAGTCTTGTAAGGTCCTTCTGTAATTTTTCACAATCTTGCTTCCAACAGTAGCCAATCCAGGTCCATGAGATTCAGTGGTGGAGATTGAGTAACTCTAGGTAGTGCTCTGACTGATTAAATAGTGATCAGAGCCAAATCCTGCTGGAGCACTGCATAAGTCACAAAGTAGCTCTCATCCTGTACAGAGCTATTACAATATTTTGCTTTGGGCACATTCCTAGTCTGCTTAGCAACTGGATGATTTTCAAGAAAGTTGCAGTTTCCCTCCTGCCTTTGTTCACCCAGTGATTAATAGCTCAAAAGCAGTCTCTCTGTTACTCAGCTCTGGGGTTCACCACTAGTCTAGACTCAGAGGAAGATGCACTAAAGTTGTCGGTAATTCCCGTTTTAGGGAACGAGAATTCACTAAGGAAAGGGAATGCAAATGAGCTACTCGTTGTAACTCCGTTGCATTCACCATTACTTCGGTAGCCAGTCGGAGACTCAGGACATCCCATTCAGTTATGCTTCTCTTCTTGGGTCTCTTCAGCCAATCAAAGGGCATCTAGCTTGCTGGTGTCAGTTACATGCACTCTGATTGGCTGAAGAGACCTGGAAGAGGAGCATAATGGAAAGGGACGTCCCGAACTCCGGATCGACTCGCAGGTCCCCGATTCCCTAATCCCTTCTCCTCGCTGCTACAGAAGGTGAGCAGCGCAGGGGAGACAAAACTAAAAAAAAAAAAAAAACAGTGAAAAGACGTCCCTCACAAGCGCAGGCAGAGTACGTCCATAAAGGACGCCCCTCACGTGCGCTCGCTGCTTTTTTTTTCCTTTTTTACCTTTTTTTGGGGCTCTTTTCCTTTCCGATTCCCGCACAGGAGCCCTAACGAGAGGTGCAGACCTCACGTTAGGGTTTCCACGGTAAGGGAATCGGAAAAACGGTAGTGCATCTCATTATAATGAGCTGCAACGGTACTGCAGCTCATTATAATAGCCTTTGGATAATTTGCATTCCGTTTTCGTTGCCTGCTACCGTGACAAGAAAAATGCCCTTGGTGCATGCCCCGGTAAACTACTTGCGTTTTAAACTGCCTGGAACCAGTTTAAAACGCAAGTTGTGGGCTTGTTAGGTTTTGTGCATCTGGCTCTCAGTCAGCTTCAAACTGGTTGACAGTTTCCTTGTCCTGTTACAGGACAGCCTGAAAAATGGAAGTTTTAAATAGAGCTAGATTTGAGGATGGCTCTGACATTTCACTGAAGGATGGAAATGTGATGATCTGTCATAGGAAGAGTTAATTCCACTCCCTTATTTAGAAAAGATTATATTTTATTCCCCTTCTATGTGGGTTGCTAAGCCTCACATTGGGCCCTTTTACTAAAGCTTAGCATGTGCTAACGGTCATTAGCATGCTCTAAGTGCCATGTGACCCATATGTATAAAATAAGATGCGCAGCATTTACGGCTGGATTCTACATATCACGCTTTAATTTCCATGTGGAAATTGAAGCTTATTCTATAACAATGCACGTAACTTAATTGGTTAACTAGCTAATCAGCGCTGTCAATTGGATGTCAAGCAATTATCAGCACTAATTGACATTAACTACCCTTCTCCATTGAGAATACTGACCATTTAACCCTACTCTTTGTTTTCTATCTTTTAACCAGTTCTTTTGTGGATTAAAAACTGGTTAAAAGATAGAAAGCAGAGAGTAGGGTTAAATGGTCAGTATTCTCAATGGAGAAGGGTAGTTAATGTCAATTAGTGCTGATAATTGCTTGACATCCAATTGACAGCGCTGATTAGCTAGTTAACCAATTAAGTTACGTGCATTGTTATAGAATAAGCTTCAATTTCCACATGGAAATTAAAGCGTGATATGTAGAATCCAGCCGTAAAAGCTGCGCATCTTATGGGAGTAACTAGTGAGGTAATTAAATTTGCTGATGACACAAAGTTATTCAAAGTCTTTAAATCGTGGGAGGATTGTGAAAAATTATAGGAGGACCTTATGAGACTGGGAGACTGGGCGTCTAAATGGCAGATGACGTTTAATGTGAGCAAGTGCAAAGTGATGCATGTGGGAAAGAGGAACCCGAATTATAGCTACGTCATGCAAGGTTCCACATTAGGAGTCACTGACCAAGAAAGAGATCTAGGTGTTGTCGTTGATGATACGTTGAAACCTTCTGCTGTGCTGCTGTGGCTAAGAAAGCAAATAGAATGTTAGGTATTATTAGGAAAGGAATGGAAAACAAAAATGAGGATGTTATAATGCCTTTGTATTGCTCGATGGTGCGACCGAACCTCGAATATTGTGTTCAATTCTGGTCACCGCATCTCAAAAAAGATATAGTGGAATTAGAAAAGGTGCAGAGAAGGGCGATGAAAATGATAAAGGGGGTGGGACGACTTCCCTATGAGGAAACGCTAAAGCGGCTAGGGATCTTCAGCTTGGAGAAAAGGCGGCTGAGGGGAGATATGATAGAGGTCTATAAAATAATGAGTGGAGTTGAACGGGTAGATGTGAAGTGTCTGTTCACGCTTTCCAAAAATACTAGGACTAGGGGGCATGCGATGAAGCTACAATGTAGTAAATTTAAAACGAATCGAATAAAATTTTTCTTCACTCAACGTGTAATTAAACTCTGGAATTCGTTGCCAGAGAATGTGGTAAAGGCGGTTAGCTTAGCGGAGTTTAAAAAAGGTTTGGATGACTTCCTAAAGGAAAAGTCCATAGACTGTTATTAAATGGACTTGGGGAAAATCCACTATTTCTGGGATAAGCAGTATAAAATGTTTTGTACATTTTTGGGATCTTGCCAGGTATTTGTGACCTGGATTGGCCACTGTTGGAAACAGGATGCTGGGCTCGATGGACCTTTGGTCTTTCCCAGTATGGCAATACTTATGTAAGATGTATGCGCACAACTCGCTAAGCGTATTCTGTAACGTGGTGTTTGTGAATTCTAAGTCTCATAGTTGAAAAGGGGACATGGCCACAGGCAGAGCGTGGGTATTTCTAGAATCTATGCACGTTGTTATAGAATACTCCCTATCTGCACCTAATTTAGGTGTCAGGATTTAATGCCAAGTAAAACGTGGCATAAATGGGCACAACTAAATTTGGTTGCACGGAGAGGCGATCGGGGTATTCTATATACTGTGCGGAAATTTAAGCCTAGTCTATAAAATTTAGGCGTACTTTAGAGAATGCGCCTAGACGTAATTTTTTTTCTGCGTGGAATTTTCAGGCGCCATATATAGAATCTTGCCTTTAATGTGCACTAATGGCCATTAGCATGCGCTAAGCTTTTTTTAAAAGAGCTCCATAGTGAACCACGACTTTCAGCGCTTAAAGATTTCTTCCAGTGGAAAGATTTCTGCCTTCCTCTTTTCTTCCCAGGAGTCCAAAAGCTGGAGCCCAATGCTTCTATGTAGAGCTTCAGGCCACCACAACCCAAGAACACTTTTTATTGTTACGGGTTCTCAAGTCCTGGTTCCATTCTTGCACATGTAACTGCTGAATAAAACTTGAGGTTTTCAAACCCTATTTAGCATGTGTTCTGTCTGGAATATGTTTTGAATACCTCCTAAACTGTCCTGGAGCTAAATTCTCACTTGAGTGGCTTCTACTAGGTTTCCTGGATCAGCAGAGAAAAAATGTTTTCCAGTTGATTAAATGAGGAGGCCTATGGATTCACTTTGGCCTTGTTTACCTGAGGTGTACTATGGTGAGAGTGTGAGAACTATATTATTTTTATTTATTTGGTTCATGCCTTTTTCAGTTGCAGCTCAAAGTGAGTTGCTTTCAGATACAGTAGGTTTTATCAGTAAGTAACTTTTAGAAGTGGGGCATATATCAGTGCTGTACCACTGACGCCTCTTGATCTGTTGCTGGTTGATTGATTCCCTCTGTTTCTGTTCCACAGGAAGCTGTCAGCAGTAGAGAATGACAGGGGACAAAGTTTGTCCCAGCCCCGTCCCCATAGTTTCTGTCTCTGTCCCCACCCCATCCCTGTGGGTTCCATCTCCACCCCCGCCCCATCCCCGCAGGATCTGTTCCCGTTTCCACCCCATCCCCATGGGCTCTGTCCTCATCTGCAGAAGCCTCGAACACTTATGATTTTATATTTAAATCTTTTTATTAAAGTATGAAAACGAACAATATGCTGTGCAACTGTTGTTTATAAATCACAAATAGAAAACAATAATAACATCCAGCAACTATAATATCCCCACCACCACCACCCTCCATCCTTTCAACCCCAACAATAGCTGACTTCTACTATCCCAAGGAATCCTAATCCATCCTGTTAAAATGTCCAGGGGTACAAAATAGTGCCTGTTCTGTGTGCCCTACAGGAGGAGAAATATCCTATATAATAATTTGCACCTCCGTCTGGATGCCTGGGTTTGTAACACAGTTCCCATTGGTCCGCCCTGGGGATGATGTCACAGGGCGGACCAATGGGAAGTGAGAGGGAAGGGAACCCAGCACCAGCAACTGGAGGTGAGTACAGAATCGCCCCTCTGAGTTCCATGCCCCCCTACCTCCCTCCCTCCTTCCACGCCCCCCCCCCCTCCTCCAAGTTCCACCGGCCTGAGCCTCCCTCCCTCTGTCTCTCTCTGTGGCCTCCGAGTGCAAGCAGGATGTGTATGGCTGCCCCTCCGCTTCGTAAGTGCCGGATGTTCTTTAAAACTTTTTACCTCCTGGTCTGCCGGCAACAGTGAACTCGAGCAGGCACGGCATGGTGCTTCACACTGCCTTTGCTTTCGCTTCTATTTCAGTTGTGCCTCTGGTCCCGCCCTCATTTCCTGTTTGCGGAAGGGCGGGACCAGAGGCACAGCTGAAGCAGAAGCGATACCGAAGGCAGTCTGAAGCGCCGTTCCGTGCCTGCTCAAGTTCACTGTTGCCGGTGGACCACGAGATAAAAAGTTTTAAAGAACGGCAAGCACTTGCGAATGGGAGGGGCAGCCGCACATGCCCTTCTTGCACTCGGAGGCCACAGAAAGAGAGGGATGGAGGCGCGGGGTTGTGCAACTCGGATGACAGTGGGTGCATTGAACTCGGAGGGCACGGGACGAGAGAGGAGGAGGGGGGCTCGGGACGATATGGGGGGGAGGGGGTCCTGGAACTCCACCGGAAGGAGAGGGCCGGTCCAGGAACTGGGAGCGGGGCGGGTACTGGAACTCGAAGGGGAGGGGGGAGGAGGGGAGAGGGGGGAAGGGAGGGGGAGGGGCGGGTCCTGGAACTCGAAGAGGAGAGGTTCCTGGGAGGAGAGGGAGGGAGGCAGGTGGGGGGACATGGAACTCGGAGGGGAGGGGGCTGGAACTCAGAGGAGGGAGGGAGGGAGGGGGACCTGGAACCTTGCTAGTGCCCATTTCCTTTCTGTTGGAAATGGGCCTCTTTTACTAGTGCTGTATAAAGCACTGTTATGATTTTTTAATCTGTGGATGAATAAATCATCAACAATCTCAGGATTCAGTTTAGCTTTCCTAGCTTTCACAGTCCTTTCTACAATAGAAAATGTCTTCTTAGAAGATGTGGTGGTAGCAGGAATGTACAGGATCCCCAGTGCAAATTTTGCTAGTTGTGGCCAGCATGTTTGCTTTTTTTTCCAAAAAATTAAATTATCATCGTCTGGATCACTCAAACATAAACAACAGTCCAGTTCATTAACAGGTTTCAAAGTAGAAAATGACATGGGGACAAAATTTGTCCCCATCCCCGCCCTGTGGTTACCCCTGTGCCATTCTCTAGTCTGCAGCTTGATTTGACGTGTTGCTGTCATCAGGATTCAAGGCAGTGAGTCCCTAGGTGACTGGATTATCGATCACCAGAGCACTGCTGATCAACCAGCTGATTGACATGATGGGTGATTAGTATTGGCCTGGTAATCAGATGATTGATCAGCATTTCTCTGGAATGTCACACTTGCTCACTTGTTGGGTCTTTCCTTTACCATTTTCCTTTTTTTTTCCTTTTCTTCTCTCTTTCACATGGATTTAGAGATGGCTTTAAACTGATTTGAGTGCTTCAGGCCAGGAAACTTCTGAGGCCTCACACTTGTTTAGCTTCAAGATTGGCTATGAGGTAACAATACCTCCTACACTAAACAAAATTAAACTCTGCCACAAGAACAATAGTTCTTTCTGTAGTAAGGGGTCAGTGCCAGGGGACTTGGGTTTTCCCACATAAATTGCTTCCATTTTAGAAAAATTAACAGAGATCCTTGTGAATTACCTGGGACTCAGAGATAGCTTTTCCTTTTCATTCAATATTTTCGCTATCTTCACTTGAGTGGGGTTAGTAGATCCTGCTGAAACAGTAAAAAAAAAAATAGACGGGGCGGCCTAAGAGGGATGCGGAGAGATACATGGACAGATGATCAAAAGCCCTGCGTTGTTTCAAACAGCGCTGTAAAACTAGCGCTGGAACAGCACGGGGCTTTACCACCCCTATGATCAGAGATACTTGCATGCAAATTTAAGCACACAATTCTCTCTGATCATAGGGTAGAAGTGCGGGAGGATTGTGCCTGAGCATGAGCTCAGGACAATCCTGCCGCACTTGTTTGACAGGTCTGGGCAATCCCCTCCCCCCCCCCCCCCCACACCTGGTGGTCTAGCGGCCCTTCTCCAACCCCTACTTTCAGTTGGGGGAGGGAGGTGGCCTACCTCCTCTTCCGTTGGCGCCTCCTGGAAAATGGTGGCGCCCAGCTCTGTCCAGTGCATCCTGGGATGCGCTGGGTGGGGCTTCACCCCATATGGTGCATTTACATGCTACTTTCGCTAAGAGCCCTGTTTTGCATGCGTTTGCATGCTAGTTGCGTTCAGAGTCCGCAAGCGCGTTGTTTTACCCTCGGGGGCTCTGATCATGGGGCGGTAGCAAATGCAGGCGCTAGTATGGTGCTAACAGCCTCTAGCACCTGCGTTTGCTTCTGATCATCGGCCCAACAGAGCCTTATACAGGGACTCACTGTAGGGCTTCATTTTCATGTCTTTAGGGGCTGAAGAGCAGGGCCATGTCGCTCAGTGGGCCAGCCTAGAAAGGAAAACTGAATTCAGGTGGGGCTGAGTGGTATGAACAAAGGTGTGTGTGTGTGAGAGAGAGAGATAGAGGTTATTTTTACCTGTCTGAATTTTGCCTTTGTGTCACTATAGTGACTGTCTGATAGTCTTTTCTAAACAGTATTTGTTGAGTAAAACTTTGTTTTGCTGGAAGTTGAGCTGACTTAGGGGTAGATGCACTAATAAAAACGTTAAAGCCCTTCCCTTACCGATTCCTTGTAAGAAATCTATTCAGGATGAGCAGCATCACCTGCTGTGTCTGCATAGGAGCCCGTGGCTGCCTGAATCCTGCATTTAAAGGGCCAGTTCAGGAACACCCCACACCTGTGCCAGTGACCCTATAGCAAGTCAGGCTGTCAAGGTATCCACAATAATATACATGAGATAGGTTTGCATAGCTTGAGAAACTGAAAAGCACCAGGTCTTTATTCATATTTACTGGGATCACAAAGCTAGTTTTGGAAATCCCTTGCTTGTGTAGTGCTTAACAAGGATAGAACATGAAGAGGTTGGGGACTTAAGAACTCCTGCCATTAGTTTCTTTTGTTTGGTATAAGTAAGTAAGAGTTGGGAGATTTTAGGTGTTGGTGTTTCTTCCAAACCCTGCCTCCTCTATCTGCATAGAAAGGCAGGTAGATATGTTTCTAGTTCAGTTACATGTGAACTCTCATGTACGAGTCTCTACTTCCAGTCTTGTTATGAAGGCTTATGTCTGAGGCTTAGGTCATTTGCCTATATTGGACTTATATATTGTGCTGTTAGAGTGAAGTGTTCAATAAAATATTTGTGCACGTAAATTCTAACATCTCACCTTCAGCATTCAAGTCCGAACTTCCACAGGGAGCCTTCATCTCTCTGGGTCTTGTTCTGCCTAATGACTTAATGCTCTTCAGCTTGGAGAAAAGTAAGCTGAGGGGGGATATGATAGAGGTCTATAAAATAATGAGTGGAGTGGAACGGATAGACGTGAATCATTTGTTTACTGTTTCCAAAAATACTAAGACTAGGGTGCTTGCGATGAAGCTACACAGTAGTAAATTTAACCCTTTAGTGTTCAATGTTCCCTTAGTAAGCCATATGGGAACAGATTGATGGGAACTGTTAATATATGGCCTGGCTTTAGATCTACCACTGGAATAGTGATGGGTAAAGCTATGCAGCCTAAAACAACTGAAAAAGTACTGACTAGGCCAAACAACAAGTAAATGATTTAATATTTGAGAATCTGCAAAAAGCAGGTCTGAACAATGAGTCCTGCCACAAATTGGTACAATTTTTAAATCAAATACAGCACCTGTAATGAAAGAATGATGGATCAGATGAATAAAATGGAGCTTATAATTTTGGTATACAATGATACAGAGGTAATACAGAGTTCATGAGATGGTATGAAAAGTATGAAAGGTATGAAAAGTATTGCAGCCGGAAGATGTGAAACTGTTATCTCAACGCTTCCCAAAACATGTTGATAATTAGCAGTAGCTGAGAACGGAAGGAGGTGGGCACATCAGACAGCAGACCGCGTGGGAAAGTATGATCTCAGAAAGTGAGAAAGATTAGGAGCAAGGTTTCTCACCATTCACTTCTATGGAGAGGTTTGTGTATAAAAGAGGGGAGATTTTGCCTTAGTTTGGAACTCCTCCCCAACGCTTCTCTCAGACGGCAGGGCGCTGTGCAGATAAACCCAGAATCTGATGTCTGTATTTGTATCAACTTGAAGACTTGTGTTTGGGTAAGAAATAAAATGTACCTATCTATCTAAACCTATCTCTGTCTCTATTTTTATTGATTCTATCTTCTCTTTACCTAACATTTAGCCTACAAGGTAGATCACATACAAGTGACACTCAGTTTTGGACAGAAAGCAGTAGTTATGGGAATTAGTTTTCAATTACAGCTCCTAATGCCACCCCCTTATGATTGGGTGACAATGGAGGTCAGAGAAACTATACAGAACCTGATATATGAAATAAGTACCTTTAGTCCCCCGTGTGACGGAGTCAGAAAGAGGTCTATAAGGGGGGGGATTTAAACAGAACATTGGACACTAAATTAATACAAATTGGAAAAAATGTTTCTTTACTCAGCGTGTAATTAAACTCTGGAATTCGTTGCCAGAGAACGTGGTAAAGGCGGTTAGCTTAGTGGGGTTTAAAAAAGGTCTGGACGGCTTCCTAAAGGAAAAGTCCATAGACCATTATTAAATTGACTTGGGGAAAATCCACTGCTTATTTCTGGGATAAGCAGCATAAAATGTATTGAACTTTTTCAGGATCTTGCCAGGTATTTGTGACCTGGATAGGCCACTGTTGGAAACAGGATGCTGGGCTTGATGGACCTTTGGTCTGTCCCAGTATGACAATACTTATGTACTTAAGTGCTACTTGATATTATTTGGTATAAATAACTGTCTGATAAACTTGGGGGGTTTTGGGTTCTAAGAAAATCCCTTCTCTTCCAGCGTGATGTTTTTCAGACTGTTGAGTCTAATCTTTACTAAACACTTTAACGACTTTCACCATAAAGAAATCCCCCACAATGTTTCCTGCTTATGTTGTTGTGTCCCCAGCTCTCTATGTACATTTTTCTTCCTCAGGTAAGGAAATAAGTTTCAAGATAAACATAGACTATGATGGTAGATAATGACCTCAAGTTCAATCTAGTTTGCCCAAGTTGTCTTTCTTTTTCAGTGAATCTCTGGCTTTACTTTCACTATTGGGTCACCAACGATTCTCTGTGCTTATCCCAGGCTCTCTTGAATTTTGTTACTGTTTTACCTCCATCACCTCAGTAGAGTCTGTTCCATTGTCTATCGCACTTTCCAGGAAGAAATATTTTCTTATATTACTCCTAAATCTTCCCTTTTCAGCCTCGTATCATGGTCTCTTCTAGAAATTCCTTAGCAGTTGATTGCTTCTCTAGTGTTGTTTATGCTTTTTGATGTTTGAATATCTGTCATATCAATTTCTCATCTCTCCTCTAAGGTTACATAGTCAGGTCCTGAAATCTCATTTTGTCGCAGGTTCGGTACTATTTTTATAACGCTTCTCTAGACTGCCTCTAGTCTGTTTACATTCTTTTGCATACATAATTTCCAACAAGGGCACAATACTCCGAGTACTGCTACCAGAGGGGCTATGTCTAACTTGAGATTACCAGGGCCGTCGAGGGGGGGCAAGATTCCCCAGGCCCAGCCTTCGGGGGGGGGGGGGGGGCAGCATGGTTTTGAAGGAACAGAAGCTTCTTCCTGCCTACCTGCTTCCAGGTCTGTCTCTCTCCTGCTCCTGTGTGCCAGGACCCGGATAATTGGGTTAACGCGATAACCCAGGTCCTGGCTCACAGGAGCATGAGAGGACAGACTGAGGGAGGAGCATTCACAAGAAGGTTAGGTGGTGGCCCAAGTGTGTGTGTGTGTGTGGGAGGGGGGTCAGTCCTGCCCTGGGCCCGGCTGTGTATCTTGGTGGCCCTGGAGACTACCTCTACTTCAGGAAGCAGGTGAAAGCCTAGCTCTTCTCCCAAGCTGTATCTCGAGGTAGAGTAGGTTAATTATTTCTTTATTGGTCATTAAATCCTTAGGCCTTTCCTTTCTTTAGTTTTTCTAAGTCACCAGCTTATTTTTCTTCCTTTTTGGATTTTCACATTTGGCGTCTTTCATTGCTAAATGTGCTTTTCTTGAGCAACTGCATGTCTGTAAAAAGTTCTATGCTTTACAAAGAAAATATAATCAGATTCAACTTGTAATTTTTGTACTCTCATTCGGTTTTGAATTGTAGACTGGCCTCATAAAGATCTTGAAAAAAAATGAAAGATACAAACAAGAAAAGTCCTCCATGCCCAGGAAGGTAGAGGCCGATATTCAGACTGTGGGAGTGGCTAACTCCCGCAGTCGGCGCTAAAAACGGATCTTCAGTGCCAGGCCGTTTCCGGTGACCGGCATTGAATATGCGGTTTATTTTTGGCTGGTTTAAAGATAACCAGCGAAGTTGATATTCAGGCTTAGCTGGTTATCTTTAAACCAGTCAAAGATAAAACAGGTTTTCACGCAGCCAGATATGACTGTGAAACCGACTTTTAAAATCGGCAGGTGTAAATGTGCACACCTGAAAGCAGCACATTAGCATGTAACTTACAGTAATCTGTAAGTTACAAGTGTAAATTTGGGACCCACCGACAATCCACCCATGTGTTTGACCCCTTTCAATTATGCGTTAACATTACATTATATTACACAGGTCTTATAACCGGCAAATACCATGTTATAGTTCACTGCGGGTAACAATAAGTAAAAGAACTGAACCAACTGTTCAACATTACATAATACTCATAATAAGTCATTAATAGAATCCCCCCTCCCATGCTGCTTAGATTTGGAAAAGATCGGCCTCACCCCCCCCCCCCCCCCCCCCCAAGTTGGTTGTTGTAGAAACAGTAAGTTAGAGTAGGTATGGAAAATTCACCTTGTAACTTTAAAGGAAAATTGGCTGTCTTCTGAGACGTTGATTTATTTTTTGGGATTATTTATTGGGATTGCCTTTATGAAGAAATTCACCCAAGGCAATATGGACTCTTATTTAAATAATTTTTTACAATTATAATCTTTTTTTTCTTTTCATTTTGTTTTACAGGACAAGGTGACATGTTTTCCATTCTTTATGTGATCTGGGATCAAAGCTTGATTGCAGTTCCGGTACTTTCTTTGAAGTTTGGGTGGGGGGCAAGGGTTAGATTAACTAACATTTTTCTTTTTATTGTACTTGATAACATCACATTAACGATACAATCCTCCTTACTACTTTTTCTTAAAGGAGGTGAATAAATGGCAGATATACAATGTTATCTTTGCCATTTTGGCAGACAGAAATAACAATAATACTAAAAAAAAACATTGACAAAAGTTATATATTGCCTGGTTCCCTGGAGGCATGTTTTGAGATTTATTTCTTTCGTGGTAGTTTTGGGAAGACCCATCATTATGAAATAAAACCAAGAGTGTTAAATATTTGTTTTTAATAAAGGAAGTAAATGTGCATGGGGGGAAAGGCTGGTACTTCCCTATTTTAACCACATTCTCAAGCCTCATGTGCTGAGGCCCTGCTGATACGGGGCTGAACCAAGGCTCCCATATTTATCTATGGTCCTCCAGGAGCTGTGTCTGAATGATAAACCCTAGACTTCTGCTACAAGCTGCTCACAGGAAAATTCTTTTTTCCATTTCATAAATTAGAGGGGAATATAGCACGTCTGATTTAATACTGAATTTGTCAAAAAATAGTCTCTTAAAACAAACTGCAGGAACATTATCAGGAACAAGACTGGGGCCATTCAGCCACCTTGTAAATACAAATCTGGCCACTGATATTTTTTCGGTACTTGATCTGTATGAGAGTTAAGGGGAAGAACCAGGAGCAGAAGTAGTGGTTAAGCTGAGGCACATGAAGATAAGGTGATTTCAGCAGATTCACATGGTATACCAGTAGCAGGGCAGGATGGGGGTATGTGGACTTCCAGGTCCCTGCTGATGCGTGAAAACCACTTGATCACAACTTCCCTCTACCGGAAAGTTTGAACTTAACCAACTCAAACAGTTGGCCAAGTCTAAAAATGTTCCCCATGATGTGGTGCTTAACTAAAGGCCGACATTCTCACCGACCCCAGTTGAAACGATGCAGTGTTGGAAATATGAACAAAGCAGTAAAATACGTGCTGTGAAAAGTCCAGAGCTAACTTCATACATCACAAGCAATCGACTCAGAGAGCCTGGAAGAGCAGATCTAGAAAGAAAGGTAAATGACGAGAAACGGGTTCAGACTGAGTCTTTAGCACAGATGCAAAACCTCATCAATTAGCTCATGAACTGTTTGTGCTTCTGGTTTTCACTTGAAATCAATGTGGCCTGATCCTTTCTGTAACTGGTTTCGGTTCTTACATAAGAATTACTTTCTGAAACCAGTTGCTCTGACCTTGAACAACTTGGGAGCCTAAGGAATTTATCTCTTGGATATTAAGTCCGGCCCTCTAACCATGAGCTCTACTCTTCCACTCCACAATGAATTCTGATTAACTACTCAAGTTGAGTCCCCATTCCAGAGGTTTACAGTACTGTGCGAGAGATCAGCCACTGTAACATCTGGGTTATTGATAGGGAGGGAGAGAAAAACCCAGTGACATCAAAGAAGGACTGTAAAGTCTTCACTATGAGATGCTTCATCCTTTAGCGAGTGGATTGTCCACAATACATACTACCATACAATCATTTATTCCAAATAAAATAAAGCCAGGCTGAATGGGGAGTAAGTTTTACAGTGTGTGACTTCTTGTTCAAATGAATTACAGTATGTATCATGAATATTTGGCAAAGAGATGAAAACTTGTCTCATTTGTTATGACACAAGAAAAGGAAACTGAAAACTATTTAATGACAAGTATGAACACCACAGGTTAGAATGTGACTCAGAGGCTGAGAATGAATTCAGTGAGTTCACGATGCTGAGAAGACAAATGTTATTACAGGAGGATATCGAATCGGGATATTTATCCTGATGCTATCTGAATCATCCTCTTGCTGGACATGTGCACATGTATGTGAGGAGGCCTGAAAAATTTTACCTGTTCTACCCACCAACCATCTCATTAAAGTTTTGTCATTGGAGAGAAGGTCCTTATCCAAGGGTAAGAGGGCAATCATAGGTCCTAAATCTGGCCACCAGGTGTCAGTGTTGCACAATGACTGAGGCTCCCTTTCAGGAACTGTAAGGTCAATATTCAAAGCAATTTAACTGGCTGGTTAAATCACCTGTTCGGGGCTAACCACAAATTTTCAGCAGCACTTAACCGGTTAGTGTACGCAGCGCTGCACAAACATAGAAGAAAGACAGTCCCTGCTCAAAGAGTTTACAATCTAATAGACAAAAAATAAAGTAAGCAAATCAAATCAATTAATGTGTACAGGAAGGAGGAGAGGAGGGTAGGTGGAGGCGAGTGGTTACGAGTCAAAAGCAATGTTAAAGAGGTGGGCTTTCAGTCTAGATTTAAAGGTGGCCAAGGATGGGGCAAGACGTAGGGGCTCAGGAAGTTTATTCCCGGCGTAGGGTGCAGCGAGACAGAAGGCGCGAAGTCTGGAGTTGGCAGTAGTGGAGAAGGGAACAGATAAGAAGGATTTATCCATGGAGTGGAGTGCACGGGAAGGGGTGTAGGGAAGAACGAGTGTGGAGAGATACTGGGGAGCAGCAGAGTGAGTACATTTATAGGTTAGTAGAAGAAGTTTGAACAGGGTACGAAATCGGATAGGGAGCCAGTGAAGCGACTTGAGGAGAGGGGTAGTATGAGTAAAGCGACCCTGGCGAAAGACGAGACGGGCAGCAGAGTTTTGAACCGATTGGAGAGGGGAGAGGTGATTAAGTGGGAGGCCAGCAAGAAGCAGATTGCAGTAGTCTAAATGAGAGGTGACAAGGGTGTGGATGAGGGTTTTGGTAGAGTGCTCAGAAAGAAAGAGGCGGATTTTATGGATGTTGTAAAGAAAGAAACAACAGGTCTTGGCGATCTGCTGGATATGAGCAGAGAAGGAGAGAGAAGAGTCAAAGATGACCCCAAGGTTTCGAGCTGAGGAGACAGGGAGAATGAGAGAGCCATCAACAGAAATAGAAAACGGGGGGAGTGGGGAGGTGGGTTTGGGGGGAAAAATGAGAAGCTCGGTTTTGGTCATGTTTAATTTCAGGTGGCGTTAAGACATTGAATGGCCTGGCATTGAATTTCCGGGTTTAACACCAGTGGCGATTGCCGCTGGCTGAATATTGGGCCCTGTGAATCTGCCTTCACAGCATCCCCAAACCAGCCAGTCCAGAGCATGGAGGACCTGATCCAGGAATTGAATCTGGCAGAGGATGTAAGGCCCTTCATGCTACCATTACATCAGCTTATGTGGGCAGGAAGAAGAGAATTCTTCATCCTGTGCCAGGACTGTACCGAGCTGGAATCATGCCCTGTGTGACACCCCCTGGATCCCCCACCCCACTGCACCTGGCCAAGAAGAGGAAACAGTGGTCGGGGAGCGATTTTAGCACCCGGTTTCCCTTGCACCCTTTGTGGCCACACTGCACAGCCCTCGGTATGGCCCTGCTCTGTTCTTCTGTAGGCCAGAAGGAGGAAAAAGCCTCACCCTGTGCTTATGTAGGCCAGAAAGAGAAGAAAGCATGCAAGGAAAGTAGAGACTTGCTTTTGGGGGCAGAAGAAGTCAGGCATGGGCCTACATCAGCCCACACAGGCTGGAAGGAAGTGGCATATAGTTGCTTTCCACTCAGCTGGCACAGAAGAGGAGGAAAGCTGTAGCAGTGGGCCAGCAACATCAGATTAACAGGTTAATGTGGGACAGGGCAAGGAGACAAAGTTAGAGGCTAGTAGAAGTGTGGATGTGGGAGAGAAAAGGAGGAGCTTGCTGGGAGAAGCTGGCAGTAATTATTCTAAAAAAAATTTTTTAATCTACCTAGTCAGTGCCACAGTGGTCTTCATCTTCCATTCCTGCTACAGTGGGGAAAAGGAAGCAAATTCAAAATGATTCCAGTTCACTGACCTGGGGTGACCCGACTGAAAATCATCACGTGAAAAATAACAGGCCTAACCATAAGTATCTGCCTAGGCTCCCTAATGGTTAAAGCATTGCCACTGAGCCATGGGGCAGGCTTTGCCTCTTCATATTTTATGTGAGGCAGTCCTTTTTGCTTCCAAAGCCTTTCTATTAACAAATTTGACTTTATAGTAGAGTAAAACCCATCAATAAATCCCCGCTGTTTTACGTGTCTATCTTCTATATTGGTCAATGAATGATCTACTACAGGTAGGTACTTGATACCAGACAGACACTTGAATCTAGCGCTTCCTGTTCCCAGGCCATTCTTTTGACCGCTTGGCTCCACACTGTTGGCTAGTGTTTTTCTTTCCATGCATCCGTTCTTCTGTTTTTGATCCAGTCATGCTTAACGTGGGGGCAGGGATTTCTCATTACAACCAGCACTGTAGTATGCTAATTCATTTTTTTTTCTCCCATTATTATGCTCCCATTTTTTTCTCCCATATTTTTCTCCCATTATTATGCATTATTATTACGTTGGAGGAAGTGTCAGAATCTGGAAGCTTTCTAGTTTTTCATAAAAGTCTGAACCTAGAGAAAGAGGACCTTAAGGATTTTTGTTTCAACTGACAGTTGAATTAACTGAAAAGAAGTATTTGCTTTGTAACAGGCACAACGGGCATTTGCCATTGGTTAAATCTGCCTCATTTCTTCCTGTTTTTCATCTATTGCATTTCAAATTCTCTAAAAGTAAGTCAAATCTAAACTACAAGTCCATAACAACGAGTCAAAACCGGCAACCCACCTGAGCTAGAGTCTCAGTAAGTCTGTTAGCTTGGCCACATATAACTGAAGAAAGGCGTGAACTGAATCCGAAATCCCTTCTGCTTCCCTTCTTAAGGGAGTTCACTAGTGCAGATAGTCTCGGCAGCGAGAGGAAAGAATGGGGATCTTTCCTGCCCCGAAGGATTCCTTGAAATATGTGTGGGGAGGGCACCCTATGGCTCAGGGGAGAGAAAGCAAAGCTTGGTTCACCGTATGGTTCCGTGGGAACTCCACAGGACCTGGGTCCATCTACGCGAGATTGTCGCAGATCTGGAGGGGATCCCCGCTTTCCCCATTCCCGTGCAGCTTTCTACATGTAACTGCATGGGATAATACACATGGGCGTAGCATGGGTGTGTCAACCTACTGTTTGCATAATGTGTAAAATTCTGTAAGTTACGCGCCTCTCTGCCGCATTTAAGCACCCACAGTTACAACGGCTCTATGGCTAATTTAACTGCGGGCGCGTAATTGTAAGACGTACCGGTGACTGCTTATGCTAGTATTCCAGATCATATTCTGGGTTCCAGTGTGCCTCACACTTCATCACCTTACCTAAAATGAGGTACCCACTTATAGAATTTTCCCCATAGTATACAGTGGGGGAAATAAGTATTTGATCCCTTGCTGATTTTGTAAGTTTGCCCACTGACAAAGACATGAGCAGCCCATAATTGAAGGGTAGGTTATTGGTAACAGTGAGAGATAGCACATCACAAATTAAATCCGGAAAATCACATTGTGGAAAGTATATGAATTTATTTGCATTCTGCAGAGGGAAATAAGTATTTAATCCCTCTGGCAAACAAGACCTAATACTTGGTGGCAAAACCCTTGTTGGCAAGCACAGCGGTCAGACGTCTTCTGTAGTTGATGATGAGGTTTGCACACATGTCAGGAGGAATTTTGGTCCACTCCTCTTTGCAGATCATCTCTAAATCATTAAGAGTTCTGGGCTGTCGCTTGGCAACTCGCAGCTTCAGCTCCCTCCATAAGTTTTCAATGGGATTAAGGTCTGGTGACTGGCTAGGCCACTCCATGACCCTAATGTGCTTCTTCCTGAGCCACTCCTTTGTTGCCTTGGCTGTATGTTTTGGGTCATTGTCGTGCTGGAAGACCCAGCCACGACCCATTTTTAAGGCCCTGGCGGAGGGAAGGAGGTTGTCAGTCAGAATTGTACGGTACATGGCCCCATCCATTCTCCCATTGATGCGGTGAAGTAGTCCTGTGCCCTTAGCAGAGAAACACCCCCAAAACATAACATTTCCACCTCCATGCTTGACAGTGGGGACGGTGTTCTTTGGGTCATAGGCAGCATTTCTCTTCCTCCAAACACGGCGAGTTGAGTTCATGCCAAAGAGCTCAATTTTTGTCTCATCTGACCACAGCACCTTCTCCCAATCACTCTCGGCATCATCCAGGTGTTCACTGGCAAACTTCAGACGGGCCGTCACATGTGCCTTCCGGAGCAGGGGGACCTTGCGGGCACTGCAGGATTGCAATCCGTTATGTCGTAATGTGTTACCAATGGTTTTCGTGGTGACAGTGGTCCCAGCTGCCTTGAGATCATTGACAAGTTCCCCCCTTGTAGTTGTAGGCTGATTTCTAACCTTCCTCATGATCAAGGATACCCCACGAGGTGAGATTTTGCGTGGAGCCCCAGATCTTTGTCGATTGACAGTCATTTTGTACTTCTTCCATTTTCTTACTATGGCACCAACAGTTGTCTCCTTCTCGCCCAGCGTCTTACTGATGGTTTTGTAGCCCATTCCAGCCTTGTGCAGGTGTATGATCTTGTCCCTGACATCCTTAGACAGCTCCTTGCTCTTGGCCATTTTGTAGAGGTTAGAGTCTGACTGATTCACTGAGTCTGTGGACAGGTGTCTTTCATACAGGTGACCATTGCCGACAGCTGTCTGTCATGCAGGTAACGAGTTGATTTGGAGCATCTACCTGGTCTGTAGGGGCCAGATCTCTTACTGGTTGGTGGGGGATCAAATACTTATTTCCCTCTGCAGAATGCAAATAAATTCATATACTTTCCACAATGTGATTTTCCGGATTTAATTTGTGATGTGCTATCTCTCACTGTTACCAATAACCTACCCTTCAATTATGGGCTGCTCATGTCTTTGTCAGTGGGCAAACTTACAAAATCAGCAAGGGATCAAATACTTATTTCCCCCACTGTATAAAATAGACACTGTGGTGAGGTGGACAACGGTGGGCCCAGAGCCCAGGTAAGACAGAGCCAAACAACAGTTGCAGGTGGAAGAAGGTACAGTTTGTTCTGTCAGGTAGGGGTCCTGTTCCATTCACATTAGGGCAGAGAAAATAAACACAAAAATGTTCTTTAAATGTAAGAAGGTTCTCCAGTGGCCTGCTTCAGCACGGCAGTACACTTTACTTGTCTCTGGCCTGTGCTTTTATACTTCCTGGACCATGCCCTCTTGGCTCCACCCTTCCCATGTCACTTCCCCTTTGGCTAGAACTATGGATTTGAAGGTGGCTCTGACACTGCGAGGGAGTATCTTTAACAGGAAGTGGCAGTGCCCTATAGACTCCCTTACACACATACACGTGTACTTTGCTTGGGAGCAGGCATAAATGTCCCTGGTGTCAGTCTAGTTGTGATTTATGAGAGTTTACCCCTGGTATCGTAGTCAAGGGGCTTATAGCCTAGTTATCTAGAAAATGAACACCCAAATTTACCATTCATAAATGCCTATGAGAAGCCCTAAGCCTATCTGATTAGTCACTGAACATCACCAGACCTGTTGGCAGCCATGAAGGAGAACTAGAGCTGAATTCCTTGGCCCTGGAGGGACACTAAGTTGTTCACATTAAGAGGGAGAGGGAGGAAACATTTTCTTATTGCTTCAACCCTGCCATGGCTATAGGTTTGTTCCTGTGTGATAACGGTTGTAAATAAAACAAGGAAAGCCCCTCTGTGAGATGGCACTGGCCAAGAAAGTCCCTTGCAGTTGCTGCAGGAGGACGGCACAAGTGATGGGAGGAAAAGTCCTGGTGGTTTATCAGTAGGTCACATGACCTGACCCAAGAGCTCTGTGCTTTGAGACCAAGAAGCAAGGTCTATGGTTTTAGTATTTGCATAAAAATAATTGCAAAAGGTTACTGAAGCCTCATCTGGAAGAATTCCTCCCACACATGGACAGTGCTGAAAATAGTGCTACATTAAGTAATTGCTCTTTAATGTGATCAGGGATGTTGACATTTCGTCTTAAGCTTCCTAAACTCAGAATCGAGTGATGGCAATTCACTCTGCCCTACCTAGAGGAGAATGAACTGGTTTAGATGCAGAGATTATGGTAGCAGGGGAAAGGGAAAGGGGGATCGTAATGTCTAGTACTCGTCAGAGGATACAGGTGTGCTACTGCATTTGTACTTTTTCAGTTAGAAGTGGCAAACTCAGCTATGAATTGGGGTGGGGAGGAGGTGCAGTCCAGCCAGAAAACTGCTGAGTTTATTCTAATGGAGCCATAACTGCTGTGAAAGAGGGATGTGGATGGGTTTATTATGTCTGTTACTGGTTTGTGTACTCTAGGGTTACCATATGCCCGGTTTTACCCGGACATGGCCTCTTTTGAGGAGGCCATGGGACTTCCGGGCGGGTTTTTCCAGCCTGCCCATTTGTCCGGGTTTGCAGGCAAGAGGGCAGGCTGGCTGGCACTGGTGCTAGCGGGCCTCAGGGTGTCCTGTCCTCCTCTACCTTATCGTGCCCTAGTGGCCTCTTTGGGGCAGGAAAGGACCCCACTCTTTGCTGCCCGACGATTCCGCTCCTGTTCGCTGCTGGCGCCACTTCAAAATGGTTGCCAAGACTTCAAGTGGTGGCCTCGTGAGACTTCCGCAGAAGTCTTGCGAGGTCACACCACTTGAAGTCTCGACAACAATGTTGAAGCGGCGCCAGCAGTGAGCGGGCAACAGCATTGCTGGGCAGGAAAGAGTGGGGTCCTTTCCCGCCCCAAAGAGGCCACGAGACCACTAGGGCACGATAAGGTAGGAGAAGGGAGGCGGGTCATGGATGGAATGTGGGTAGGGGGTATGGGGTGACGGAGGCTGTCTTTGGGGGGGGGATCAAGGGGACTGTGTGGCGTGGCAGGTGGTAGGGTGAGGAGGAGAAGGGGCATGACTATTGGCGTCCTCTTTTTTTGGGCAAGGCAAATATGGTAACCCTAGTGTACTCGAAATGGCCTACCATCAGCTGGTAAGAGGTGAGTCTGTTTCTTCCACTTTGCTTTCACTTGAGATTAACCCTGAGAGTGTGTAATAAACCAGCCAAAAGCAGAAGGCGTACAGGGCCGGTGCAAAAGTATCGGTTTCCTAGGTGAACCTGTAGCCTTACAATCCCCCCCCCCCCCCCCCAAGAAAAAAAATAATAATAATTTTAAGGTCCCTACCCTTCCAAGATTCTGAGAAATTCTAGAATCACATCGTCCTGCAATTCTAGAAAACCATAATTAGACATCATGCTCTAAATATTAAACTTTGTTGTGCAGGTAAAATGCATGCTGATAGTTATTTGAGTTTTTGTGTGGCTGCCAGGACTTATTTTGCTTTGAGTGCAGCTGTTTTTTCTGCCACCCTAGGTGACCACCTAGTCTTGCTTGATGGTTAGGCTGGCCCTAAAGGTATATGATTCCTCAGTCCCCTCTAACCACCCATATCTGTTCCATTTTCAGGATATTGTGGCAAATTGATAGCTTTTCTGTTCCCCCTAGGCAAGGCCAGCTCTACCCATCCACAATTGTGTTTTTCACACATGGTCCCACTTTTCTGCCCTGAATTTCAGCCCCTACTTGATTTATGGGATGATTTATGCAAATGAGGCCCCTCAACGAGTTTCTGCACATGGTCCCAGATCCCTCTGCATCCCCCACAGGCCAGAACAGACTGTTTGAACTGCTTCTTGGCTCAGACAGATCTCAGGTCAGATGGAGTCCTAGGAGCAGGAGCCCAGGCTGACCATTTTGACAGTAGTGACTAATTTATTGACAGTTGTTTCTGCCTGTTTAAAAACAAGCTGGGCCGTCAGCATAGCTAGAGGCTACATCTTCTCTTTAAGATGTTTAAGGAACGTCCTCAGCTTTGAGTAGCTTTAAAGCGGAAGTAACAGTTCTTGACAGTTCCTTGGAAATTCAGTCCTGACTCTCAGAAGTACATTCTTCCTCCTATCCATGTTTCTATCATCTAGGACTGTACTGAAAATTTGTATTCGATTCGATTTGGCCTGGAAGTACCCTGAATATATTATTCATATTCGGCCGAATAGAGATTTAAATTTCAATACGAATTATCTGGGGCTCCATTGTGCTAAATCCTAGTAAAATAAACACTTAGGGGGTCTTTCACTAAGGCGCGTTCACGTTTTTGGCGCACGCTAAAATTGGGTGCGCGCTAAGCATTAGAGACACCCATAGGAATGCATTAGCATCTCTAACATTTAGCACGTGCCTGTTTTTAGCACGCACTAAAAATGTGAGCGCGCCTTAGTAAAAAAATCCCGTTGATCTCTGATTTCACGTTGCTTCTTTTATTTGTAATGTTAAAACTCAACGGATGAATAATATGTTTCATTATTTGTATTCGGACGAATAGTAAAATATGCTATTCGGTAGAGCTCTACTATAATCCCAACTGTTTTGATACACATTAGCACCACGCAAGCGTGAGAAAGCAAGCGACAGATGCGTAAGTACAGTGGAAAATACAAAGTGATACTTCAGGGATCATTCATCGATTAAAACCAGACACGAATAGTTAAGGAGAGGTGAACTGAAACCTAAGGATGAGCGATTGGTAGTTACAGTCCAGGACAGCGGATTACAGACAAGATGGTTGACAGCCTGAACTGGTATAAAAAGACATCTGTAGATTCTGTAAGAAAAAACTGAAAATGGTTGCTCAGCTGTTAGAAGGCCAAAAAGTTCTGATGGCAGAAGATTTCGACAAAGAAAGGTACAACAAGGTGGCACGTTTCATCCATTGGAAACTTTGGAAAAACTACAATATTGCTATACCAGAAAAGCGCTGAGATTATGACCCTAAGAGAATGATGGAGAATGAAGAGGTTATGATCACCCAAGACATCCCCATTCTAACTGATAGAAGCAGGAAGCAAGGAAACCGGATATAGTGGTAAAAGAGACACGAAAATGGTATTAATCATAGAATCGTCAGTGCCAAGCGATTTACTCTGAATTGCATGGAGAGGGAGAAGATCTTCAAATACCAAGAAATTGTCACGAAATAAGGAGCCCTTGTTGGGTGTGGTGTGAGTCAGCCTTGCAACTGAAGAAGTGTGAGTGCTTTGAAAGGTAAGTACTACTGTTGAGAGATTGGGTTCAGAGATTCTGTATTTTGGTTTTTGAGAGTCTCTATTTGTGTGATTTTTGATTGTTAGTTTCTCGCTCCAGTGTTATATTGTATGTGCAAAACTAACCCATGTAAGGGACTGATTCTATAACGAGGCTCTAAAGTTCAGCTCCTAAATGCAGTGCACTGAGTGCTAATTCTATAATGGCATCTGGGTAGAAAAACTCCACTATAGAATGCGAGCGTTAATTGGTATCTGTGCACTTTACAGTGAGTTGTGCTCACTTACACCGCATCAGTAGCAGGAGTAAAAGTGTATAGTAACGTGGTAACATAATAGGTGATGGCAAAGAAAGACCTGCACAGTCCATCCAGTCTGCCCAACAAGATAAACTCATATGTGCTACTTTATGTGTATACCTGACCTTGATTTGTATCTGCCATTTTCAGGGCCCAGACCATAGAAGTCTGCCCAGCACTAGCCCCGCCTCCCAACCACTAGCCCCGCCTCCCACCACCGGCTCTGCCATCCAATCTCCGCTAAGCTTCTGAGGATCCATTCCTTCTGAACAGGATTCCTTTATGTTTATCCCACACATTTTTGAATTCCGTTACCGTTTTCATCTCCACCACCTCCTTCGGGAGAGCATTCCAAGTATCCAACACTCTCTCCGTGAAAAAATACTTCCTTTCATTTTTCTTGAGTCTGCCCCCCTTGAATTTCATTTCATGTCCTCTAGTTCTACCGCCTTCCCATCTACGGAAAAGTTTCGTTTGCGGATTAACACCTTTCAGATATTTGAACGTCTGTATCATATCACCCCTGTTTCTCCTTTCCTCCAGGGTATACATGTTCAGGTCAACAAGTCTCTCTTCATACGTCTTGTAATGCAAATCCCATACCATTCTCGTAGGTTTTCTTTGCACCGCTTCAATTCTTTTTACATCCTTAACAAGATACGGCCTCCAAAACTGAACACAATACTCCAGGTGGGGCCTCACCAACGACTTATACAGGGGCATTAAAACCTGTCTAAATGCAGCCCTTTAGTACATGTAAGTGGAAGCCTCACCTATGACCTGCCCATGCTCCACCCACATCTACACCCCTTGAATTTACACGCCGAGGAAATCATGTGCCTGTATGATAGAACAGCACTGAGCACTCAGCTAACACGTGAGCAAGTTTGAGTGTTCTGTAATTTTAGTGCGCAAATGGTGCTTATATTTAGGAGCGAATGTTATAGAATGAGGAGTTAGAGACATAACCCTCAACTAAAATGTTCAGATTTAAAAACGTTGAGGCAAAAACTCTTTGTTTTGCTTAGTCAATTGATCCAAAATGTTTAACAAAGTAGGTAACAGCAGATAAAGACCTGCACTGTCCATCCAGTCTGCCCAACAAGATAAACTCATTACATAAGGTATGTGAAACTTCATTCCATTACCATGCAACCCAAAATCCTTCTGTAATACCAAATATCTATTATCTTCTTATTTCCACTATCCATGATGCCACATTGAGCCTGCAAAGAGGTGGGAAAATGTGGGATACAAATGCAATAAATATGTATACCTGATCTTGATTTGGCCTTTGCCATTTTCAGGGCTTAGACCGTAGAAGTCCGCCCGGCCCTGTCCTTGTTCTAAAATTTCTGAAGTTGTCATCGAAGCCCCTGAAAAACTCCACTCCAGGCCATCCAAGTCTATTCGGCCACGATCAGGGCACAGACCGTAGAAGTCTGCCCAGCACTGGCTTTGCTTCCCAATTATGGGTGCAGCTTCCTAATCTCTGCCAGTGGCGTATCTACGTGGGGCCATGGGGGCCTGGGCCCCCATAGATTTGCCCATGGACCCCCCTGCCGACGACCCGCCAACCTGCCGTCAACGTTGGCTACCTTTGCTGGCGGGGGACCCAAACCCCCACCAGTCGAGGTGCAGGACGTCAGACTCATAGAAACGGAACGAAGCCTTGCGCTGGAAGAAGAGGACCTTGGCTGGTGGGGGTTGGGGTCCCCGCCAGCAAAATTAGCCGATGGCGGGGGAGGGTTGGCAGCGGGGGGGGGGGTCAAGAGGGTCGTTGGCAGGGGGGGTAAAAGTTGTTGTTGGTGGTGGTGGTGGTGGTGGTGGCGGCGGCGGCAGGGGGGGGTGAAAAATGGGGGGGTTGGCGGTGCCGGGGGGGCTAAAATGTGCCCCCTCACTTTGGGCTCTGGACACCCCTCCCGCCAAAGTCTGGCTACGCCCCTGATCTCCGCTAAGCTTTTTTGGATCCATTCCTTCTAAAAAGAAGCAGGGTAAATCATTTTGTTTAGCAGCTGTTTTCATTCTGTTTTCCGCTTCTTTAAAAGCAAATGATGCATTCTGTCCAGGATCCAGCAGCCGCTCTTGGCCTTTGCTTTCAGTCTTCTAGAGCTGTCATGTTTCCCAACGAGGAGGTATATGTGCCAAATAAATGTTTACAGTAGCTTTAACCTCCAAACCTGACCTTATTCTTTGTGCTCTTTGTTCTCTGTGACACAAGTGAAAAAATAATATTTTCTAAGTGAGGATTTTTCATGTCAGGGCTGGTATCCCTCTACTTTTCTGTCAGTCCTGGATGGGTGTGTGTCAGCTCTCAATGATTCCACAACACCAGCAGGACTGGTTTAGGGTTTTACATTGATAGATAGATATAAAATGTGTCATTTTTTATTTTTAAGGAACTAATCGAGGTGCAAACAGCTTTGTGCCCCATGTCAGAGCATTAATCTCCCTTAATGCACAAGTTCTCAATCTCAGTCAGTGAATGAGGAAGGACCATCTTTAGCTCATGCCTCAGATCTTATGTTCTTATGTAAAAAGAAGCTGAGAAGTACTAACCACCCCTTCCCCCCACTCCTGGATTACCAACTGGATCCAGATTCACCCAACAGGGTTGATCTAGTCCTGGGTGTACCCCATTGTATTTACTAGGAAAAGCAAGTGTACAATTTGCTGCATGAAATGGGGTATACCCTGGACTGTCAGGTGAATCTGGCTCCAGTTGGCAATCCTACCCACCCCCCTCCCCAGCAAACATGGGTAGGGCTGACTGAGAGGTCTTTCCAGTATTAAGGAAGCAGCAAATTCCCATTGTATAACAGCTGCCTAAATGTTAGTACAATTGCAGGCTTAAATGTACATAAGAACCTAAAAATAGCCATACTGGGTCAGACTAATAGTCCATCTAGCCCAGTATCCTACTTCCACCAATGGCCAAACCAGGTCACAAGATCCTGGCAGAATCCCAAAGAGTAACAAGATTCTGGAATCCCAAAGAGTAGCAGTGGCTTCCCCCATGTCCAGCTCAATAACAGACTATGGACTTTTGCTCCAGAACTTGTCCAAACCTTTTTAAACCCAGATACACTAACCACTGTTACCACAGCCTCCGGCAACGAGTTCCAGAGCTTAACTATTCTTTTAGTGAAAAAATATTTCGTCCTATTTGTTTTAAAAGTATTTCCATGTAACGTCCTCGAGTGTTCCCTAGTCTTTGTACTTTTTGAATGAGTAAAAAGTCAATTCACTTCTACTTGTGCTATACCACTCAGGATTTTATAGACCTCATCTGTCTCTTTTCCAAACTGAAGAGCCCTAACCTCTTTAGCCTTTCCTCATACGAGAGGCGTTCCATCCCCTTTATCATTTTGGTCTCTCTTCTTTGAACCTTTTCTAATTCTGCTATATCTTTTTCAAGATAGGGCAACCAGAATTGAACGTAATTCTCAAGGTGAGTAAATGGCAGTGGCACATAAAGTGTTATTCTATAATTTACATGCGCATATGACAGCGAGCAAATGCAAGGGGGTGTGCTCACAGGGAGGTTCATAGGGCCAACGTTTACACACTAAGGGACCCTTTTTACTAAGCGGCAATAGATACTAGCGTGTGCCTACTGTTTGCCAAAAAGCACTGCCACAGGACATACTGAGGCATCCCACCACGGTAGTTCGCCAATCCTGCGCTAAAAACTAGGGAGTTTTTTTAATGCAGGGGCATGTTTATGGCAGGGGTGTAGCCAGACTTCAGTGGGAGGGGGCCAGAGCCCGAGGTGAGGGGGCACATTTTAGCCCCCCCCCCCAGCAATGCAGCCCCCCCGGCGCCCCTCCCCTTTCAACCCCCCCTTCCCGCCGCATCCAACCCTCCCCCGAGTCCCCTGCTGCCACCGTCAGGTACCTGTGCTGGCAGAGGTCCCCAACCCCCCCCCCCCCAGCCAAAGTCCTCCTCAGCTGGTCTCCGGGCCGGCGCATTGCTGCAGCTGATGTGGAAGCCTAGGATTCTGTTTCTTCTGTGTGAGTTGTCCTGACATCCTGCAGGACATCAGGTCGACTCACACAGAAGAAACAGAATCCTAGGCTTCTACATCAGCTGCAGCAACGCACCGGCCCGGAGACCGGCTGAAAAGGATTTCAGCTGGCGGGGGTTGGGGACCCCCACCAGCACAGGTACCCAATAGCAGGGGAGGGTTAACAGCGGTGGGAAGGGGGGGTCGAAAGGGTCGGTGGGGGCCAGGGACAAATCTGGGGGGCCCAGGCCCCTGTGGACCCACGTAGCTACGCCCCTGGTTTATGGGTGGAGAGTAGGCATTCCCTGTGATAATCGGTTAGTGCAGGGGCATTTCCATGCAGCAACTAATTTGCACCGGATTAGCACGGGAGCCCCTAATGCCTACAAAATAAATGGTGGTAATGGCTCTGTCGCTAATGGCCACGTGTTAATTGGGAAATTAATGTGTTCCCATTAATGGAAAAAATAAAAATGCAGCCATTTTACTGCTGTACTACTACTACTACTATTTAGCATTCCTATAGCGCTACAAGGCGTACGCAGCGCTGCACAAACATAGAAGAAAGACAGTCCCTGCTCAAAGATCTTACAATCTAATAGACAAAAAATAAAGTAATCAAATCAATTAATGTGTACAGGAAGGAAGAGAGGAGGGTAGGTGGAGGCGAGTGGTTACAAGTGGTATGAGTCAAAAGCAATGTTAAAGAGGTGGGCTTTCAGTCTAGATTTAAAGGTGGCCAAGGATGGGGCAAGACGTAGGGGCTCAGGAAGTTTATTCCAGGCGTAGGGTGCAGCGAGACAGAAGGCGCGAAGTCTGGAGTTGGCAGTAGTGGGAACAGATAAGAAGGATTTATCCATGGAGCGGAGTGCACGGGAAGGGGTGTAGGGAAGGACACGTGTGGAGAAATACTGGGGAGCAGCAGAGTGAGTACATTTATAGGTTAGTAGAAGAAGTTTGAACAGATATGAAAACGGATAGGGAGCCAGTGAAATGACTTGAGGAGAGGGGTAGTATGAGTAAAGCGACCCTGGTGGAAGCAGAGTTTTGAACCGATTGGAGAGGGGAGAGGTGACTAAGTGGGAGGCCAGCAAGAAGCAGATTGCAGTAGTCTAAACGAGAGGTGACAAGGGTGTGGATGAGGGTTTTGGTAGAGTGCTCGGAAAGAAAGGGGCGGATTTTACGGATGTTGTAAAGAAAGAAACGACAGGTTTTGGCGATCTGCTGGATATGATCAGAGAAGGAGAGAGAAGAGTCAAAGATGACCCCAAGGTTTTGAGCTGAGGAGACAGGGAGAATGAGAGAGCCATCAACAGAAATAGAAAACAGGAGGAGTGGGGAGATGGGTTTGGGGGTAAAAATTAGAAGCTCAGTTTTGGTCATGTTTAATTTCAGGTGGCGTTGAGACATCCAGACAGCAATGTCAGACAAACACGCTGAAACTTTGGTTTGGATGCAAGGTGAGATATCAGGGGTAGAAAGGTAGATTTGGGAGTCATCAGCATAGAGATGGTAGGAAAAGCCATGGGATGAGATTAATGAACCAAGGGAAGAAGTGTAGATAGAAAAGAGGAGGGGACCAAGAACAGAACCCTGAGGTATGCCGACAGGCAGAGGGATAGAAGTAGAAGAGGATCCACCAGAGTGAACACTGAAGGTGCGGAGGGAGAGGTAGGAAGAGAACCAGGAAAGGACAGGGCCCTGGAATCCAAGTGAGGACAGGGTATCGAGGAGTATGCTGTGATCGACAGTGTCAAAAGCAGCGGAAAGATCAAGAAGAATGAGGATGGAATAGAGACCTCTGGATTTAGCCAGTAATAGGTCATTGGAGACTTTAGTAAGCGCAGTTTCGGTTGAGTGGAGAGGGCGAAAACCAGATTGTAGTGGGTCAAGAATAGCATGTGAGGACAGAAAATCAAGGCAGCGGCGGTGAACAGCACGCTCAAGTAATTTGGAGAGAAAGGGAAGGAGGGAGATGGGTCGGTAATTAGAGGGACAAGTAGGGTCGAGTGAAGGCTTCTTAAGGAGAGGTGTGACCACAGCATGTTTAAAGGCAGCAGGGACAGTCGCAGTGGAAAGTGAGAGGTTGAGAATGTGACAGATAAAAGGAATAAGAGCAGGAGAGATGGCATTAAGAAGATGGGTGGGAATGGGATCAGAGGAACAGGTGGTACATTTTGAGGAAGAAAGGAGAAGTGTAGTTTCCTCAATAGTAACTTCAGGAAAGGAGGAAAAGGGAATGAGGGGGAGGAGAGAGAGGGGAACGGACTAGTGGAGGGAGAGGTGGCGAGGTAGAGAATGCAAGGTTTATCTTTTGAGCCTTGTCGTGAAAGAATTCAGCAAGGGTCTGAGGAGATAATGAAGAGGGAGTTGGGGGAGGGGGCACCTTGAGGAGAGAGTTCAATGTGGTGAAGAGAAGTCGAGGGTTAGAGCCAAAAGTAGAATCGGCACATAGGTGTTCCAAGGCCACTTTTAGCGTAACTTAGTAAAAGGGCCCCTAAGTTCAGAAAAAAATGTAACTTGCATCTATAAGTGTCATGTTTACACCGGCTGTAGAACTGTCCTAGATATAGATGCACCAACTTCGACTTGCACTCATAAATATTCTTACAGAATATAAAACAAGCATCTAAACTGTGCCTTCATTGGGGATATCCTGAGAACACTGGAATTGGGAAGCTCCGCTCCGTAGGTACAGAGATGCTAAGTTATCCAGTTCCAGGCTGGAGGTTTTGGGACGGTCCTGGAATTCTGACCACCCCATCCTGGTGCATTATTGGACTTGCAGCGCTGATTTCAATGAGAAAGATTGAGCATTACAAATCCTACGCTGCTGTGGGATGTAATTTGAAAATCAGGATGGGTCAAAAAGTCTCCAACCTGGAACTGGGTAACTTAGCATTTTCTTTAAGGTAGTTAAAAGTGCAGGCTTTGTCGCACCTTGAAAAGGAAATTGCAATGGAAATAACACTGTGTTGCAGTAGGCTGTACAGCGCTTTGTTGTTGCTTATAACTGCTAAATCTTTTGAGCTGAAACCTTTCTTATTAAGCTCTTTGGGTTTGTATCAAATGCAGTTTCCTGTGTCAGTGAGAACAGATCCACCCCACACCGTTGTGATGCTTCAGTCTCTTTCCTGTGCTATTTAAAACCAAATTGCCCTAGCAACCCATTTGTATGATTCTTATTGCAAAACGTGCACTGTCCACCACCTGCAACATCTTGAAATCTGAAGAAAGAGATTTGGAGAACAAGCCGCAAAGGAAATGCCTCTAAATTTCCTGCTGAAATGCAATGGTATGCCAGGCAGAATGCTGCTGTTTTTGCCAGATAAGAGTGACGTTGGGAGACTTGGCAATCATGCAAATTCTCTGGAACGAAGCACAAATAGATTTGTTTAAAATGAGAATAAAACTTTCTCTGTTCCCAGTTTAGCAAACATTCATGTTCTGAAATAGAGAAAAGACCAATAAGGTCTCTTTACAAATATTATAGCAAACTGTGCAGCCTCTTTACTAAGCTCCATTAAGCAGCTAATGCAGGCTTCTGTCTCCTGCATTAAAAAGGCAGCTGCTGTGATAAAAATCCCTGCATTGGCTGCTTAGTGCAAGTGGGATCCGAGTGTGACATGGCAGGTGCAGAAGTGGCTGGCTGTGATAGCAAGCACATGGTTTGTTACCAAGAGGATTGAAGAAAGAACAGGAGACGGCAGGAGCATGTGTCATCCTTTATCTGGGCTGAGGCCAGTAGGCGGAGCTTGTTGCCCTATCAATTACATTGTTTTGGGTGTACCAAGATGGCAGCAGATGCATTGGAGAGAATGGAAACCTCCTTGGATGAACCAGCTTCAGCTTTGTGATGTCATGCTGTGTCCTGTTCTTTCTCCAACCTCCTTGGTTGTTACTGTGTGCAAGCTCTCAGAAATGCTAACAGCACAGTTGAACTTAAACTGCCGTCTCAACTGGAGGCGATAAAAAGTCATGGTGTAGCAAAACAACTCCCAGTTCCCCCCCCCCCCCCAAAATCATTCAGTACTACCCACCAACAGACCCTCCCCCCAGATCCCAATCCTCCTCTGGGCCATGATCACCCCACGACTTACCCAGGGTTCAGCATTGGTGAACAGTGGGTCCCAGGAGGCAGTAATTTTTGCGCCCCCCCCCCCCCCACCTTTGATGCCACTAGAGTCAGCAACTGATTCTAAAATGGCACTGATGACCCCTAGCTAGGGATCATCCATATACAAGATAAATCTTCGTATTTTCAAGATACATAAGGGCTCATTTTCGAACCAGAAAAACATTCAAAAAGTGGCACAAAGTGGCATTTGGATTGCTAAAATGTCCAAATCTCTATTTTTGAAACATATTTTAAGATGTTTTTCTATGCAGTTCATCTGCAGTGTGTCCAAATCACAAGGGGTATGTTGGAGGTGGGATTTGGGTGTTCTCAGAACCTGGACGTTTTTCTGCCATAATAGAACAAAGCAAAAATGTCCAGGGCTATAACCTAGACCTTTTGAGCTAGACCTGTTTTTATAACAACTAAAGTCACAAAAAGGTGCCCCCAGATGACCACTGGAGGGATTAAGGCATGAGCTCCCACCCCCCAAAGATATAAAAGAAACAGTACATACCAAGCTCTGTAGCTTCAGGTGTTATGACCAGTCTTATTAGAGCAGTAAGCAGGTCCCTGGAGTAGCCTAGTGGTCAGTGTAGTGCACTGTTGAGAAGGAGATCCAGGCCCATAACCCACTGTAACTGTTACAGTTGTGGTGGAAAGTGTGAGCCCTCCAAAACTCAACAAAAACCTACTGTACCTACATATTGGTGACACAGGTATAAAGGCTATTGTAGTTGTGTACAGGTTTTTGGTGGGTTTTGGAGGGCTTGCCATACAATATAGGGGGGTAACAGTGAGATGTGTACCTGGGACCTTTCATGTGAAGTCCACTGCAGTGCCCCCTAGGGTGCCCCACGGCTCTGCTGGAATGTCTGTGTGGCCAGTCTACTAAGAATGCTGGTTCCTCCTACATCCCAATGGCTTGGATTTGTTCGTTTTTCCCTTGGACGCTTTTTTTTTAATGGTCCAAAAAGATAGATGCACTGAGCACAATAATGTCTAGCAAATGGCCATTTAAAAAAAAAAGATGTTTTTCAGGTTCAAAAATGGGTATGTTCACTACTGGATTAATGGATGTTTTCAGCAAAATGTCCAAAGTTGGATTTAGACATCCTATCAAAATGCCCCTACATGTCAATTGATTGGTTAAGTGCACCCCAGCTAAACTACTTCATTCCTCTGAGTTGAGCTTTTCGGAGCTGCCATGGCTAATGTAAATTTGCTTGACTTCCACACGGGCCAACATTTTAAATTATGTAGGGCTGGATTTGTGGAATCTTCTCTCAGTTAATTTGAGAGAGGATAACAACAATCACCTTGAGTATTGCATGCAATTCTGGTCGTTGTATCTCAAAACAGATATAGCGGAATTAGAAAAAGTTCAAAGAAGGACAACCAAAATGATTAAAGGTATGGAACTCCTCTCATTTGAGGAAAGACTAAAGAGGTCAGGGCTTTTCAGCTTGGAAAAGAGACAGCTGAGGGGAGATATAATAGAGGTCTACAAAATCCTGAGTGGTGTAGAATTTTTTTCAAAAAGTACAAAGACTAGAGACGCTCAATGAAGTTACATCTTATTACTTTTAAAATAAATAGGAGGAAATATTTTGTCACTTAATGAATCATTAAGCTCTGAAACTCTTTACCAGAGAATGTGGTTACAGCAGTTAACATATCTGGGTTTAAAAAAACATTTGGACAAGTTCCTGGAATAGTCTGATATTGAAATAGACATGGGGAAAACCACTGCTTGTCCTGGGATCGGTAGCATGGAATGTTGTTACACTTTGGCATTCTGCCAGGTACTTGTGACCTGAATTGACCAATGTTGGAAGCAGGATTCTGGGCTGGATAAACCATTGGTCTGACCCAGTATGGCTATTCTTATGTAATTGCTTTTTGTTTCTGGAACCCCACCCCAAGAAAACATGGTTATTTGCCCAGGTGCAAGACAAATGAATTTTTGAACTAATCATTTGCTGAAGTTATGATGGTGTGTTCAAGACTAATTTGAAGACCAGGCTCTTTAAACAAGCCTTTGGAAACCAGACTTCATCTGGTAGCCCAGGGTGGTACAGAAAGGACCTCTGAAACCTTCTCCTGTTTATGCTTATTTTTTCCTACTCTCATGCTTTCTCCAGTTTTGAATACACGTCTTTCCTGACATTAATGGAGTTCCTTTCCTTTTTCTAATTGTTTTTAGATTGTATACTGCTCTGCTCTGCCATAAGCATCTAGAGAGGTATAGAAAGTTTCATAATCCTTATGTCCAATAGTAATGTCCAATAAAAAAGGTATCATCTTATTTTCTTTTCCATGTTTTATTTTGTTTTATTTCTATTGATTACTTTTATAATCCTTGTATGTTTGTGTTAGTTTTGCCTGTTTTGATTATTTGCATAAGATGGTTTTAGTACTATTTGTGGGATGAGGGGTTATAACATGAATCAAATCAAATCAGCCTTGTATTTTGCCTCCTTCGCTTCACTGCTGATTCATATGATGTAATAGGCTTGTAATTAATCATTTTGTTGTCTTGCATTAGATGTGAAAATGGTTAAGTAGACAAGATTTATGGGAGTAGAGTAATGGGCTGTCTGGTGTTTATTTACAAGCCAGACATGCCAAAAAATGCCAGAGTTTCAGTGATATTAATGGGAGTCCTTGCCAAGTGTCAGTGGTAGGGTCAGCGTCTTGATATATTTCCTTAACTCAAGAAAACAAAAAAAGCCTCAGATACTACTCGGGGAAGAAGTGGGCCAAATTTTGCTTATTCTAATTTCCCAACTACGGGGGACTGATAAACACAGAGGGCTCCTTTTGCAAAGCTGCGGTGCTGATTCTAGTGCGACAAATGCAGCAAAGCCCATTCAGTTCCTACGGGCTTCATTGCATTTGCCCGCGGGGGAAACCAGTACCGCAGTTTTGTAAAAGAAGCCCATAGAGAGCGATTCGGTAACTCAGTGCTTCTGATTAGGCATCCAGAGGGTGTGTGCTAGGAGCCAATTCTAATTTTAATTTCTTTATTGAATTAAATAAGTTCGTAAGGCACATGCTCAGAAACAAAATATAAACAAAGCATTTCGTTTTAGTTGTTTCTTAACGTTATGACAAAGCTAGCACTCGGGGCCCCACAGAGAAGCAACTAATCCCTGAACTATGGTTCCCAGAAACCCTTGCAAGCAGGCGAGAGGAGGGTAGCCCCAAAAGGGTGGAACGTATTTCCAACCCCAGCAGGGGGAGCAGTGGCTCAGTGCTAGGGGAGTCAGTTACTCCCTTCCCCACTAGAGGAAGAAGGGGAGGTGAAGCTCAGTCCCTTAGCTGCATCGCTGGTATATAATTCCCTACAGCTGTGAGAGGAGAGGGGAATGGAGACAGTGGCGTAGCCAAGGGTGGGCCTGGTGGGCCCAGGCCCACCCACTTTGGGCTCAGGCCCACCCAGTAGCAGCACACCCCACCAGCTGAAAACTCCCAACAACTCTCCCTCATGCATACCTTGTAAATAGCAGAAGACAAGGAAAGACCAAATCACCTGTGCGACAAGGAGGGGTTCTTCTGCCCACCCATCTTGGGTCCAGGCCCACTTAAAGTTGGGTATCTGGCTATGCCCCTGGGAGACAGAGATTTCTGGGTGGCTCCCAGCAAACAGGAGGGAGAGGAAACTGAGTGAGAGAGAAGCCGCCATGGAGTAGGTGGAGGACGGAAAGGGCCTGCCACTGGAGTTTCTCTGGGGGTGGGGTGGGGGGAAGAGTAAGCTGCCATGGAGTGTGAGAATGTAAATGTAGCCCTGTCCAGCACATGAAGGCAGTGTGAGAGGCCACAGGGGTGTGGTGCTGTGAGGTAGGAGCAAAGCTGCCAGCTCTGTTTGGTACAGGGTCCTCCTGGGTGCTGTGAAGAGGACAGGGGCATTAAGTAGTGGTTTCCTTTGAAGAGACTGTTTGTGAAAGGGTTGAATTATTGGGATGTAAAGAATAGCAGGCTGAACTTTGACTGAGCCCTTCTGAGGGAGAGGGGAAGGTAGTGCAAAGGAAGTGGGCCTGAACTGTTAAGGAACTGAATGTTGGCTGGAGTTTGGAACCCGGCCTGAACCCTGTTTGTGGAACTGAATTGAGAATAAAGTACTTTGGTCTTAAGTCCATGTGGCAGTCTGGTTCTTTGCTGGAAACCTGTGAGCCTAACAGGGCTGCCGGCCCCAACCCAGAGTGGAGGAAGCGGACCCCTTTACAACGTATATGAACCAAACCCTTCCTCCCCTAGTTCCAAACACATTATCCCCCTGGATTCTATATAGTGCGCCTAGAGTTCCGCACCAAGACCCAGGCAGATTCTATAACAACGTTCGTAACTTAATTGACTTAACAAGCTAATCAGCGTTGATAACTCTTAACAAGCAATAATGAGCACTAATTGGCAATAATTAGAATTTTTGCATACAACTTGCTGTGTATTGTGCCTAACTTCTAATTCGCATAGACAAAAGGAGTGTGGTTATGAGCAGGAAAATGGACGTTTCATGGGCGTTCCGAAATTTACACGCATAGTTGTAGAATATGGCCCTTGGCGCCTAAAACTACATGCCAGAGGAGGGCGGGCCCAGGAAGAACAGAGAGACGTCGGAGGAGGCAGCAGTGATCGCCGATCAGCTGTTCCATCCTGTGCAGCACCTTCACACAGAAGTGAGAGGAGCTGCGCGGGCCAGTAAGGCGGAGGGGGGGTCCGGTGGAGTGGGGGAGCGGCGGCGATGACCTCAGGGGGCGGAGCATGGGGGCGGAGCATGGGGGCGGCGGATGCCAGGAGGCGGAGCTATGGGAGAAGGAGTACAGAGAGAGACAGGAAGGGAGGGGGACTGGGGCTGCTAAACGTTTTAGTTTTGTTTTAATTTTTTATTTTATATGAGCGGAAGCGGGGAGCAGCGGCGACCTTGGGGGGAGCAAGGCCGTCCATACAGGATGCTTCTGACGAGCGCCTTTGCCCCCTCCAGATCCTTTTTTGATGTATGTTTATTTTTGTATTGATGCAGGTGGAAGCGGGGAGCCACGTGTTTGTGTTTTTTTTTTTGGTTGCTGTTTTGGACATTTGTGGCATGCGCAGAGCAGCCAGCATAACGCTTGGCTGCTCTGCGCATGCTTTAGGGGCCGATTACCGACGGGGATTACGAATCTTTGATACATTGTACTTTTCAATACCGCACTGAACATGTGCGACTTGTTTTTTTGGTGCATGCTTCGTTTTTTCAAATTCGTTAAGGACTTTAATGTTTTAGATTTTTTTACGTATGGTTGATGCATCTGGGCCTATGTCTGATCTTCAAGGCCCTCAGAGGAAATGGCCCAGAGTACTTAAACAGGATCTCCCACTTCACACCTCCAAGGTCATTAAGGTATGCCAAAGACAGCCATTCTCAACCAAGTCCTCGGGGAAACATTTAGGGGACCTTTCACAAAAATACGTAGGCGCCTATGTGCGTATAACGCACATGTTTAATCAGTCTGTTTTATGATTTATTGAATTGATTATATCCATTGTGTTACACTTCTTTATGTAACCAATTGTTTTATCTACTCTTGATTGACAATGTTAGGATGTATTATTGTAAGCCACATTGAGTCTGCAAATAGGTGGGAAAACGTGGGATACAAATGCAACAAATAATAAATAAATAAACTACCGCCCAGCTACCGGGGCGGTAATTCTAATTTTGACGAGCATCCAAAATGCGCAAGAGTGGAGTGGCCTAGTGGTTAGAGAGGTGGACTTTGGTCCTGGGGAACTGGGTTTGATTCCCACTGCAGGCACAGGCAGCTCCTTGTGACTCTGGGCAAGTCACTTAACCCTCCATTGCCCCAGGTACAAATAAGTACCTAAGCCACATTGAGCCTGCCATGAGTGGGAAAGCGTGGGGTACAAATAAAAAAATAATTTCTATTTTCTACCATGTGGTGCTAACCGGAGGTAATCAGCAGTGTACACGTGCTGACGACTACCGCCCAGTTAACGCATGAGACCTTACCACTTAGTCAATGGGTGGCGGTAAGGTCTCAGGCCCCAAATGGACACACGCTGATTTTTATTTTGCTGCACATCCATTTTCAGTAAAAAAAGAAAGAAAAGGCCTTTTTTGCAGGTGAAAAATGGACCTGCGCGTGTCCAATACACACGCCTACACCAGTGCAGGCCATTTTTCGGTGCGCCTTAATAAAAGGGCCCCTTAGTCCCATTGAGTTTTCAGGATATCCACAATGAATTTGCATGAGATACATTTGCATATGCTGTCTCAATTGAATGCAAATCTAACTCATGCATATTCATTGTGGATATCCTGAAAACCCAGTGGGACCAGGGGTGCTCTGAGGACTGGGTTGGAATGGCTGCTCTAAGGAGTTTACCTAATCACACCCTCTCCAAAGAACATCACATGATGTGATACCCGCCAGCGAGCCTTCTCTGGAGTAGCCCCCAAACTCTGAAATGCACTCCCTGAAAGCTTCACTTAACACAAAACTATCTCTACTTCAGGAAGCAAATAAAAGCTTGGCTGGTCAACCAGGCCTTTAATGGAAGAAGTAACTAACTTGCTAATCACACCAGCTGCACATACATAACAAGACTTGTTTATCCACTTCTATCCTAGCTGAGATTATACTCACGAACCTTTATGACTTCACATGTAACTTTCTTTAAATTAGTCCCCTTATTTTCTAATTCCTGTTACTCTAGCTTATCTACCTATATTTCCATCTTTGCTTGTACCCTATGCTTTCTATTAAAATGTTTTATTGAGTATTGTGTTGACATTGTAAGAAGTATATTATACTTCTGGTGTACGATACAAAGTATTGTTTGAATATTTTTACTGCTATAATTGTCTATTGCTTATTGCTTATCTTGAAGGCTCAGGCAGACATTTTATTTCCTTCCAGCAACTCATAAACCTGTAGTGGAGGAGTAGCCTTAGTGTAGCAAGGTTTGGTCCTGGTAACCTGGGTTCAATTCCCACTACAGCTCCATGTGACCTTAGGCAAGTCACTTATACCTCCATTGCCCCAGGTACCAAATATTTAAATTGTGAGCCCTCTAGAAGTAGAGAAAGTACCTGCATATAATGTGTACAGCTGTACATCTAGTAGCACTGTAGAAATGATGAGTAGTAGCACAAGTAATTCATGTTGTGCTATTTCAGTTACACAATTTCCAATTTTCTGTTCAGCAAAAGGAAATTAAAAAAAAAAAAGTTCCTGCCTATGTGGTAACGCTGGAGTTCCTTTCTGCAGTTTAATATTTTCCATTCAACTTCAAGCTGAACGGTCTCATTTGGACTGTACAGGGCCCTGGTTGGAAGGGGAGAGGAGGAGGAGGCTGAAGAGATTTTCTGACTGTGAGAAAAGCAGCCACAGTGACAACATCCTGCATTTCACCAGGGCTGATGCAAGGGCATTAGATGGCCTAGATAAATCTTCAGACTTGTGTTCCCTTAGTTAAATTCTCCTGAAATTCTGATAATTAACTTGAGTATTTTTTTTAAACTACAACCTGTAAACATACATGTTAACATACAATTCCTGTTTTGTTTCCATTTGGTGGGCATTTAGGAGGGCATTCCATAAATGGCGCTGAGATTTCGGTGCCGGAAAAAAACCGTTGCAGAGCGCCGGTATTTTTGCCAGCTGAATCCTGATATAAGATGCCGGTGACCATCTTTGGGCATTTTGGCACAAAAATGGGGCTATTAGGAATGCAGTAGAAACAAGAGACACCCCTATTTGAAAGATAAACCTTCATAAACACAGGGGGCTCCTTATAATCATAAATCATAAAAAAAACTCCACTAATATTCCCATATTTTTCCAAAAGACAAATAACCTTTCACGGATACAGAATAAGCTGAAATTAAATATTGTTGCGAACAATTATAAACTTGGTACTTCTCTTGGATATCACAATCTCTTTTCCATTATGACGTTGCTATTCAATTAAACTACTTAATACGCCAAATCCCAACAGAGGTTCCCTGTTTCACCTTTTCAGGCTGCTTCAGGGGGGAAAAAATGATATTATCATAAAGTTTATCCAAAATCACCAAAACTTGCAACTTCAAAAAATATTCTCAGCTACCAGCACTAATAAAATGGGGTCTTTTGTTTCTACTGAAGTCTGTTTTTCGCCACTATATATTTGTAGAATAAAAACATATGACATACCTTGGGATACAGAATATATTCATGTAGAAGTTTTTTGGTTTATGATATTGAGTTCTACAGATTCCGTATATTAGAGGTTTTGCTTTTAGGAATGCCCCTGCCATTCCCCTGGCCACACCCCCTTTTGAGTTGTACATTAGGGGATTTAGGCGTGCGGGATTATAGAATAGGATGTAGGGAGCTGCACATGCAAATTGCACATTTTGGCGCCAGAATCCCAGCACTGTATATAGAATCTGGAGGTTGCTGTATAATGAAAAGTACCTTGGTGAACATGTGTGTGTATATTTGAAATTTTGATAATTAAAGTCAAGTCATGACTATGCCAATACCACCCCTCCCAGAACAATCCAGTAAAAAGAAAAGTACTGAGAGACAGGGTTTTACAGAAACCAGGCAGCCAAGAGAAGGAAAACCAATAAACTGGAAAGGTAAAACAAAAAGTCTTTAATTAAATATACATTGCATGAACATAGTTTGTAAAAATACTAACTAAAGATCTATAAAACCTGACATGACCATGTTTCGGCTTTCACCTTCATCAGGGTACAGCATAGTGATGTGGCAAAGAATACACTATGCAATGGGTCCAAAAGAGACTATAATTGGTACAAACTGATACAATTGTGAATCCTTTTTGGGGGGGGGATCGAGGAAATTTGTATGAGATTTGAGGAAAGTTGTATGAGATTTTCTGTCTCTAATAAGATCTTTGTCATCCTGTTTATTTGTATTTTACCCTTGTATCATATTAACAAACAGAACAGCTGCCAACAAAATCCAGACAGATTCCTTGTCAAACAAAACCGAGACAGATTTCAAAATTCTACAGGTGAATAACGCAATGAGAGAAAGAAAACTCCAGGAATTACCTCTAATTTGTGGCTCCTTTTCTTTTATCTTGCTGAATTCCCTCCCAGCTCAGGCTCTGCTTCCTTCTGGAGGTGCCTTGTCCTGCTCTGACCTTCTCCCACATGTCCTCCACCCATTCTGTTTCCTGTTGCCTTCTATCACCTAGTTCTCAACTCTCAAAGAAGAAAAACAACAACAAAACCGACTACCAAAGTTTAACAGGTGACTCCCATCCCCCAACATTAAATTTGTGAAGAAAATGGAGTTTATAGATGTTTGAATTTTTGTAAGCTCTCCCCTACTAAAAAAACACTGAAACTTCTCAAGTAAATGGGAGTGCTGCTGTAATGGGGATAACCACCCCTTACCTAATTCTGTGGTTGCCAGCTGGATCTAAAGATTTGCTTGACAGGGTTGATTCAGTCCTGGATTAGCCCCATTTCATGCAGGGGCTTGTAATGCTGAATTTTCCTTTGCAGTCCCTAAGAAAAACAAGACTACAAGTCCCTGCTCATACCCCCCCCCCCCCCCCCCCCCCCCCGTGTGCACCTTTGCTGACACACCTCACAAGGAAACACAGACCCACAGGGAGTACAGAAAACAGAAACATGCTGATGAACACCAACCAAATGGGGACACCTAGCCACAAAAAGACCATCAACATCCTAACCTACAACATAAGGGGAATGAAGGGAACCCAGAAACGAAAAAAAGGATCTGTAAGTAATTAGGAAGCATGCAATGGGACATAATATTTTTACAAAAAACACATCTACGAACCTTTGACACAAAACAGCTAAAATCACCCTGGATAGGAGAGAAGATACAATCTTGTGGGACATCCAATGGCACGGGAGTCCTAATTATCCTCCACAAACGATTCCCTGCTAAACTACTGTGCAGCTGGAAAGACCAACAAGGCAGTGTGATAGTGGCAGAGATATCAACACACTAAGACTCTGCCTCGTAAATAGATATGCCCCAAACAAAGGCCAACTGGACTTTCTAGAGGAGACCCTAGCCAAATTAACAGATTGGATGACCCTACAACTGGTAGTGGGAGGAGGCCTCAACATAATAGCTTGAGAAGAATGGGATAGATCCACAGGCCCAAACCAGTCAGACAGGACACTACGACAATTGAACACCAAATTCGACTCACTTCTCACCAGGTACTCCCTGGCAGACGTTTGGAGAACCCAGAGACCCAAGATTACACATGCTATGCAGCAGGAGCTAACACATACTCCAGAATCGACTGCTTCCTATTCCAGACGGTCACATGTGTAATACCCGACCAATTCTTTGTGGACCTCAACCGGACCATAGCACAATTCTTGTGGGGCAGGAGGCAGCGAATCAACCTTAAGACTCTGATGTTTCCAATAAGTCAAGGGGGCCAAGACTCTGATGTTTCCAATAAGTCAAGGGGGCCTAGCCCTCCCCAACCTTAAAAAAATACTATTGGGCCTCTAACCTACGTAACATCTACTGCTGTAGATGAGCACACCCAGATCAGCAATGGATACAACTAGAGCAATCCTACTACCAGCCATAGACATCCACATGGTCCCCTTCTCTTGCCCTACCCTTGCACCCCATCCTTCAGGCCACATGGCACGTCTGGACCAAAATCATCGCATACAACAAACTTGACGTAGACCTCTCTCCCCTAACAGACATCTTGAGCAACACACTATTCCTACCTGGCTGCAAATGCCCTACTCGATTCGGATGGCTGCCTCAAAGTAACCTATGCTACATCCTCGACTTTATTCATGAAAGAAAGATCCTGACTAGAAACCAAATTATGAAGTGATGCACCACACCACCTCATCCTTCCACCTTGCTACAACTTGAGCATTTCCTTCATACACGTATCTACTTTTCTGAAAAACCTCACCCCTCTCGAAACAGGGCTGGGGAAAGCACAGTCTCCCAAAGGCCTCACCATACTGCTATGCCAGGCAGTACATAATAACCCGCTCACACAGACACCCACACAGAAAAGCTGGGGAAAAGACACCAAACTAGACATTCCTCCACCTCTATGGGAGCACATCTCACTAAACTGCAGAAAAATCACCACATCCATCCCCACCAAGACTCACAATACAAGCTATTACAGAGAACATACCTAACACCACACAGACTCAACAAGATATCCAGCAACAAACCCCAGCGCATGCTTGTGTCTACGTGGATCCATTGGCATCTTCAAGCATACCTGGTGTGAATTCTCCAAACTACATACCCTCTGGAACATGGTATGGAGAGTTGGACAGCAAATCACAGGCCAAAACAAGGCAAAAACATACACCACTGTGGTGCTACACATCACCAGCGACCCTATGACAGACAAAACCTGTTCAGCTTCCTGCTCCTAGCAACCAGATTGACCATTCACCACAAAATAGAAAAATGCACACAACTCTTGGATTAATGAGCCCTAAATCTGGCCACTTGGTGTCACCCTTGAGTAACTCCTCTTTTGCTGGGGTCTGGGAATGTGGCCTTCACAGCAGAGTAAGCCAGGTTGACCGACAGACCAGAAGATCAAACTTTGGGGATTGTGCTAGCTGGGGACCTTCCAATGGCAGAGCACGGCACTGCCACTAAACCACCCTGCCTTTTTCTAAAGCACACATAGGTCAAAAAAGGGTGAGGCGAGCCACGAGCTGAGTACCAAGTGCCAGGCAGGAAGGAAAAGAGCCGACATTGAGATGTGTTGATGTAGTTCCTAGACTATTGAGAAGAATGCAGAAGTAAGCAGTGGTTTATCGCAGTGTTTTTACATACCTAAAGACAGAACCCTTGCTATGCTTAAAAGCTTAACAGGAAACTATAATAAAAAAAAACCCGACATGAACAGGAAATCAAGCAACAAAAAGAGAACCCAAGAAGGGAAAGCTGCTCCAGATGGAAATGGTTCAGAGTCCCAGTACAGATCAAGTTATGGGGTCAAATTAAACTTATCTGTAATGAGTTGACTTGAGTAACAAATCCACAGTTGTTAATAGTATGTTTTTTTCCCATTATTTAAAAATTATATTTTTGCAATCTGGTTGTATGAAATGCTGTATAGTCATACTAAGGGCCCAGGGCTGGTCTTAGACAGGGGCAGTCGCACAAGGCCTCGGGCTCCTAGGGGCCCCACATCTCTGGCACATCTGTCCTCCTGTCTCGGAACACCTCCCTGCTCTGTACCTTAATGTGCATCCACATTTCAATAGAGAGCATCAGGCAGCGGCAGCGATTTTCATATCCCGTCAGCTGCCGAACCCAGAGCCTCCTCGCTGCTGCGTCCCACCCCCTTTTGATGTCACTTCCTGCTTCTGCAAGGGCTGGATGCAGCAGCAAGGAGGCTCTGGGCTCAGCAGCTGATGGGATTTGAAAATTGCTGCCGCTGTCTGCCGCTCTCTACTGAAACGTGGTGGATGCATATCAAGATATGTGGTGAGGTGGGGTTCTGAGAGCTGTAAACCTCCTTTTAAACTGATATATTATAACTTATGGTGCCGCGTGCGGGTGGGAGGGGGCGGGCATGTGGGCCCACAAAACTGGTCTGCACAAGGCCCTGCAATTGTTAAGACCGGCCCTGTAGGGACCTTAAAGAAGCATTGCTCACCCCTTTCCCACTAAACACTCACTTCTTCTAGAGTTTATTTCATGCCCTCAGCATTCACTCCCTTTGCCTTCCCCCCCCCCCCCCCCCCCCCACCAGCAGTCACTCCCATCTTACACCTCCTCAACTCATTTCCCAGCATTCATCCTTCTGCTCACTCCATCCCCATCCCTTCCTCCACTTACCGCTTTCCCTCCTCCCCCAACATGATTTATTGTTTGCCTGGTTGCTTCCTCTTCCTCCACCTCCACAAGTAACCATCAAAGGGTCCAGGCTCCCTGGAGTGGAGCAGAGCAACCCCTGTCTCTATTTCTGCTCCTCTCCTTTGGGTCCCCTTAACAAAGGGTCACCCTGCTGGTGACAGGAGGAGTTGCAGGGAGAAATCCTCCATTCATTGTTAAAGTGGGCCCGATATTCAAAGTGATTTAGCTGACTGCTGACCAGTTAAATCACTTGGTCGGGGCTAGCTGCTAATATTTAGCAGCACTTAATGGCTAAATGCCGCTGAAATTCGCGGTTAGCACCGAACTTAAAGCCAGCTATATTGGGGGTGTTCTGGGGGCGGAGTCAGCACTTGGCCCCTTTAAGGGGGAAATTCTATATATGGCGCCTAGAAAATCCGCACGGAAAACATTTCTGCCTCAGCGTATTCTATAAAGGGCGCCTATGTTTTGACGCGGTATGTAGAATACACTTCCTAGCGCCTAAAACTACATGCCTCCATTTACAGCAGTGAAAATGTGACGTAAATCGTGACATGAAGATTTAGGCACATTGGGCCGTATTCTATAACTACACGTGTAAATTTTGGAACATCCACAAAATGCCCATTTCCCCACCCATAGCCTTTTTGCCTGCGTTCATTAGAATTTAGGCGCGGTGCATTATAGAATACGCTTAGCGAGTTATGCAAGTAAATTCTAATTATTGCTAATTAGTTCTCATTATTGATTGTTAAGTGCCGTTAACAACGCTGATTGGCTTGTTAAGCCAATTAAGTTACACGCGTTGTTACAGAATACGCTTGGATTTCAGCGCGGAATGCTAGGTGCTATCTAGAATCTGGAGGTAAGCAGCCAGATCTACCACATAAATGGGACTTCATAAGCCCATCTTATTTTTATGCAGTAAGTCATGGCCACTTAAGGGGCCCTTGTACAAAGCGTCAGTAAGCCCAAAGCAGGCTTACCACTCGATAAAAAGGAAGTACTGCTAAGCTACTGCAGTAGCCCGGTGATAGTTCCCACCTCCAGTGCGCCATCATATCTGGCGCTACAAAAATATTTTTATTTTTGTAGTGCCGGTGTTTACCTGGCAGTGATCGGGCAGTGCCACGCGCTGCCCAGTTACCACCAGGTTAGCATGGGAGCCCTTGCTGCCACCTGAATGGGTGGCAGTAAGGGCTCCCCCCCCCCAATGGCCACGTGGCAAGTGCTTCACTTGCCACGTGGCCATTTCCTGAAAAAAAAGAAAGATCTATCTTTTACCCGTTGCGGTAAAAGGAGGCCTCGCTGCACGAAACATACACTCACCAACGCCAGTGCAGGCCCTCTTTTGCTGCAGCTTGGTTAAAGGGTCCCCAAGTGATGAATATCGACTTAAGTGGCTGTGACTTAGCTGGCTTAAAAATAAGCAGCTATTCAGTGGAGTGGAGGAGTGGCCTAGTGCTTAGAGCACCAGGCTTGACATCAGGAGGTGGCTGGTTTAAATCCCACTGCTGCTCCTTGTGATCCTGGGCAAGTCAATTAACCCTCCATTGGCTTAGGTACAAAATTAGATTGTGAGCTCTCCAGAGACAGAGAAATATCTAGTGTAGTGAGCTTACAATCTTTAGATTGTAAGCTCCTTAGAGCAGGGACCACCCTTCTTTGTTTATTTTGTACAGCGCTGCGTAACCCTAGTAGTGCTCTAGAAATGTTAAGTAGTAGTAGTAGTACTACTACTACTGAAAAAGGTGTGAGCAAAATCCAAATAAATAAAGCCAAAGCCTGCACAAGTACATAAGTATTGCCATACTGGGAAAGACCAAAGGTCCATCAAGCCCAGCATCCTGTTTCCAACAGTGGCCAATCCAGGTCACAGATACCCAGCAAGATCCCAAAAATATACAAAACATTTTATACTGCTGATCCCAAAAATAGTGGATTTTCCCCAAATCAATTTAATAACGGTCTATGGACTTTTCCTTTAGGAAGCCATCCAAACCTTTTGCAACAAATTCCAGATAATTACATGTTGAGTGAAGAAAATTTTCTCCGATTCATTATAAATTTACTACATTGTAGCTTCATCGCATGCCCCCTAGTCCTAGTATTTTTGGAAAGCGTGAACAGACGCTTCACATAGACCTCTATCATATCTCCCCTTAGCCGCCTTTTCTCCAAGCTGGAGAGCCCTAGCCTTTCCTCTTAGGGAAGTCGTCCCATCCCCTTTATCATTTTCGTCACCCTTCTCTGCACCTTTTCTAAGTCCACTGTATCTTTTTTGAGATGCGGTGACCAGAATTGAACACAATATTCAAGGTGCAGTCGCACCATGGAACGATACAAAGGCATTATAACATCCTCATTTTTGTTTTCCATTCCTTTCCTAATAATACCTAACATTCTATTTGCTTTCTTAGCCGCAGCAGCATACTGAGCAGAAGGTTTCAACGTATCATCAACGTCGACACCTAGATCCCTTTCTTGGTCTGTGACTCCTAACGTGGAACCTTGCATAACGTAGCTATAATTCATGCATCACTTTGCACTTGCTCACATTAAATGTCATCTGCCATTTAGACTCCCAGTCTCGTAAGGTCCGCTTGTAATTTTTCACAATCCTCCCGCGATTTAACAACTTTGAATAACTTTGTGTCATCAGCAAATTACCTCACTAGTTACTCCTATCTCTAGGTCATTTATAAATATGTTAAAAAGCAGCGGTCCGAGCACAGACCCCTGGGGAACCCCACTAACTACCCCTTCTCCATTGAGAATACTGACCCTTTAACCTTACTCTCTGTTTTCTATCTTTTAACCAGTTTTTAATCCACAATGGCTTTTGTATTTCCAGGAATCATGCAGTTGGTGGTAAGCAAAACACTTAGGTGCCCGTTTACTAAGTCACATTAGTGTTTTTAACCTGCCTACAATTAGAACATGCGCTATCCATGTAGGTGCCTATAGGGATATTATAAGCGCATACATGGTTAACGCATGTATATAGCCAATGCTGCTTAGTAAACAGGGCCCTTAGTGCCTGATGGCCGAATATTGACCCCAGTGTTATTGCAGGTGAAGGAGAGGAAGCAAGTAGGCTGGCACCTTCCTCCAGTCTCTATCCAGCAGCTGCAATCCTGCAGACTATCAGCCACTAGCTCTTCCCATTCCTTACAGCAGCTACACCCCCCCCCCCCCCCCCCCCGAAATTGCAAACCTGGTCACATCAGTTGAGTCACTACCCAGGAGAAGGGTGTCTATGTGGACAACACATTGAAATCCTCTGTTCAGTGTGTAGCAGTGGCCAAGAAAGCCAACATAATCTTATGAATTTATTAGAAAAGGAATGAAGAATAAAAGAAAGAATATCATATATCAAATATCCAGCATACCTGAATGTAATTCACCTTGATCTACTACTGAAAAAGGTGTGAACAAACTCCAGTTAAATAATGCCGCTGTATCGCTGCACCTTGAGTATTGTGTACAATTCTGGTTACCACCTCTCAAAAAAGTTATTGTTGAATTAGAAAAGGTACAGAGAAGGGCCTTCAGAATGGGTTTGGAACCACTGTTCTAGGAGGAAAGGTTAGGAGATTAGGGGTTTTCAGCCTGGAAAAGAGAGAGCTGAGGGCAGATTGATTGAGGTTTATAAAGTCATGAGTGGAACGGGTAAATGTGAATCGATTGTTTATTTTTTTGAAAAATACAAGGACTAGGGGCTATGCCATGAAATTACTAAGCAATGCATGTAAAAAAAATAGGAGAAAATATGTTATCAGTTTACACATAGATAAGCTGTGGAACTCGTTGCTGGAAGATGTGGTAAAATCAGGTAGCATAGCTGAGTTTAAAGTAGATTTTGACAAGTTTCTGGAGGAAAAGTCCATAAACCATTAAACTAAATTGGCTAGAACACTGCTTATCCCCTGGGGATATGCAACATGGAATCTTATTATTCTTTGGGATTCTGTCAGGTGACCTGAACCGCTTATTACAACAAAGATTTTGTTAACTATAAGAGTTGAATGCGATTACTAGATTTAATAATTGCCAGTACTAGACATTGGATCATGTCATTTATTACTCTGTGCCATTTAAAACCACCAAAAGCTGCTTCTTCATGGCTGCACAGAATCCAGGAAAATTCTGGGGAAGCTGTTTACAAAAGTGCACTGTCATCCCAAATTTTGTTTCCTCTACACTGGCTATAAAACCGAGAGCTCTAGGTCTTGAATTCTTTGCAGGCTTGATTATACTTGCCATGATAGAAAAATGAGTCAGTTTGTTTTTCCACTAAGACTTGCCAAACGTGTTGCTGATGAATCAAGTAATGCCTCCGGGGCATAGACAGTGTAGTGAGCCGCATGGTACTTGGTTTCTGTTTTCGCATTATTATGAAATTTCTTGGACATTCTATGGTAAGGAATTAACATTTTCTGATGCAGCTGAAGGCCCAGGATGAGTTTGAGTTTAAGCAACTGGGCATTAAATACCCATCAATGCCTGGTTCACAGACTCACCAATTTACAGGTCAATGTCCGCCATGATCAGCAGTTTTTTTAAACGCTGGTTGTGGCGGCTTCAGACTTTGTAGAATGCAGCAGCCCGTTTTCACTGCCATGACAGCAGATAAGATCCTACCTCTCCACTCCTAATTCACCTGCATTGGCTGCCTGTCCACTATCGTATTTGGTTTAAAATATTTTCTCTAATTCATCTTGAGTAAAGTAATGTGGTGGCCGTGTTAGTCCACATAGACATCATATGAAAAATGTCAATAGCAACCAGAATGTCAGCTCTTTGGGACAGCACTTTACAAAACCAAAACACTGGCTCAATGATTTTATGGTGGGAATACTAAAAGGAAACTTTAAGACAATCCAGGAACATAAGACCTTTGAAGTCAAAATGATGAAATATGTTGACATCCACCAGACAGGACTTAACAAAGATCTGGGTTTTCTAGCCCATTATAGACCATAAACTTCTACTGCTTTCTCACCCTCTTATCAGCCATCCAGTCTTCTTGTCTCTCACCCTCCCAGCTCCCCCTGTTTCTCAGGTATCCCACCCCACCCTCTTCCTGTGAGACTGTTATTGGAATGTTTGTGTGTATCACTTATATATTCTGAAATTTATCAACATTTGCTTATTTCTGATCTGAAGAAGAACGGTCATCTTCAATAACTAATCAAAAAATGTATTTAGTCCAATAAAAAGGTATCATCTTATTTTCTTTTCTATATTTTGTTTTATTTCTATTTATTGTCTAATTCGCAAAACCTATCACCTGGGTGCGCCTCCATATTTATCCTCTTTAACTATTCCCTATACCCTTAACCGTAGTCTTAGGTTCATTGACTCCAAATTTCCCCTCCCCCCAAAGAAAGCACACTCTGCCAAATTCTATATAGCACACCTAGAGATCTGTGCCGAAATCCAGGGGTATCCTATATAATAAAACGCACCTCCAACATTCTGAAGCCGAGAAAGTGAAGCCTTGAAGCATTCGTGCGCTCTGTAAGGCTCCATCTCCTCAATTGACAACACGTAGTTCCGGGTACGTCACCCGCAGCACTGACCAACTGCACGACAGCAGCACGAGGCCCCGCCCTTGCTGCAACACCACGCCCCCCCCAGGAGAATGTTGGAAGTGCGTTTTATTACTGCACGACAGCAGCACGAGGCCCCACCCCTGCCGCCCTCGCAGCAATGCCCCGCCCCCCCCCCCCCCCAGGAGAACGTTGGAAGCTCAGAAGAATGTTGCAGGAATCAGCCCGGCCGAAGATCCAGGTGAGCCGGGTTGGGACGGACACGACACGGTCGTGACATATTCTTTGTGAAACTCCACTATACATGACTGTGCTAAGGTTGGAAATCAATTTCATGTTTTGGCATTCTTGTCTCTTAAGCACACCTTGAATCATGCTTCTTATTAAAGAAACAGCACCATATTAAACAGTTGGTAATGCTATTCTATATAAGACTAGCCGTTGAGCACGTAAAAACGGGCTAGTAAAGGAAGGGGGGGTTTAAAGGCCCCCCCCCGGATAGGTCACCGCCGCCCCTCCCCCCCGGGGTCACCGCCGCCGCCACCCCCCCCCCCAAAGTCCCCTCCGCCACCCCTCCACCCGGGCCGGGTACCTGGCTTCACTATTCAAACCGCCGGAACGCAGCACACAGCTCATCTGAGCTGCCGTCAGCCTTCCTTCTCTGCGTGTGTTCCGCCCTCGTGTGACGTAACGTCGGTGAGGGCGGGACAGGTAAGGAAGGCCAATGGCAGCTCAGATGAGCTGTGTGCTGCGTTCCAGTGGTTTGAATAGTGAAGCCAGGTACCCGGGCCAGGTGGAGGGTGGGTGGTGGCGGCGGCGACTCCAGGTGGGTGGGGGGAGCAGTAGGGGCAAACCTGGGGGGGGAGCAGTGGCGACGGCGGTTCCCTCACTCGCAGGTGCACAGGTTCCCTCTCTGTCATGCCCCCGTCATCACGTATTGATGCGGGGGCGGGACAGAGAGGGTCTCTACTGCGCATTTGCGAGTGAGTACGCCTCTTGCCATTTATATGTTTGATTATATATTATTTTCTAAAAACAATCCCTATCTGGACACCTTTTTTTGAAAAAAGGCATCCTTTGCACATTGTAAAATGTGTCTATAAATGGGGATTGTACTACAGATCCACATAATTTTCGAACCACCTTCCAGGATTGCATTCCACGATGATGGTAATCTTCTAGGACTGCATAATTTGGTAGCAGTAATCTTGGGGAATATTTGACCCAATCATTTTTACCATGTAGTCAACCATGTTCACCAATCAAAAGAGGTCACTGGAAAGGTGGAAACTGTATTTACTGTGACTTTGCCTTGGAGAGTGATCAGATTACTCATCCTCGAAGAGGCTATATTTACTGAACTGCAAAATTTAAGATGAAATGATCCACTATTTATGTGACGAGATTTGCAATAGCACATGGGGGGAATTTAATATATGCTGATTAAAGTGGAGGAGTGGCTGGAGGGGGGGCAGGGGAGAGAGGAGAATCGCTGGAGAGGGGCAGGGGACAAAGGAGAATCGCTGGGTGGCTGGTGGGGTGGCAGGGGACACAGGAGAATCGCTGGGTGGCTGGAGGGGGGCAAGGGAAAAAGGAGAATCGCTGGGTAGCTGGAGGGGGGGCAGGAAACAGAGGAGACTTGCTGGGTGGCTGGAGGGGGAGCAGGGGACAGAGGAGACTCGCTGGGTGGCTGGAGGGGGGCAGGGGACAGAGGAGACTCGCTGGGTGGCTGGAGGGGGAGCAGGGGAGAGAAGAGCATCGCTGGGTGGCTGGAGGGGGGCAAGGGAAAAAGTAGACTCGCTGGGTGGCTGGAGGGTGAGCAGGGGAGAGGAGAATTGCTGGGTGGCTGGAGGGGGGACAGAGGAGACACACTTGCACCCAGCAGTTTCATTCTCTCTCTGTCACACACACACACACTCGCACATTCACTCTCTCTCTCTCACACACAGTCAATCTCACACATACTCTCTCAAACATACACACTCCAAGGAAAACCTTGCTAGCGCCCGTTTCATTTGTGTCAGAAACGGGCCTGTTTTACTAGTAAACTTAATTGGTTTAACAAGCTAATCAGCATTGATAACACTTAACAAGCAATAATGAGCACTAATTGACAATAATTAGAATTTACACGCACAACTTGCTGAGCATATTCTGTAATAAACTGCACCTAAACTCTAATGTATGCAGTTCAAAAGAGGCATGGCTATGGGCAGAAAAATGGGCATTTCATGGGCGTTCCAAAATTTACACGTGTAGTTATAGGATGTGTCCCAGTGTGCTTAGTTTTAGGTGCTAGGATAACAACTAAATCTATAAATCTAGGCGCCACTTAGAATACGCTTGGATGGAAATGTTTACCATGTGGATTTTTTATAGGCCTTATATAGAATCTGGCTCACTATCCAGCTTATAATCGAAAGAGAAAAACGCCTATATTTCGACCCAAATCGGGAGATGGGCGTTTTTCTTGCAAAGGCGCCCAAATCGGTATAATCGAAAGCCGATTTTGGGCGTTTCCAACTGCAATCCGTCGCAGAAATGGGTAAAGTTGGCGGGGGCATGTTGGAGGCATGGTGAAGGCAGAACTGGGGTGTGGTTATCGGCCGAGGAGAGATGGGCGTCTTTAGCTGATAATCGAAAAAAAAAGGCGTTTTTACTGCGATTTTGGGTCACTTTGTTTGGACCCTTTTTTTTCACGAACAGGTCCCAAAAAAGTGCCCCAACTGACCAGATGACCACTGGAGGGAATCGGGGATGAACTCCCTGGACTCCCCCAGTGGTCACTAACCCCCTCCCACCAAAAAAAAAACCACTTTAAAAACTTTTTTTCCAGCCTGTATGCCAGCCTCAAATGCCGTACCCACCTCCATGACAGCAGAATGTGTTCGATCCTGTCACAGCCTTTCCCTGGGTCAGATGTGGCTCTCGGGTGCAGTACAGGGTCACATCAGCATTGCATTGTGGTGGGTGTAGGGTATTGGGCTCCATGATTTCATTAGCTTGTGTTACAGTCTCACGATGTTGGTAGTTGGTAGGCTCTTCTCCCATGGTGCTTTTCCCCCTGCCTACTGGGTAAGAGTGTGCCCTGTTGTGTTTCCTGTTGTAGTCCATGCGGTAGTGGCCATTTTTGTAAGCCAGTTTTAGTTCCCTTTCCTGTCTTAGCCACGTTAGAAAGAGGGCATTGTACAGCATTCTGCCAGCTCTGACCTACTGATAATCTCAGTACCAGGGAGACTCGTTGCCAGTGGGGCACAACCTCTGATCTGCAGTTAACTGTGAGTAAACGCGGTTATTCCAATAAAGGATGTTTTTGGAGAGATTAGTCTTCAGGTGTAAACTGGTGTGCCAAGGTTATACAGCAGCAACAAGTCCTAGAGGCCTGGAGCACTTTTAGTGGGTACCGCAGTGCACTTCAGCCAGGTGGACCCAGGCCCATCCCCCCCTACCTGTAACACTTGTGCTGGTAAATGGGAGGCCTCCAAAACCCACTGTACCCACATGTAGGTGCCCCCTTCACCCCTAAGAGCTATGGTAGTGTTGTACATTTGTAGGTAGTGGGTTTTGGGGGAGGGGGGTTGGGTGCTCAGCACCCATGGTAAGGGAGCTATGCATGTGGGAGCTTTTTCTGAAGTCCACCGTACTGACCTAGGGTGCCCAGTTGGTGTCCTGGCATATCAGGGGGGCCAGTGTACTACGAATCCTGGCCCCTCCCACGACCAAATGGCTCGGATTAGGACGTTTTTGAGCTGGGCGTTTTTAGTTTCCATTATCGCTAAAAAAAACAAACGCCCAGCTCAAAAACGTCCATTTTTTCAAAAATACGGCTCGGCCCGCCCCTTCATGGACCCGTTCTTGGAGATAAACGCCCATGGAGATAGGCGTTTGCGTTCGATTATGCCCCTCCACGAGTCAACTAGAAATGCTGCCTTTTATTGCCTGGCACTATATTGTGGAATAATTTACTAAATTGTCATTTACTAAATAAAAATCTGGTTTGTTGATTTTGCTTTTACTAACTCCCAATGATGCTGGTTCAATTGATGGAGGCCCAGCCCCTCGGAACGGTTTTTCTTGGTATGTTTGTTAAAATCTACTTTTACTTTTAAGTGTCGCGTGCTCGAGGACCTTGGCATACTGTCAGGCTTCTTCCCCGGAGCACTGGGTTCGTGAGTCCATGGGCCACTACCGTGGAGCGGCAGTGGCAGGCAAGATCACCTTCCAGGTAGAGATGAGACAAGACTGGACCGGAACCCCGGACTGGAGTTCTACACAGGAATACACGGAACTGGAACGCACCGGACGGGTGCGCACTGGAGTGGAGCCCGCTGGACTGGAACACACTGGAGGGCCCCACTGGACTGGAACATACAGGAGTGAAACCCGCTGGACTGGAACACACTGGAGCGGAACCCACGGGACCGGAACCCGCTGGACTGGGACACACTGGACCTAGGCTTCACCTACGCTTGACCACCTTTCCCCGAGGGTTGAGCCCTCAGGTTCGGGCGGCCGGCAGGGCTTACAGGAAAGACCAGAACTGGAGCTTGTAATCAGGAACAGCAGGAATCAGGATCCAGGAGTGCCCCCAGGCACCTAGGCGAAGGCAGGGCAGACCGGCAGGGAATGTCCGGGTTCCGGCAGCAGGCAGGTTCAAAGCAATGTCAAGTCAAGGAACAAGACTACGGCTGGAGCTTCAGTATCACGGAGTACTGGCAACAGACTGAACAAGGGCAGAAGCTCCAGCAACAAAAGAAACATACACGGAACACAGCAGGCAAACACCAGAAGACTAGTCAACTATACAAGCTAGTAGGAAAGCTATGCCCAAGCTAACAAGTCATACACAGGAAACATACACAGAGCAAACGCAGGAGACTAGTAAGGCTATACACCATCGAACAACCAAAGCTGTGCCCAAGCTAACAAGTCATACACTGGAAACATACACAGAGAACTAGCAAAGCTATACACAGGCTAACAAGCCAAGCGGTGCCTAGGCTAGCTAGTCAAACACTAGGAACAAACACTGAGCACTAGCAGAGCTATGCAAAGGCTAACAAGCCACACGGTGCCTAAGCTGGCTAGTCTAACCCTAGGAACAAACACAGAGAACTAGCAAAGCTATACACAGGCTAACAAGCCACACGGTGCCTAAGCTGGCTAGTCTACCACTAGGAACAAACACAGAGAACTAGCAGAGCTATGCACAGGCTAACAAGCCACACGGTGCCTAAGCTGGCTAGTCTAACACTAGGAACAAACACAGAGAACTAGCAGAGCTATGCACAGGCTAACAAGCCACACGGTGCCTAAGCTGGCTAGTCTAACACTAGGAACAAACACAGAGAACTAGCAAAGCTATACACAGGCTAACAAGCCACACGGTGCCTAAGCTGGCTAGTCTAACATAGAAACTCACACAGAGCAAACACTGAAACAGTGTACAGAGCACTCTATACACCAGGGCCCTTAGATGAAATGCAAAGGCAAAGGCTGTAGTCTCTAAGTGATTAATAAAGCCCTTCAACACCAGAGGCACAGCTGCAGCAATCACCTTGCATCCAAACAGAGGCTTGACACACAGAGAAGGCAGCCCATAGGAAGGAACAGCAGGAGCCATCTTGGATACTGGCAAAGAGGAGGAGGCGGCAGCCATCTTGGAAGAGGCATGGCCCACACAGGTGAGGTTCAGTAGGGCAATCAGCACACAAAGCCAGAGAGAAACTAAGACAGACACAGAGACAAGCAGAAGCCAGCACAGCCACTGACTCTCAGAAACAGGGTAAGTCTGAGGGTTGTCACGGCCACAGACGTGACATTAAGTTAAAGTGTGAATGTTTGAGCTATCTGTTTTTAATTTGACTGGTGCACCTTTCATACTTTTTATATTGAAATTGTAAGTGTGATCAACATAGCAGTATCAAATCTGATAATAAACATAACATGGGTGGGGCTCCCTCATGTTTTACGTCTTTTGCATTTGTAAGTTAGGTGCACTGCTGAAACTTTCACAGGTACATTTACATAAGTGCAGGAATTCTGGACGTTTACACAAGGGGGGCTTAACTGGACGCCTAGGGCCAGGTTCTGTATATGACACTTAAAAAATTCACGTGGAACTCACCTAAGCATATTCTGTAAGATTTATGCACGGTATATAGAATATGCTTGGTCGATATCATCGTGCCTAAATCTGCGCACACCCATTTACCCCAACGAAAACCAGGTGTAAATCCCTGCTTGTAGATTTAGGCAAACTGGGCCGTATTCTGTAACTACGCACGTAAATTTTGGAACACCCATAAACACGCTCCTTTGATCTGCGCTCATTTATTTTGAACTGCGCGCTTCACCATTTAGGCACAGTTCATTATCGAATGCTCTTACTGAGTTGTGCACGTTACTTGCAATTATTGTCAATTAGTGCTCATTATTGATTGTTAAGTGCTGTTAAAAACGTTGATTGGCTTGTTAAGCCAATTAAGCTATGTGCGTAGTTTTAGAATGCACCTGGATTTTGGCATGCAGATCTAGGCGCCATATATAGAATCCCCAACCTAGTTTATAGAATTGTCCTTAAAACTGAAATGAAGTTTTTGTTATTGATTTATACCGAGGCATTGTCAACAGGGATGGATTTACCAATAAGAAGAGTAGGCAAGTGTTTCTGGGCAGCTAAAGTTACAGTTTATTGAATTTACTATACTGCTAGGATTTTTGTTTGAAAAAAAATAATAGTGGTGTACCAATTTAAAATAAAATAACACATTCCTTAGCTTCAGCAACAGATGAATCCAGGAACTGGTGGGTTGTATCCGCCTACCAGCAGGTGGAGATAGAGAACACTGAAGAGAAACAGTGATACTGGACATCCAGCTCCCTTTTACATCAGTATATCTCTATCTCCAGCAGGTGGTGGACGGATTTCTTCCAGCTCCTGGATTCCTCTTGGGGTGCTCCTGGGCATTTGTACCAGTTGAGCTTGGGGGGGGGGGGGGGCATCTGGCTGATGGTGCCAACCTTGAGGGCACACTTGCTCTGCCGGTCCCTGCCCTACCCCTTTCCCCCTGCTCTCTGTGAGCTCCCTAGACTTTTGTCTTAAGACGTACCAGAAAAGAACTGCAGCAATCAAATAGGAAAGAATCCATCATACAAAACCATTCATACACCTTGAGGTGAATTCTATAAATTGTGCCTAAAAAATCAGCGCTGGAAAACCCACTTAATCACTATTCTATAAACTACGCCTAAAGGGAGTCTTTTACAAAGGCATGGGTAACTTTTAGCGTGCATTAATGATTACCGTGTGCTAAATGTTAAAGACACCCATAGGAATATATGGGCTTCTCTAGTGTTTAATTTATGCTTATTTTTAGCATGCCTTTGTAGAAGGCCCACGAAGTTAGGTATGGTTTATAAAATAATGCTTAAGTCCCGGGTACTGCGCGTCCATTTGCACCAATGAAAATGTGGTGCAGATGCTGCTCCTAAATTTACATATGGAACCCCTTAATTCTCTAATTGCACGCGTAACCAAAACCCATGCCCACGAATCACCTATGATCCTCCTGTTTCTGTGCTCCCCTTTTCTGGACGTGTGTAAAATTTACTGTGTACATCTTAATTGGTTCCAATTAGCACCAATAATTGCTTGTTAAAAAGCAAATTATTGTCACTAATTGGCTCAATATTCAATTAAATTGCGCACCCAAATTTGAACGTGCAATTTTTGGCAGCTTTTACAGAGTTAGGGGGTTAGTAGCCACTTCAGTGGGGCAGGCACCCGGCTGTGGCAGTCATTTGGTTACATCATCAGTTATGGTGCTGCACCATCTTGTCCATAGCTGAGGGGGGGCCACTGGGGCTACAAGTCTGCAACTCACTGTCGCCTCCTTTTTTTCTGCTGGCTTCTCTCCCTTCATACCCTAATATTCCTCTACCTCTGGAGTCCAATCTGTTGTTATCCTGGCTAGGTTTTACCAGAAAGGAAGCAGAACAGACCCTAAGGAGGGTATGGGGCCCGGCTGCTACCGAATTATTTTTCATTATCTACTACTGACTACTTTCCAAGAATTATAACTTCCTGAAATGTAAATAGAGATGCGTCACTGGACTCCAGACGCTTGTTCGTTAGATCTGTAATTCACTTAACTGCAAAAACACCGAAATAAGGAGCTGCAGATTATAACATAACACAGACTGATTCCTGAAACCAAGTCCATCCAAACCAGTGTACCATAAGCAATGTAAAATACAAAAATACAGAGGACAAGGACATTGCTTCTCACCCAGCCAACCAAGAATCAAAGCAGCCCTAATTTTTAGGAAAATTAGAACATTAGGGCCAATATGCAAAAGGATTAAACCAGGCAGGAGATGTTCCTGCTCAGTTAAACCATGCTGAGTAGGCCAGGAGGGTATATTTAGCTGCTACATATCTCTTCTGCCCGTCACAGCACTGTCTGGGCAGAGCCGGGATTTACCTGTTTAGGACTATATTCTGTAGAAAAAAATGCATGCTGAGGGCTGTTCTATAGATGGCAGTCCAAGTTGAGTGCCGTTTACAGAATAGCGCATAGGGCTGGGATCCATGGCCAACTTTTGGGCATGAGGATTTCCACCAACTGAAATCTGGTAGAAATCCTAATGCGTAAATTAGGTGCGGAACCCCCAAATTCTATAATACTGCACACATCTTAAGTGAATTCCACAGACCCGCCCATGCCCCTTCCATGGCCACACCCCTTTTTCAGTTACACACTAAATGATTTGCATGCAGATCTTTATAGATTAGCCCATTGCAAGATGCGCAGACAAGTCCACATTGTTGCAAATTAATGCTAATAATTGTTAGTGGCCAATTGGGTGAGTGTCCAACTTTACACATGCAATTTTTAGCACCATATATAGAATCTGGGGGTTAGAGTGATATTCAGCCCACTAATGCTTGGATGCATAAAGAGAGGCATGACCAGCAGGAAAAAGGAGGTGATAGTGCCGTTGTATAAGTCTCTGGTGAGGCCCCATTTGGAGTACTGCGTGCAGTTCTGGAGACCGCACCTACGGAAAGATATAAACAGGATGGAGTCGGTCCAGAGGGCGGCTACGAAATTAGTAAGCGGTCTTGAATGCAAAAATTATAGGGACAGGCTTATGAACCTCAACATGTATAAGCTGGAAGAGAGGAGGGAGAGAGGAGACATGATAGTAACGTTTAAATATCTCAAGGGCATTTATGTACAGGAAGAGAGCCTTTTTCAAATGAAGGAGAGCTCTGGAATGAGGGGGCATATGACAAAGATAAGAGGGAATAGGCTTAGGAGTAACCTAAGGAAGTATTATTTCACAGAAAGGGTGGTGGAGGCGTGGAATGGCCTCCCGGTGGAGGTGAGGGAGTCTTGGACTGTTCCAGAGTTTAAAAAGGCATGGGATAAGCATGTGGGATCGCTTAGGAACAGGTAGAATTGTGGGTTACAGAGGATGGGCAGACTGGATGGGCCATATGGCCTTTATCTGCCATCATGTTTCTATGTTTCTATTAAAAATGCTAACGTGCCCATAGCACCGCTTTGTAAACATAGGCGTAATATTACAACCAAAAATCTGCACTAAAATCACCAAGCTAATGAATAGCATGGTGGACATACAAATGTAAACAGAGCAACAGAATAGGGAATTCTTCTCAATGGCCTCAGGCTTTTTTTTTTTTTGGTTGTTACTTGTTTTTAGTTCCTTACTACAACCATTAACCTATGGAAGTTTCTAGTACAGGACTTGCAGTACTTCACCTCAGATCAGCTTGGTAAAGGGACCCCAACATTTTTAGATAACCCAGTTGACAGCTTAATAAGAAACATCATTGTGGAGACTCATAAGTACATAAGTGTTGCCATACTGGGAAAGACCAAAGGTCCATCAAGCCCAGCATCCTGCTTCCAACAGTGGCCAATCCAGGTCACAAATACCTGGCAAGATCCCAAAAAAGTACAAAAAATTTTATACTGCTTATCCCAGAAATAGTGGATTTTCCCCATTTAATAATGGTCTATGGACTTTTCCTTTAGGAAGCCATCCAAACCTTTTTTAAACTCTGCTAAGCTAACTGCCTTCTCTGGCAATGAATTCCAGAATTTAATTACATGGTGTGTCCCTTTTCCCCCAGTGCTGGATATGCCATGTAGGTTACTATGTTGACATGTATGACCTAGGGGAATGCAGCACAAGATTTGAAACCAAGTGTTCATTGGTTTGAGTTTTAGCTGTGCAACGAATCTGTGTAACCTTTGACAAGCCAGGTTCATCTGCATATCCTGGTTCACATCACTGTTATTAAGTGGTGTTAATGATGACAAATGTGTGTAATGTCATGAGGCAGGGCCACGTTACTGTCTTATGTGGTGCTCTAAAAATATTATTGCCATTATGCAAATTAACATAGCAGATTAATTGTGGTTTCACATACTGGTTGACCAAGAGGACTGTAAAACAGAGCCAAGGATTTTGTTTTGACTTTTTTTAAAAGCCTGAAGATTATAAAGGGGTTCATTTACTAAGATGCACTAAAAGATTTAGCGTGTACTAAGTTAGACGCCCATAGAAATATAATGGTTATCTTATCATTTAGCACACAGTTATCATTAGCAAGTAAATTAGCACACCTTGATAAAGGGAAAGGGACTTGGAGCCAGGTGCACTAACTCCACGGAAAGAGCCCTTCCCTTACCGATCCCTTAGTGAATCGGTAAAAAACGGGCATGCATGAAGGAAATCGCATGCAAATGAGCTGCTCGCTGTTAGCACATTTGCACACGATTGATTTCCTTCCTAAGGAGGGGAAGCCAGTCGGCCAGCTGAGCATGCGCAGAGCAGCCAATCGTTATGCTAGCTGCTCTGCGCATGCCAAGATGGCTTCATACACGTCCTTCACTCAAAAAAAAGGACATCCCTGACGAGCACTTGGATATTTTTCCCTTCAGATTTTGTGATGGGCGTTCTTCTCTTGGACGTGTTTTTCTTATGTGCCCGAAATGACTACGCCGGAGAGAATCGGTGATCGAGACGTGCGAGGACATCCAAATCAAAACTATTTGGACATCCTTTTCGATTATGGCCCGCCAGGCCTCTCTCAGCCAATCACAGCACGTTTAACTGTCTCCAGCAGTTTTTGGGCATGTAAGAAAAACACTTCCAAGAGAAGGACGCCCATCTGAAGAATCTGAAGAATCTGAAGAAAAAAAGCGTCCAAGTGTTCGTCAGGGACGTCCTTTTTTTTTTTTTTTGAGTGAAGGACGTCCAAGTGTTAGGCACTTGAAAGGACATCCCTGACGAGCACTTGGATGTTTTTTTTCCTTCCGATTTTTGCGATGGGCGTCCTGCTCACAGCAGCCCCAACAAGAGGTGCAGACCTCCCATTAGGTTTTCCACAGTGTATGGGGTCGGAAACAGTAGTGCATCACATTATAATAGTAATTAGCTCATTTGCATTCCGTTTTCGTTAGCTGCTACCATGACAGGAAAATGGCTCGGATTACCATTTTGTGCATGTCCCAGTTAACTACTTGCGCGATAAACTGGCTAGAACCAGTTTAAAAACCACGTTGCTGGCTCGTTAAGTTTAGTGCATCTGGCCCTTGATATACTGCCTTTCTGTGGTTTTTGCAACTACATTCAAAGAGGATTTACATAGTTTATATAGGTACTTATTTGTACCTGGGGCAATGGAGGGTTAAATGACTAGCTCAGAGCAGAGGCATAAAGTGCTTTGGTGGGACTTGAACCCAGTTCCCCAGCATCAATGTCCACTGCATTAACTACTAGGCTACGCTTCCACCTGAAGTGTTTTGCTAACCTCTGGGACATAAAGGTAGGAGTAAAGCTTGTGCCTAACTATTATCCACCCAGGGTACTCAGAATTCCATTAAACTCTTTAATTGAGGAACATAAGGGCAATAGGCAGATTTAAGACAGGAAAATGTATGAGCTTAACACTGATTTTCAAACAAAATGGTAAAGGGTTTGCATCAATAGCCGTATGATATGAAGCTGAAAGATTTCAACATGTATACCCTGGCCTAGAGGATCAGAGTGATAAGGGATATGAATGTGATTAATGCATGAAGAGCAAACCTGTTTTAAGAAAAAGGAAACTTGTAGAAGGAAAGGCTGTAATGGGGACGATTCAGAAACAGCATCAGAAAGTTTTTTTCACAGAAAGGATGGTGAGTGCTTGGAATGTCTTCACAGCAGGGATGGTGGAGAAAAAGCAGTAAGAGAAGGGATAAAAACAGCAGATTTATAGTGGTAAATGAAGCAAATTGGGGGTAATCTATGAAGTAAGGTCAGACAGTGGAAAAAGAAACATACATGCACAGTGGTGTGTGATCACATAAAAATCCTTTAATCCAGAATCCAACATGGCCCGTGTCAGATCCAGGATTAATAGAATAAAAGACTTTTATTTGATTGCAAACCACTGTGCATGTGTGTTTCTTTTCCCACTGTCTGACCTTGCTTGAACTTGCATGTGGAATTTTTATCTTCCTGGGGTGTTTTTGTTTTAATTGTTGTTGGTAATCTATGAAGAACATTAGTTACAGTCCTAAACAGCAGATTACATTAGGATTCCCAAAAGCATATCAGTATCTCCTCCAGAACACAGCTATTAAACTGACTCATTCAGCAAAGTATTGTGAGCATGTGACTCACAGAAAGAATGGATCCACGGAATCTTAGCAGAGTTTAGGTGGCAACACCGGTAATTGGGAAGCAAAACCGGTGCTGGGCAGACTTCTACGGTCTACGCCCTGATTGTGACTGAATAGATATGGATGGGCTGGAGTGTAAATTTTAAGGGGCTTCGACATTAGCTTCAGAACTTTTAGTACAAAAAGAGTTCTGGACAGACTTCTACGAGAATGGCAAGGACAAATCAAACTCGGGTATAAAATATCACATACCATGTAAAATGAGTTTATGTTGTTGGGCAGACTGGATAGACTGTACAGATCTTTATCTGCCCTCTTTTACTATGTTACTATATTACTCTTTGGGGTTTTACATGGAATGTTGCTACTAATTGAATTGGGATTCCGGAATCTTGTATCGCTTTAGGATTCCAGAACCTTCAGAACTTTTAGTACAAGAACAGTACTGGGCAGACTTCTACGGTCTGTGCCCTGAGAATGGCAAGGATAAATCAAACTCGGGTATACATATAAAGTATTTCATACCATGTAAAATGAGTTTATCTTGTTGGGCAGACTGGATGGACCATACAGGTCTTATCTGCCTTCATTTACTATATTACTATGACTCCTCTTCTCATTGACAGACAGTGGTGTCTTGTCCATATGGTTCTAGCATTTGGTTACCCGTTGCCTCTCTTCAGTGATCTGACACCATACATACCTTGCTGTCCTTTATAGTCCTGGTATGATAAGATGATGTCTGTTCCCACCCCCCACCCTCACTTGGAACATACATGGGGTACTGCTTTTTATGTGCTGGTACCTCTGCTTTGGAATTACCATCCCTAAGTATGTTTGTCTGAAAAGCTTCTAAGTTAATCAGGACTTAAGACGCATTATTTTACTATTGCCAGTGGACTAAATGGTGTCCCTAGTGCTGGCCATTTCTGTTTGCAGTTGTAGAGAGGTGTTAGTCCACTCTTAAGGTTATCAATAGAAATCAAACAAAATAAAACATGGAAAAGAAAATAAGATGATACCTTTTTTATTGGACATAATACATTTCTTGATTAGCTTTCGAAGGTTGCCCTTCTTCGTCAGATCGGAAATAAGCAAATGTGGTAGCAGATAGTATATATAAGAGAAACATCAAAGCATTACTTTGACAGTCTGACAGGGTGGGAGGGTGGGGGTGGGTAGGAGGTATGCATGGGGACATCAAAGCATTTCATTGATATTCTAACAGGGTGGGTGTGGGTGAGAGGAGGGTGATACATTTTCTATCAACGTTTTGTTACTTGTTTCTCCTGATGCTGTTTTTCTTTTCCCTCCCTTGTCCATTGTGGTTTGAATGGAATTTGTAAGATTTGTGCTGTTGTTTAAAGTTTGGGTGTACACTGCTTTGATATTGATGGCATAACAGTCAGTAAACAACCATAGTGGAGCAGTTGCAACCCTGAACAGCAGATGAATGATTGCATCAAGTCTTTAAAGCATGGGGACTTTAGCACTGTGATACAGTCTGGGCATCCTTGGGACAGATAAGAAGGATCAAGGAGCCTGGGTAGAAGACTGGGACAAGAACATAAGCGTTTGCCATATTGGGACAGACCGAAGGTCCATGAAGCCCAGTATCCTGTTTTGAACAGCGGCCAACCCAGGTCACAAATACCTGGCAAGATCCCAAAACAGTGCTCATCCTAGAAAAAAGCAGTGGATTTTCCCCAAGGCCATGTTAACAATGGCTTATGGACTTTTCTTTTATGAAGTGTCCCAGACCTTTTTTAAACCCCGCTAAGCTAACTGCTTTTACAACATTCTCTGGCAACAAACTCCAAAGTTAATTACATGTTCAGTGAAGAAATTTTTTCTCCAATTTGTTTTAAAATTAGTACTGTGTAGCTTCACTTTGTATGTCCCCTAGTCCTAGTAGTTTTGGAAGAGTAAACAATCGATTCTCGTCTACCCCTTCCACTCCACTCTTTTAAGACCTCTGTCATATCTCCCCTCAGCCGTCTCTTCTCCAAGCTGAAGAGCCCTAGCCACTTTAGCCTTTTCTATAAGTTTTCTCATCCCCTTTATCATTTTTGTTGCCCTTCTTTGTACCATTTCTAATTCCATAATATCTTTTTTGAGATTTGGTAACCAGACTTGCACACAATACTCGAGGTGTGGTCGCACCGTGGAGCGAAATAAAGGCATTACAACATCCTCATCTTTGTTTTCCATTCCTTTCCTAATAATTCCTAACATTCTATTTGCTTTCTTAGCCGCCGCTACACACTGAGCAGAGGGTTTCAACGTATCATCAACGATGACACCTAGATCCCTTTCCTGATATGTGACAAGAGGGGACTTGTGTTGGGTTACATTTTGAAAATATATATGTACATTAAGGGCTGGATTCTATATATGGCGTGACAAGTAGAGTGCGTTAAATTGTGTGCGTGGCCAATTAACGTAAACTACTCAATTGAGCAACAAACCAATTAGTCATGCTAATTGGCCAGTAACAACCAATTATCACCACTAATTGGCAATAATTGGAATTTACATGCGTTTCCTTTTAGGCATATTCTAAAAGGAGGTGCATGTAAATTTCAATGTGTATAGCTGAAAAGGGGACGTGGCCAAGGAAAGCGTGTAGGCATGTCAGGGGTGCCAATCAAATTTACGCGCCTTGTAGAATTTGGGGGAACGTGCGTACCTTTAGGCATAGGCATTTACTCCAAGTTTTCGGTGGCATAAATGGTCGCACCAAAATGTAGGTGTGTTCCCATGGCCTATGCGCTAGGACATAGTTTATAGAATAGCGCTACGCACATTATTGAGATGGGCCTATATTTTAGACGCCATGTACAGAATCCAGCCCTAAGGGCATACACAGAAAACTTTTGTTTGTTTTCTAATAATTTTGGCTGATTTTTCAGACTTATTTTTTGGTTTATGGCAAAAATGAATGTGTGTAATATTTGATTAATGTGTGTTAAAATGTTTAATACATGTAAATCAATTTTATGCACATAAATTCAAATTCATGCAAATTATGTGCATGAAGTCAATTTACTGCATATGCTTTATGTGCATTATATTTTCCAAACCGAGGGATCATCCTATGCACATCTGCCAAGAGGATGGATGGGCCCACTTTGATCTTTATCTGTTGCTATTTGCAATTTTACTATGTACAGTAAAACAACACAAATGTATCCTTTAACAATCCTATATAATAATTCTCACCTCCAACGTCCTATCTTGCTGCCTGTGTCCGTGGCTTTCTTCGGAGTTGGTCTGCTAGGCTCCGTACATCAGGCTGACGTCACGTAGAATGCCAGAGCCGGAGGAGGAGGGGCGAAAGGGGCAGGGCACAGAGGCGGAGGCGGAGCTTGAAAGAGAAATAGAAGCGTTGAGGGGCGGAGTAGCCGAGAGCATCACGACCAATGGCAGGGAAAGAAAGGTTGGAGTCATCATTGGGCGTGAGCGGAGGGGGCAGAGCCATGGAGAGCGTGCTGCTGTGCCGAGCCGGTGCACTCGCGCGGTCCTACGCTGGGCACGGGGGAGGGGAGGACCTCAGGAGTCGGAGCGGCACTGCAGAGGAGGAAAGCAGGTGACGGCTGCCCCTCCGGGCCCCATGGGAGGGTGTGTGGGCAGCCGCCACGACTCCTCAGGAGGGAGGGAGGGACCTTGAAAGTCGGAGGGAGGGAGCTTGAAACTCGGAGGGAGCGAAGGACCCTGAAACACGGAGGGAGGAATCCTGAAACTCAGAGGGAGGGGGACCCTGAAAGTCAGAGGGAGGGAGGGGATGACCCTGAAACTCGGAGGGAGGGAGGGGGGACCCTGAAAGTCAGAGGCAGGGAGGGAGGGGGGACCCTGACAGTCGGAGGGAGGGAGGGAGGGAGGGAGGAAGGGAACGACCCTGAAAGTCAGAGGAAGGGAGGGAGGGAAGGGAACGACCCTGGAACTGGGAGGGAGGGAGGAAGGGGGCCCCTGGCACACACTCTCATTCTCACTCACACACACTCTCTCTCTCTCTCACAGACACACTCGCACCCAGTCTCACTCTCTCTCTCATAGACACACTCGCACCCAGTCTCACTCTCTCTCTGTCACACACACACACTCGCACATTCACTCTCTCTCTCTCTCTCTCTCTCTCTCACACACACACACTCTCTCAAACATATACACTCCGAGGAAAACCTTGCTAGCGTCCGTTTCATTTGTGTCAGAAACGGGCCTTTTTTACTAGTTTATGAAATAAACCAAAAAAGAAAATAGAACTGAATCCTGGAAAGACCATATTTGATTAGCTTGCATACTTATTACTAAGCTTCGGTAAAAGGGAACCTGCACTAGCATTGGTGCGTGTTTTTGATGTACACTGAGACCCCCTTTTATTGCAACGGGTAAAAGGCTTTTTTTTCTCAAAAAGAAATGGCCATTTTGGTTGGCAGTAAGGGCTCCCATGCTAACCCAGCGAGAGCCAGGCACGCGCTGGGGGTGGAAACTACCGTCAGGCTCCAGGGGTAGTTCTGGATTGGCTTTTGGTAAGCCTGCGGTGGGCTTACTGCCCCTTAGTTAAAGGGCCCCTAAGTCTCCATCAGTCTCTTTTTGTTTGTATCACAGAAAACGAGGAGTCCTGCTGAGCAGAGTCTGTGAGAGAATTCGATAACCTTGTGCCTCCATGTAGGGGCCCCCGGGGTGCACAGTAGGAGGTTATTCTATGAAGTAGGCACTTACTTTCCTTTCCAGAGTACTAGCATAACCCGATATAAACATACCTAATATTTAGCTGGTGTAGTGCAGGCACCCAAGTGGGGGCCCTGCTTAGGCCCCACCCATGCTCCGCCCCTTACATGTTATACTAGTAACACATGTTGGTACAGAATAGCACTTAGGCAGTGAGTGTGCACACATGTGCATATATACTAGAATTCTGAATATTTATGCACATGCCAGGTTCAGTAAATGGCGCTGAAAATTTGGTGCCAGGAAAAATCTGCGCCAAGCGCCTTTTATAAAATAGCACTTAGAGCAGATTCCCCTGCCTAACCATGGGTGCGAGGGCTTACACCTGCTAAAACTCGGCATGCAAGTTGAGGGGTTCTTTTACAAAGGCACGCTAGCATTTTTAGCACACACTAAAAGTAAGCATGCACTAAATGCGCTACCACACCTTTGTAAAAGACCCCCTGCGTGCATAACCCTGGTATTCTATAATACTGCACTGAAATGTTTGCAATGCCCAAGCTCCTCCCATGGCCACACCCCCTTTTGGGCTGCACACGAGGCACTTTGAGTACACAGCATTATAGAATAATTCATAGGCAGATCCACATATAAGTGCAAATTAATGCCAGTTAACGTTCATAATTGTTTATGGTTCGATAACTAAGTTTGCACGGGGATCTCAGATCCATGGCCACTTTTGGGTGACCTTTACAGAATCCAAGGGATGATACACCCGTAAATGTTAGCACCTAGGCTGTAACCTTGCCCTCCATATGGTTAGTTATGCCAAAGCAACTGAATCACCCTCACATCTTTTGTGTGCATTGCATTACATTGTGTATTTCAATACCGGTAGGTTCTAAGTGGTTTACAATAACACAAGAGCCAAGGCAGTCCCTCAGGGAAATAATATTAGGTGAACCTCTTAAAAAGTAAAGGAGCCCTTTTACAAATCTGCGGTAAAACGTGGCCTGTGGTAGTATGGATGTGTGAAAATTGCCATGTGCCAAGGCCACTTGTACCACGGCAGGAATTTCTATGATTTTAAATGGAAATCGTAAATTGCCACGCACTAATAAAAATATTGGCATGTGGTGATTTACTGCCTGCCTTATCTCCTCCTATTTAGAAGGCGGTAAGGGATCACGCACTAACCTGTCAGTAATCGGACAGCATGCGCCGATGGCCAACTGCCACCAGGCACGTTACTCCCTGCCCCCCCCACCCCACACTAGAAAATTTTCTTGCGCAGGTAACACCATGCAACAAACACAGAACTTCCACAGGGCACTATGGTGCTCCATGTGGTAATTCTGTTTTGCTACGCACTACCCACACAGTAGCCCCACAGCGCCTGGCCCCAAAGTCATCAGAGTATTGAAACATGGCTGCAAACACTTCCATATTTTTGGTGATTGATCAGCAATGAGTTTGTCATAAATTTTAAACCTTTTCATTCCCTCAAGTGCGAGCAAAACAGAATTAATTTGCAATAAGTCTACACTCATGCTGGACACCTCACCTAAACAACTTCACCACCACCTAGCAATTATCATCATGATATATGCAGACGCTGTTTTGCTTTAAATATAAACAGTTAAACATGATTTTCCGTCAGGAGGATCTGATCCTTACTGGAAATTTGTATCTGGGGAAAGGTCGTGGTTTTCATAGACCGGTGCAAGAGTTTCCAGAAAAGAGGTGGAAGAAGTTAAGCGTAGAATATGTTTTGAAGAAATTGTGAGAAACGGACTCAACCGGTTGTCAGTCAGGAAGTGGCAGGGCCCGATCAGTTTGCACTGTACAAAACATTGTGACAGTTGAAGTACCAGATAGTGAAGTGATGTCGTTTAGGTGAGATGGCCGGCATGAGTGTAGACTTATTGCAAATTTAAATTCAGGATATATCTCAACTTTTATTGAAATTGGTCACGTTTTGACAGAGTTATGCAGAAAAGAAGCTTTGCATAGTTTTCTTTGTTTTGTTTTGAAACACTGTGGGGCTCATTTTCAGTGCCTTTAGACTTATAAAGCCAATAGATTACTCTGTAGAATTGCAAAGTTTAGCTTCCTACCCTAGTCTGCAAATAACAGGACATAAAAGGATGTAAAAGTTTGGAGGGGTAAATTTGAGCAACTTTCATTTTTGAAAGTTTTGTATACTATAGGGTCAGTAGAAAGGGACTATGCAGTTTTTTTTTCACAGAGATATCGATGTTTGAAAAATTGCAATTCTTTTATGCTTTTATCCAAAACAATTTACTTTTTATTTTACTGACAGATGTTTTTCATTTTTTAAAGATGTAATTAGTCCAGCTGAAAATTTCTTTTGCAGGTTTATGCAGGTCATAAGCCCTCTATCTTGTGCTATAAATACATCATATGCCCCACTTTTGGTATCTCTTTGCTCAGTGGGTCACATATATAAAAGAAGCTGCTGTGGGTATAATATTGTTGGGGGGGGGCAGGGGGGGAGTGTTCTGTGAACATTAGCATTTTGGATATAGCTGTTTTGGGGGCGGGTGGGGGGGTCACTTGTCCATCACTGAGGCCATGAAAGTTAAGGTACCTCATGGCCCCAATCTGAAAACTGAGAAACTCCAAACCAAAGACACAAACGCTTGCAGGCCAACAAATTTGAATTTGAATGACCACAATAACATCAAACCCTGCAGAGATCTGAGTCCACTGGAAAGAGTTTTTGATTCTGCATATTTCTCTGGTTCTTCACATCATGACCCTGATGCTGACCTTCAGTGCCCATTGCTGGGTAAAAAGTATTGCAGAATGGGGTTTTTTTTTCTCTTTGGGATTAAAATTTGTCTTTTGAGTAAATAATCATAAGTGGTTAATAGTTCGTTTAAATATTTCAGCACTGATGTAGCACTTATGATGTATCTTCCCTTGGGGATTGTGTTTCCTGTTCACTATAAACTGATAAAGCATTTTTTGCTCTTTTTTAGGGGGGGGTGAGGGGGTCTCTGAAAATTGCAATCTGGAGTTGTGGGATTAGGTAACAGTGATATCAAAATGTCAGTATATTTAATCTCCTGACCATGTGGTCCCTTCTGTTTCCTAAGGTTCAGCTTGGATGTCCACGGAGCAAGGCCGTGGTCTCTCCCCCTGTCCTCAGGTGATGTTTTACAGCATCTTTCTCCCTGATGTTTCCTCTCTGCAGACATCTCTCTGAGGTTTTTGGAAGCTCTTGAATCTGTCTTTGCTGTCACTGGCTAAAGATTAATGGACTGTAGCTCATCAGTAAAGTATCCAGGCCTGTGGAGGAGGTTGAACCTTCACGGAGCCAGATGAGAGAGACGTTAGGAGCTGAAGTATCCACAAGCAAATTGTACATCTCTGAATAACAGCCAAACATATTCTATGTACCACCAGGCAAGAAATCAAACCTGAGACAACATGGACCCAGACCAGAAACCGGGAATCAACCTTCTTGTCCTCTCTGTACCCTGCAATTGTTTTTCACTGCTGTTGTTGATTTATGTATTCATTGTATTGATATGACTTATTAATCACATCTTCTATACCTTTGAAATAGTGTGGTTGCTATGTTCACTTTAAAAGTAATAAATAGAAATAAAACAAAACAAATGGAGAAAATAAGATGATACATTTTTATTGGCTAACTTAATACACTTTTTAACTACTGCGGAGGAAGAAGACCCTGGGTTTCAAAAACTAGTCAAAAATTGCATTACCTTTTTTAGGTGCCCTTTTACAGAGCTACAGCAAAAAGTGGCCTTGGTGTACCCTTGCGCAGGTTTTTCTGCACGCTAAGGACATTTTTGCCACAGCCGTAAAATGGCTGGTTTTCAAAACATTTTTGTATTAATGGCCATTTGCTAATGTTGCCATTCAAAAAAATTAGTGTGAGCACTTACCCGCACTATTTTGGAACTGATTAGCACAGGAACGCCTCCTTACAAGCCCCTCCCCCCCAAAAAATAGAACATTTTTTTAGCGCATGGATTAGCATGTGCGAAATTGGCACTTAACACAGGATACCTGAGCACGACCCACAGTTTGCCATTTTAAGCTGTGTTAGCACCTAATGCAGCTAAGGCCCTGTTAATTAATCTGCACTAAGGGTGCACTAGCATTTTTAGCGCACACTAAATGCTAAAGACACCCATATATTCCTATGGGTGTCTCTAGTATTTAGCATGCGCTAAAACTGCTAACATACCTTAGTAAAGCAGGGTCCCTAATTAAAAAAAAATCCCCTTATTGAGTTATCATCATTTTTCTTTATTTATATTTACTGCATTGGAAGTAAATTGCATCAATATCAATATTTAAAAAAAAAAAAAAACCTTATACAATACATTGATTGCCACCCACTTGTCCCTCTATCCAGGCTTCCGCACCCCACTGTTAATATCTGTAATATATCTCTCCCCACAACTTCCTCAGTTGTCCTTGCAATATATCCAGCTGCAAACTATGCCAAAACATTTCACAGGACCCCACGGTCATTCACAAAGGAAAAATATTCAACATTAAGGAATCGTTCACATGCTCATCTTCCAATGGGGTATATATCATTCAGTGTAAAAAATGCAAGGGAAGGCCTGCTACACTACATTGGAGAAACCAGTCAGATGCTAAAGAAGAGATTTCATTTACAAAGACACCATATGAAAAATGGTAGTACCAATAAAGATGTCACGCCTGTGGGGCAGAAGTACCAGTGATTTCAAGGTAAGAATCCTTAAAGGGAACTGTAAAACAATACAGGAAGACCTTTGAAGTCAGAATGATTAAATATTTTGACACCCACCAGACAGGACTTAAAGATCTAGCCCATTATAAACCATAAAATTGTACTGCTTTGTCACCCTCCTGTCTCCATGCATATCTCCCTGTCCCTCATCCACCAGACTCTTCCTCTCACCTATCTACCCCCATCCTGTTAAGACTGTCACTGGACTGCTTTGATGTTTCACTTATATATACTTTATTTCCGATCTGACGAAGAAGGGCAACCTTCGAAAGCTAATCAAGAAATGTATTGTTATGTCTTTTCCATGTTTTATTTCTATTGATTACTTTTAAAAGTGGACTAACATGGCTACCACACCTCTCTACTCAGTTGTCCTCCAAATTATCTCTTTTTATTATCTGTAAAGTTATCTGAATGGGAGTTACGTTTCCTCATCAGATCAGAGCAGGGGTGGGCAACCTCGAGGGCTACAACTCACTCAGTTTTTCAGGATTTCCCCAATGAACATGCATGAGATGTATTTTGCAGGCATTGCCTCTATTGTATGCAAATAGATTTCATGCATATTCATTGAGGAAATCCTGAAACTCTGACTGGGTTGTGGCCCTGAAAGACCAAGGTTGCCCACTCCTGCAGCAGAGGAACAGACAGTAAGGTTATTCCAAAAGATGTTCCAAAAGATGGGTGAAGTGCTTCAAAAAGGTGGTAAATGAATCCAAACTAATTAATTGACCTCGCTTTCTCTCTCTAGTCTTCCCATACAAACAATCCTGCTGCAGCGTTTTTGATCAGTTTCATGCAAAGATTTCTTTATCTTGTGTTGCTGAGCTCAAGTAGCAGATTTATTGCTGCTGTTTATTACCTGTGTCTGCCCTGAAAAGAGAGATCTAATGAGAAAACCGTTGGCATGCAATAACCTTGAAAAGTTTTATAACTTCAAGGTGGGAGTTTACAGATGGTATGTAAGCAAAGGAGTCTCTATACTCCAGTTGTTTCAAGTAAGAATGCTATAGAGCATGAAGCTGTTTCATAAAGAGCGCTTCCTTGATTTTAGCTTGGTTACAGTACTTTTGAAGTTTTGTTTCTTCTGCATTCTCTGTTGTATGATTGCCATGCAAGGCCACCGAGAGGGGGGGCAGAGGGGGCAAAATTCTCTGGGCCGGGGTCTCTCTCTCTCTCTCTTCTCCTGACGGGACCTGAGTGATCGCGTCCTGACAGGATCAGGAGAGAGAAAACTACGGCGCCGGGCCCCCCATGGAGGCTGGGGAGGACCTGGAGCTTCCTCCAGCACTGCTCTTCTGCCCATTGCCGAACGACTGCTTTTCCTCTCAGGCGCGCATGCTCGGAGGAAGATGTCTTCTGCTGGTGGGCCTCGGGATACCCTCCAGCCAAGGTATTTTAATCCTGCAGCGATGGGGGGGGGGGGGTGGTACCGGATGACGATTTGGGGGGGAGCACCAACGGCCCTGCCCCAGGCCCGGTTCAGTCTCTTGGCGGCCCTGTTACCATGTACCTGTAGATGTAGGTTATTGTTTGTGAATAACACTTATAACTGATGTCTGATAATGAAGGATACTTCTATTTGGTGCTGATATCTTTTATTACACTTCTAAAATATTACATTAAAGCACATCCCTTATGGAAAGTTTGTTTAGAAATAAAACGGAAATAAAGCAGGAAAAAGGAAAATGAGGTGATACTTTTTTGTTGCACTAACTTAATACATTTTGGACTAAATTCTATATACGACACAAAAAAAAAAAAAAACAGGGCCTAGGCGTACTTTATAGAATAAGCCTAAATTTCCGCACAGTTTATAGAACATGCTGAGCGCTCGTCCCTACAACTAAATTTAGTTGCTGGCAGTTACGCCAAGTAAAACTTGGTGTAAATGCAGACACCTAAATTATGCATGATACGGGTGTATTCCATAACCACGTGCATATATTTTAGAGACAGCCACGACTCACCCATGGCCACGCCCTCTTTTCAACTACGTGACTTAGAATTCACACGCATCACATTATAGAATGCTCTTAGACAGTTGTGCCGGGCGGGCCCCCCCCTCCCCCCCCTTGGAGACCAGACCCTGGGGATCTTCCCCCACCCCCCTTTGTGGCCCTGCTCAGGTGGTCAAATATATTCACTGCAAAGGAAATATCAGACAGCTACAATGTTCCAGGCCTCTGCAGGCTCCCAGAAAAAAATCCAGTACTGGCCAGGATATGTTCTCAGACCTGCAATATGCTCGGACATCTGCACTTCTGCAATCACAGTGCACAATCTAATGTCAGATTATGCGCATGCAGCTTGTTTGCTGACTCTTATTTCCACTGGCACCAACACAAAAATCCACCTCACCGTGAAAATGAAGTTGTCTGTTCCATATGCCAGTTTCTTTCAGCCCAATGAACCATCTTACCACCTGGGTACTAGTCAACAATCCCTTACCTGTGTATCAAGCCATCTCAGGCTGCTCAAATGCTTTTTGCCATGAAGATTTTTCACGAGTTAATAATTTTCTCGTGTTTCTCACTAAAATACTGGTTAAAGTAACACACTTAGGATGCTCAAACTTAGCTTCAATTTCCTGATATGAAGGAGTTCTAGCTTGAAAAACCTACTTTGAAAACTCGTCCTACTAAAGAAATCACAGTAAGATATGGGTGGTGAATGATTTGTTAAATGCTGGTTCCAGGGTTTAACATAACCCATCTATTCAGCACTGCCAGCCATTCAGGGACTGCTTCCGAATGTGCATGTAATGTGTTCACCAGGCTTGAAATATTTATTCAGTTTAGGCCTAAATTAACATGCAACTCTTGCAGATAACGGCTGAATATTGCTATCCAAACAATTTTTTTTACTCGCCCTCACCCTGCCTCATTTTATACAGATGGTAAAGAGCTATTTATCGATTAAATATTCCAGGTATCTACCTCCCATCCCATCACCTGGCACTGACTGAACAAAATCTAATAAAGTGAGTATAACTCATATGAAGTCTTGAACACAAACAGCCTTAGGGTAAAATGACTTTCCTCAGCTGAGGGATTGCTTCATTTATTTTGGCTAAAACCCTGCACAACTGTTAACCACTTGGACAACGGGCTGAAGTTCTGACTATAAATAATGATGCAGGTTTGTCTCCCTACACCTGGCCCTGTTTCATGGAAGGGGAAGAGAGGTGTGGTAGCCGTGTTAGTCCACTGTTAAAGGTTATCAATAGAAATCAAACAAAATAAAACATGGAAAAGAAAATAAGATGATACCTTTTTTATTGGACATAACAATACATTTCTTGATTAGCTTTCGAAGGTTGCCCTTCTTTGACGAAGAAGGGCAACCTTCGAAACCTAATCAAGAAATGTATTATGTCCAATAAAAAAGGTATCATCTTATTTTCTTTTCCATGTTTTATTTTGTTTGATTTCTATGGAAAGGGAAGCAACTTATTGTAGCTGATATTAGAGATGGGGTCTACTGGCGCTGGTAATGTTGGGAGGGGAGTTGTTCTGATTAAACACAAGCTGGAATGACTTCTTCAGTATGTCTGAGCTCTTGATACATTTCATTAAAATAAACCGTATCATACAGCTGTGCACTGCTTTACTTAAAATGAATAATGCAGTCTGCATATGACCTTGGAAGATGTGTTATTCATGAAAAAGTAACAGACTCCCTTAAACTCCAAGAGAGCCTCTTAAAAGTGGCTGGTTGTGGATTCCATTAAACCTTCCTTCCCCCCCCCCCCCCCCCCCCACTAAATGCTCCTTTTTGAACATCCCTCCACCCTCTGATCCCCTCTTGGCAGATACCAAGTGTCTCCTCAATGGCTAATGGGTGGGCAGGAATGATCCCCAATCACTCCTACTCATCGATGCCCACATGCCCCTTAGCATTGGTCTTGCAGTATTACCCCACTAGGGGTTGAGTTGCCCAATAAAGAAGCTCAATTACCAAGGCCCCGTTTCCCCATTCTGTGCATCGCTTAAATACACGCTACCAAGTAAACATCGTTCCACTTTGTTATATAAGGGCTTCAGCCATGACTATTTCTTGAAGTGACTAGGTCAATTATATAAGTGGAGTGGAGGAGTGGCCTAGTGGGGTGGTGGACTTTGGTCCTGAGGAACTGAGTTTGATTCCCACTTCAGGCACAGGCAGCTCCTTGTGACTTTGTGCTAGTCACTTAATCCTCCATTGCCCCATGAAAGCTGCATTGAGCCTGCCATGAGTGGGAAAGCACAGGGTACAAATATAACAAAAATGGATATCTGAATTAAGGAAGAATTCCAGATTCCCAAAAAAAAAAATAGAAGTATTTCACATAAAAATTTATTTTATATCAAAACAAAAACTTGAAACATTTAAAATACATCCAGGAAATATATACAGAGATCACACATATGGCTTTTTACTGGTATTGTACAAATTAGGAAGAAGCAAAGTCCTGCTTGCCAGCAATTTAAGCTGAACATGGGGCTGCTACCTTTTAACATGAACAATTGTACAAGATAAGGCAGCAGATTATAAAGTTGGAGCTGTGCACTGGAGAAAATGCATGCCAGCACAAGAAATGACCACGCATGGCAAAACAAATCAGTAACCCTTTAACGAGGTTTAATGCTCCCAAACATTTTATAAAACACATTATCAGAAGATGCTCTACTGAACTCCTTAAAAGCACATTCTGCTTCAAGCACATTTGTTTAGTCAAGGGCTCAGCGATTATTCTCATGTTCACCACAGTGCAAAAAGAAAAACAGGCTGGGTGATGCCCCAATCTCAGTCACTATGGGTCACCATTGGCCACAACTCAGAGCCCAGTTTGGTTTTTAGATGCTACAGAAACACAGAAAAGAACCTCATGCCAGACAGAGAATCTTGAGGCTGGGCTACTGGCTCTGACCACCCTTGTAGTGAGCTTATCCGAGTGAAACAATAATCAGTCTCTACTGCTCCACAGTCAGAAGCAACCACAGGCTGTTTCCACAAAAGACCAGAGGAAACCCTTCAGCTCAGTCTTATTGAGTTAGAGTGTGCAGGAGATAGGCGTTAAAGACCGCCCAGGCGCTATACTGGAGTCCAGCCAGCTAATGAGGTCTAAACTAGTTTTCACAAGTCGGAATTCAATCTCTCCCCCTGGAAAAAGAAAAATGGCATTTGTTAATTAGTACATGAAAAGAATAAACAAAAAAAAACATGTGCATGCTTCCTCAAATTTAAAATCATTTTGAACAATTTTCATATTTAGGGAATCAGCTAAAATTGTTAAAGACGCTGCACAATGAAAAAGGTGAAACTTCTGCTAACCTCCCCCTCCACAGAGAAGTCCTAGTTCCAATGCTTGTGCATGCTTGAAATTTCAGAAACTGAAATGAGCCCGATGCGTGGAGTCAGCATTGTGTCTTAGAAATCATGGTAGCCATTCCCAACAGAAAGATGGCTGCACTTCTGAAAATGTTAACCTGCAGGTGTAGTGGTCAGAGCAGAGAAATAAGAGCCAGGAGAACTCTTGGGACTGACGTCCCAGCCATTTGCCCTATAACCGCAGACAAGTCCCCTTCTCTTTGGTCCTATTCACTCAATGGACATTATGGAGGGCCCTCCCCCTTCCTTTCTTTCAACAGGGTCACTTCTACAGGTCTCTAAATGCTGGTAAGCAGCTTTTCCAATACAGATGTTGTGGCAAATGTGCTCCTGAAAGTTGCAACCCTACTTGGAGAGGGGCTACGATGCCATTAGCACAAACCCTACATTGTGATGACACCAATAAAAAGAACAACAGTACCTGCATTTTCTCCATCTCTGTAGGCTGGTCTTGAACATTAGTGTCAAGTAAACCATTGATGAAAAATCCTTTCCCATCATCTATGTTCACTGGATACCAGTCTGAAGGCTGTTCTAAAAGCTGTAGGAAGGAGGAAAAAAAGACCTCTGTAACACTTCCTTACTATTTCCTGTTTATTAGCATTTGGGTAAACTTGGATTTTTAGAATAAAAATTACCCAACTTTTCAGAGCCAAGCTCAATATAGTTCTAGTAAAATGGGCATTTCCCTGCTTCAGAGGACTCATGGTCTAAATCTGTCCCTGAGGCAATGGATGACGAAATGACTTGTCCAAGTTCATTTCGTCATCGCTGGTTCTCATCCCACTGCTCTAACCACCTGGTTACTCCTCCCAGCACAAATGCGTAACATGTGCCCCACAGGCCCGTTGCACAGCAATGGTACATAGGTTACACTGGTTTCAACTTTTACTACAAAATGGGGAACATGTTTGACAGAACGCACCAGCTTCATTCAATATGTCCTGCTGTATAAAAGAAGCAAAGCAAGTCTCAAATGTATGCCCAGGTCAAAAGTAGAGAAGCCAAATGCATCAAAGGAAGTGTCAAAAGCAGGGAACATGAAAAAGAAAAATATGAATTCCATCAGTCAGCGATGTCACACTGGGTGTAAAATTATATACTATCACATTCGAAACAGTCTATCAATATAGTGCAAAACTTTACTACCCGATACCAATAAAAACTTTTTTTTTAATTTAGGAATAATTAACTTTACACAAAGTGTGAAATCACTGGTGGTTTGTATTTCGGTTTTCTCTCCATACTCAATAGGTTTTGACCTAGATTTGTTCCCCACCCCCCATTACCTGACTGTCTTCTTTCTGCCATTTGCTAATCATAAGGACATAAGATTTGGCCTAAGGGTTTCCAACAGTGGCCAATCCAGGTCACAAGTACCTGGCAGAATCCCAAAGAGTAGCAACATTCCATGCTACTGACCCCAGGAATGAGGCTGCTGGCCTTAGATTCTGCAAGGACAGCCCAAGGGAGACAATACTTTAAGCAGCTTGTACCTCTCATGCTCTCCATGCACTAGTAAAAATTTAGATACAGATATATACATATTATGGGGATCTAAAGATATTCTATAGCAGGAAACATTGTGATGTGGGTGTCTGTCAAGCAGTAACCTCTTGTGCAACATTCTGTCCTGTGCTGCTGCAAATGAACCTAACCAAGCCGATGCCTTACAGGCTCTACTGCAATTCCCAATTCAAAATGACTATGGTGCTTCTTTGCCCTTCACATGCCTCCAAACTTAATCTAGGTTAACTCTGCTCAACAGCACTGGCATATGCCAGCCTGGACACACATCCAAGTTACTGGTGCACTCAGCAGAACATGTGTGTAAGCAGGTAGCCACCGTTTTTTAATATCCAGTAAATCTGAAAGGATTAAGGGCGTTTTCTTAAAAAGGACCATTTGTGGCTATACTTGTAGCTTGCAAACTATCAGCCCAAAGGTGTGACTTTTAAGGGGTCCTTTTACTAAGCCACGGGAAAGGGGGCCCTGCTGTAGCGGCAGGGGCTGTTTTTCCTGCGCTCTCAGGCTAATTTTACCGCAGCGGGTAAAAAGCCCCTAAAAAATGGCCATGCGGTAAGATTACTCTTGCCGTGTGGCTATGTTGGGGGGGGGGGGGGGGGGGGTGGAGCTCTTACCGCCACCCATTGAGGTGGTAGTAAGGGTTCTTACAGTAACCTGGCGGTAACCAGGCAATGTGTGGTGATACCTGGTTACTGCCGGGTAAGCGCTGTGCTATAAAAAAAAAAAAAAAGTTTCATGCACTCGAGGCAGAACTATCGCTGATGGCTGCATTGGGCCAGCAGTTGTTCTGAGTTTGCGTGTGGTTAGCCCACATTGGGCTTACAGACACTGTGTAAAAGGGCCCCTAAATGAATCTATAATGAAACGTCTTCTGCACCCCCACCTCCACCTCCACCATCACAGAATGTACTTAATTGGTTCATTAGGATGCCCAAGTCTCATTTCTCTACTTCAGCACCCATCAATAGGCTACACAGTCCTTTAGCATGACAGTCTACTCCATTTTCCCAAGGGTAGCGCGGTCAGCATACAAAACACTGGACTCAAAATTGCTTCCAAACTACAAACGAAAACCAATCCCTCACTAAATTTTAGCATCTTTTTTTCTTTCCTTCATAGTGCTTCACCTTGAAATGCAGCATGTTACCTCAGATGACCCTTCTGCACCAAAATTCCCGATGGTTCAAGAGGTTCTTGGGTCATTAGGGAACTTTTTCTTCTTGGGAGGGGGCTGCCCAAGTGGGCCCAAAAGCCCCCTGCACTCCCCAACCCTCCTCGAGTCAGGTGGCAGTAGTAATACCCACCTGCTCCTGACTCCAGTGGCACCATCTTGAAAAACTGCAGTGCTTGACCCCTTCTGGTACATCAGCATGCAGCACTAGGGGTCAGTCTGCCAAATAAGGGGACCTGGCAAATATTCCCTACAGAATAGCGATTGGCTACCTGAACAGTGTATGCTGTTTTTTGTTTTTTTCTGTCGGCATGCATTTTTTAATAACCAGTAATTTACAGTATTGGGAGAACATAAGAGTAGCCATACTGGGTCAGACCAATGGTCCATCTAGCCCAGTATCCTGTTTTCCAAACAGTGGCCAAGCCAGGTCACAAGTACCTGGCAGAAACCCAATTAGCAGCAACACTGCATGCTACCAATCCCGGGGCAAGCAGTTGCTTCCCCATGTCTGTCTCAATAGCATATGGACTTTTCCTCCAGGAATTTGTCCAAACCTTTTTTAAACCCAGATACACTAACCACTGTTACCACATCCTCCAGCAAAGAGTTCCAGAGCTTAATTATTCATTGACTGAAAAAATATTTCCTCCTACTTTTCCATGACAACTTCGAGTGTCCCCATGTCTTTGTACTTGAAAGTGCATTATTACATCTGCCCCTTCAGTACTGCTTTCTTTAAAAGATTCAATACAACTCTTAAAAGTACCAACTCACCATTTCAAGTTCTGCTGTTATTCTCTGACTCTCTTCTTCCGTTCCTGCAAGTTAAAGTGACAGGTCAGTCAACCAGGAGCTACACAGCAGCACAGGTAGGCAGAAAACAAATATAAACAAATGACTTCTGTTTTCCCTTTATTAATTATATGCAGAGCCACCCTTCATTACAACAAAAGGCCATGTTTATTTGTTAAACAAATAAGGACAATGGCTGCTTCTATGAACCTCTCATCAAGGGTGTTGTGTAGTCAAACAATTAATATCAAATAAGAAAAATTCATTCACAGTTCCACCTTTTTTGTGGTAAAGAAGGGACCCAATCAAACAACATAATGCTTCACAACAGGAACAGATGAGTGGAAATAACAGATTCTCGCCTACATTACATTTGTGTAATAATGAAACACACCCTACCAGGTCTTTAAAAGCAAACCTTATTTCAAATATGCTAGCAAAAGAGATTTGGTATCATTTGCTAAGTTGCAAATTATGATTTATAAATCATTGTTTCAGCAGAAAAGTTGCTCACGGTGCTCTATACAATAGAAAACGGCAAGACAGTCATAAAATGGAGGCGGGAAAGGTATTATTGCAGATCACATGAAAGCACCATAAATCAACTCATAGCCAGTCTGTTACAGGGATATCGGCAGAATACATACAGAGCTGGCAAGTTACCCATTCCAGGAGGGAGAGTTTTCTGGCCGGTCCTGGATCTCAGTCAATCTCATCCTGGTGCATTATGGGACCTGCAGCACTGATTTAAAGGGATAGAATCATGGCCTACAAATCCTACACTGTTTTGGGATGGAAGTTTAAAATCAAGACCAGGCAAAAAAGTCTCCCTCCTGGAATGGGTAACTTGGCAGCTCTGTACATAATAACAGGAAAAAGAATGTTTAGGTTGGAAAAAAAAAACAAACCTTGTCTTCAAATGAAGATGTGTTTGTATTTTTATTTTAAGAAACCCTACGCTTGCATTATTCCTGTAAGCTGTACTGCACCATACTGTTAGAGCTCACATTCGTTTAACAGGTTCAGGGGGGGTCTTTTATGTAGGCGTGCTGGCATTTTTAGTGCGCATTAAAAATAGGTGCGTGGATCCTGCCCAGATGGCTATATGTCATGCAGGTTTTACCACTGAGATTGCTCCGGAAAGATATTAAGCATTTTTTATCAATTAGTGGGGCAGTTTTGCTGGGCAAAGAAAAAAGCTAAGCTTAAGCTGTGGTTCTTGCTGGGGGCGTGGCAACAAGGGGGTTTGGGCCTCCCTAACCTACAATATTACAACCTTGCTAGTTTATTGAGACTGGTGAGAGATTGGGTCTTCTCCTCGAGCTCACATTCCCCTTTAGAGTTGGAGTAGGCTTATTTTAGTCCCTATAGCTTAATTACTCTGTTACATACCAACAACACGTCGCTACCAAAGTCTTTCAGAAATTGTATACTTTTGATACGTTTACGAGGCGCATGGAGAACTTTGGGGAAGAAATTGGGGGGGGGGGGGGGGGGCACACCGAATACATCAGAACTGTTGACCATAAGAGGGAATCTGATGTTCACACCCAGGATGGAGAACCCGGTTTTTAGTAAAATGGGCAAGAAAAGGACTCACATGTCTGAAGACAATTTTAGACACTGAAGGGAACATTAAACCTTTAAGACAGCTCATACCTGATGAAGAAGGTGGCTGGGGAGATATCTTGGGTTATGGCCAGATAAAACATTATGTCCAATCCTTGGATGGGGAGGCACTTAAATTCCAATTAGGGGAGAAAATTAAACAATTTTTTGAAGAAATCTCAGATGAAGCCCCAAGCATATCACACCTCCAAAAGAAATTATGGGCCCTGACACCGCGGGTGGAGCTGTCTTCACTTCATCAATGATAGGAGGCGGATACGAATGCAGATTTGTCTAACTGGGACATTGAAACACACATTAAGGGTATCCCTCAACTGATTAGTGGAGCAAATTATAGAGAATGTGCATTTAGGGTGCTACATAGGGCATATTTTACACAAATTCAACTTTTTAGATCCGGAGGGATAAACACACCAACATGCTTGAAATGCAATTTATTGGAGAATACTTTCTACCATGCATTTTGGGAATGTACAATGGTTCAGACGTTTTGGAGGAAGATAGTGACTTTTTTGACTTCATTGCTATCACATAAACTAGTAGGTACTCCCTTGCAACTGATACTGGACTGCCCAGGGACATTTCGGGGACTAACTGCAGATAAAACACTGTTATGTCGTAAGCTTTGCTTAATAGCGAAAAAATGCATCCTAAGTCCTGGACATCAGATAAGCCCCCTTAATACTGGTATTGGCGCAATCAGGTACACCTACTGATGACATGGGAAGCAAGAGAATCAAAAGGTTCATGCCGCTGCAAAAAGCACTTTCTTAAACTGTGGGGGCCTATGTTAGACACATTATCTCAGAGAGGATGGAGCCTTATACTTAATACGTTATGAATAAAGTAATAAATAAAGGTTCATACTTGTGGTTCAATAACTTGATACACACACTTGCTGGGAAGCAAAGGGTATGAGGGTGGGGGAGACACTGGGAAGGGAGAGGGAGGAAGGAAAAAGGATCATAGGGCAACTTCACTTCAATTTACATTGTATAATGTTCAGATGAGTGGCAGTTGAATGTATCTGCATTTGATAAGGCTGAAATTGGCGAGTGAATAAGGATAGGATAAACTAACTGCAATAAATACATAATACACTACAAGTGGTCAGATAGAAGATAAACGATAGATCACAGCAACTGGTTTAAATTTGAAAAAGCTTTATTGGGTAAGGTCTGTTCCTTTTCAAAAGTTGAACATTTAGATTTTAAAAGCCTGGTAGGTCAAATGTTTTCTTTGAGATAAAGGGAGGGGGGAGTAGAGAATTGGAAAGGTCGATGATGGGGTGAAGTACCATATACTTGTGGCAGACAACCTTTTCTAACTGAGTGTTATCAAATTGAAATTGTATATGTGTATTCTTTATGCGGTCATAAGTGTTGACAAGTCAAAAGGTTCCAGACGAGATCAGGTCAGGGCATTCTAGACTAGTGAGCTTGGAATAGATGTTGAGCAAAAATGGTGGAGACTATTATAGAGTATAAAACTCCATATTGTATCTTCAGTGCTATTGACCAATTCCAGAGGGGATATAGTTTTATTACTACTTAATCCTTAAAGCTGTGACTGACTACTAGGGAGGGGGGAGGGGGGAAGGCTGCGTGGAGAAAGGAGAAAATGTTAAATCTTGGATGCTGAATAGTATTCTGTTGTTCATATGCAGCATGTTCTGATATTTCAAAGTTTTGTAATGTGAAATGTATTGAATATGTTTAACGTGCTGGATTTTGTTGAAACATAAAAAATAGGTGTGCGCTAAACGCTAACGATGCCAATGTATTCCTATGGACATCTTTAGCGTGTGCCTACTTTTAACGTGCGCTAAAAACGCCAGCACACCTACGTAAAAGACCCCATTCCTATGGACGTCTTTAACGTGCCTACTTTTAACGTGCGCTAAAAACGTTAAAAAAGACCCCCCCCCCCAAAGAATGAATGGAGTTCCACTCCCAGTGCTTCAATCTGTACATGTCTATTGCTACACCACACAGAGGATGGATAGCAGTTTACCACTGAAAGCAATTAGACACAGAAGAGGCCTTTTTGTAATATCAGTTATAGGAGAGGGAAATCTTTATGAAAAGTAGCAAGTAAACACCAACAAAAAATAGGCTGGTTAATGGGAAGCTCAGTACCATCAACTGGAAAATGTTAGTCTAACAGAGGAGTACCTAAAGGAAGCTGGGAAGGTAAAGCACCCAAGAAAAGAAGTTCAAATCTAATACCAACCATCGGAAGAGGAGGGCATGGGCGAGACCTGAAATGGGTACAATTCATTCGTGCTGTCTGCTGATATTATTTCTGAAGTTTCCTGCCACTGTGTGGCCTGCAGAGCCTCGGTGCTCATTCTGCATTCTGTAATATCTATATTAAAAGATATAAATTAAAAAAGCCACTTTAGCTCAGATGAAAACTCACTAAAAGAATTGCTCAACAGAAAAAAATAATAATCTAATTTTAAAATAAGTTAGCTGAGTAATAAGCAACCTCTTAATATGCACAATTAAATAGTAGCTAAAATTGTTAACTACGTGAAAGCAACGACTGTAGTGCATTGGTGAGTCTCAAAGTGGTAGCTGGGTGTGGTTGTGATTTCCAGTGGTTCATCAGCAGTGACTACAATTGCTTTTAAGCAGACTAAGGAACTTTTTGAGTTCAGTTTCTCCAAAATGTTCTCACCTAAACTGGCGTCTGTGCTTCCAATTTCCATATTCTGAACTGAACAGCCCTGAAGTGTGTAGCCGCTGTGGTCATCTGGCACACATAAGCTGTATCTGGCTTCCGCTACATCTTCTAAGCCCAAGGAGTCTTCAGTTGACTGCAGAGAAATCAGGCCGTTGAAACATTGTTGCATGCACACATCCTTTGCACAGATAAAGCTTGAATTGTAAAGCTGGAAATACAGTTATTTGTAGAGTTGCAGCTTACCTTTCTGCTGTTCCTGCTTTTACACCCTCTAAGCTGCTTTGATTTCTTCTCTGTGGAATAAGGAACAAATTTAGAGCAAAATAAAACAAACATGAAAACTACTCAAACTTCTAAATGGCTTGGAAACAGCAAAAGTGGCCTTCTTGCAAAATAAATTTATTCAGATCTAAAACAAGTCAAAAAATGAAGCCTTCTTATTAAAGGGGCAATAAAGTTGATTTATGTGGCTAAATTTGCCTTGATCTGCATTACATTCAGGCTGATTTTTGCCCCACACCTCCTCTCATTTGTGGGTTAAAATACCCAAAGCGCCCACTTTTTCCCACCCAAAATAACGAGCGAAGGAAGGACGTGATGTCTGGAGATTGTACAGGTAATCTCCACGCATCATTTCCAGTCAGCACTTTTGCAACTGGTCTGATTTGCCACATTTTCCACGGGATATGCCACTAGCAGCCTCTGAAAACGTGTTTGCAGTCCTCTAGCTCTGTGGGGAAATGAATTATTAGCTTCCCCATATTTTGAAGTCACAGCATCTTGTTTTACTGGGTGCGTGCAATTTTTTCTCAGTTCTGGACTTAACCCATGTGCAAAACTGCAGCTCAAGACAGGTTTTACCAACAGCAGGTGTGAGAAGTCTTTATAAAACTTGAGACTGAAGTGCAAGTACAATGCAGCATCATAAGTCAGCAAACTCTACCCCTCTCTTAGGGGCCCTTTTACTAAGCCACGTAGGCACTTGCACGCATCAAATTGGAGTTGCCGCCCGGTTACTGTGTGGCCCTTGCGGTAATTTCAATTCTGACACGCGTAGACTATTACCGCCCGGTTACCGTGCGAGACCTTACCGCTAGGTCAATGGCTTGCGGTAAGGTCTCAGACCTGAAATGGACGCGCGGCAATTTTCATTTTGCCGCACGTCCATTTTCGGCAAAAATTTTAAAAAGGCATTTTTTTTGTAGGTGCGCTAAAAATGAATTCTGTGCGCGCCCAAAACACGTGTCTACACTACCGCAGGCCATTTTTCAGCACACCTTAGTAAAAGGACCCCCATACTAAAGTACTTTAATTGCGTGAATACCTCTTCTCTCTATCCTTGGTGTGTTTGAGAGCATTCGGTAAACTCGAACTGCACAGGAGCCTTTATTAACGCTTTGGTCCTTCACTTCTTCAATGTCTGGCAAGGAATTCATGGCACAACGGAAATTTGCCTTCCAGGTCTTGGGGTCCGGTTCTTTCTCGCCCAATTTATATCGCCCTGGAGAAAAGGACCATTAAAAAAAAAAAAGCCATCAACACTCTGCTGGGGCACTTTGCTAAGCTGTAGCTTTCAATGTAAGATTTTTGGTAAAATTAACTTCTGCCAGTACTGAGTGAGATGAAACTAAAACCTCTGACTTCAATCAAGTGACCTAGTGGTTAGAGCAGTGGGTTGAAAAACAGCACCGAAATCCCACTTCAACCGCTAGCCTTAGGTCAGAGAGAGGGTAAGTCACATTTTCCACCACTTTATCCATCACTTTATCCACCACCTTTGAAACCTACCAACTATACCAGATAATTCAATCAAAACAGACTTTTCAAAGCATAGACTCAAAATTTTACATTTATAGACAGCTTTTCCAAAGGGCCCTTTTACTGTGTTAGGCTGTTAACATGCAGGTTAGGGGTCCTTTTACTGAGGTGCGCTGAAAAATGGCCTGTGCTGTTGTAGGCACGTGTATTAGACATGCACAGGTCCATTTTTCAGCACGCCTGCAAAAAAGGCCTCTTGGCCAAAAACGGACGTGCGGCAAAATAAAAAATGTTGCGCGTCTATTTTGAGCCTGAGACCTTACCGCAACCCACTGACTTAGCGGTAAGGTCTCACGCATTAACCGAGTGGTAATCATCAGCGTGCATACACTGTCGATGACCGCCCGGTTATCGCCACGCAGTAGAAAATAAAAAATATTTTCTGACACGCGTATCGGATGCGCATAAAAAATGGAATTCTCACCTGGGGCACACTGTGGCCGGGCGGTAGTTCCAAATTGATGCATGTTGGATATGCGTAGGTGCCTTATTTACTGCGCAGTAACAGCTAACACACAAGCACGCTAACAGTTTTGGCGGTATATTTATGGTTACCACGTGCTGTCACACTTTAAGGGCATTTTGTGTTTGGGGACAAAACTAGGCGGGACATGGAGGGAGAATGGGAATTAACACAATGCATGTATTTGGAAAGAGTGGTGCATCATAGGATCCAGTTTTTTCCCCTGGGGGTCTTGCTTGATCAATACAAAACGTTTGCACTTCAACATAAAGGGGCTCAGCAGTTTGTCTAATTTCTCAGCAGTTTGTGCTAATTTCTCCATTAGCCCGTGGCCATTACCACTACCTATTTAGGAGGCTGTAAGTGATCCCACGCTAATCGGGTAGTGTGCCACGCTAACCAATTACCATAGGCATGCCCACTCTCCGCCTATGGGCACGACTCCTGCATTGGAAAATAAAAAATATTTTCCAATGTGGGATTAACATGCACTGAGCGGGAAACAACCATGAGACACCTCAGTGTATCCCACGATAGGCCCATGTTAGGCCTACTGCGCCTTAGTAAAAGGACCCCTAACTAAAACCTGCTTACTGCATGCTAATGCATGACCTAAAATAGAAAATGCTGGGCACACCCCCATTAGTTGCCACATTAGATCTGCTGCTACTGCATTAATTTTCTGCATTAGGCTGCAGTGACTGCAAAATCTAACACACTTTATTAAAAAGGACTCCTAAGTTACTCAAGGTGGAAATACAACAAAGTGAAATAGTATTATTTTAATAAACCCCAAGAATAATAAAACAGATCAATGATGACAAAAAAAAAAAAAAGACATTGTGCTATTTAATTGCAATGGCTGTAAATGTAATGCTGTTGCCTTTAAATTCTGAAATATGCTAAATAGCTGTAACTGACCCCGAGTTATTCAAGAAAGATGATAAAGAAATGTTAAAATGCATAACCTAGAATAGGATCATTACAGATACCCTTTGTTATAACTTTATGCTATTTTACATCTGTTTTTCTGAAATTATCTTTGTTTACCTGATGGGGAACCACAGAACTAAAAAAAAGCTCTTAAAATAAAATCCTGGCCTTAAAAGCAATGCTGTCCAGCTTAAAAATAAAAGGATGTATTTTTGTTTGTGATTTTATTGTTTTTATTATGTAGGTTGACTTGAAAACCGCCTAGAAGGTAGGCAGTATACAAATAGTTTAAAAAATAAATAAATAATGGGGGGAGAAAAAAAACAACAGTTACTGTTCTTAAAAGGGACAAACTCATTTGCTTTTAGGCCTATGAGAACTACCAAGCCTTCAATGATGTTCTAACAGAAGACTCTCCAGCCAAGTGAAAATTCCTGGAAAAAGAATTCCAGGAATTGGCATCAGACACCAAAGAAAGCTCTCTCACAGGTTTGATCCAGTTCCATTTCTGTACAGACTGGAGGTTAAACCTCAGAACATGCACCTTACTAATATACAAAACAAAGGATGTATGGGTTGTGGTAGTCTGGTAGCAGGGTTCAGCTTAGGGTCAGGAAGGAACATATTTCAGCTGTGGAATATACTTTGCAGGGTTTTCAAACTGTCTTTAAATGTCTGGCAGCTACTGCTTTTATATGTGAGAAATCGACAAACAGCAAGCAGGGTCAAACAAGGCCCATCGGATCCTGCCAAAGCTAGGCTCACTTTCAATTTATCCTAACACAAGTTACATTATGACCCCACTGTTCACTACTCTACCATAACCTCACTTTGTATTGTCCCTACCAGTATTGGCGATCGCCTCTACTGAACTATGTAAGCCTCATTGAGCCTGCAAATAGGTGGGAAAATGTGGGATACAAATGTAACAAATAAATAAATAAATAAAATTTCCTGTGGCCATAGCCTGTACAGAGGTGACCAGTTCTTGATCCATACAACTGCATCCCTTGCTTCCTTCATAAAAGGGGCTTAGATTAAATCATTGATCTCCGAATTCCTTGTCTTACAGCAAGAACTTAAGACAGCTGGAGCAAACCCTCCAGCTTTCTAAAATCCTCACACTTACGTCCAAGAGGTACTTCACTGTTCATTGATGCTTTTCTTGCCCAACCAAATGATAACCAATTTAGAGTTATTAACGGCTTTTCAGACATACTCTTACTGTACATGCTGCAGCTGAAAACTGACACTTTAATGTGCATGTATGACCTAGATGGCCTCATTTTGGCAACTTTTCGGCTGAACCTAGGTGGATAGATTTGTGGATAAAAATTCCCCAAACTCTCACCGGTCGGATTTAGATCTCTTACCGCAGTGTTGCTAGGCTCTTAACTTTTGCCCTTCCCCTATACCTAGTTATACTAGGTGGCTATATTTAACTACCTAAAACCAACTCATTTAACTGGGCAGGAGAGTTCCTGTCTGATTAAATCATGCTCAGGGTCCTGCAGGCTGATAATTCAGCTGAATATTGGCTCTGACCGCTGTGGCGCTACTGGGTTAATACCAGGACAGTCCATGAGTGGAGCCAGCTGTTAACCAATTATTGGCAATATTCCCCAAGCTAACCAAGCACCGGTCTGAATATTGGCCCAGCATTGAATACCAGGCTTAATTCAGCCCATGGCTGTCAGTGGCTTAAAAACCGCTAAGGTTAATATCAGCCCCCCCCCCCCCCCCCCCCGTTTTCCAAAAGGGTTGATCTAGCTCCCAAATTCTCCAAATGAGGCAGGTAGATTGATCCCATGCTCTTATTGTGAACAAGTTTATGCAGGCTTTTCCTAATCTTGGGTTTTTAGCCACACACCATAAACCTTCACTACTAGGGCCATTTTAAAAACAGATACGCACCTGTGTGAATGGCCCAGTTACGGAAGAGACAAGCATCCGTTTCCATGTCCCAGCCGTGCCTGGCTGCATGCTTCCACGGAATTTGGAAGGTCTTCTGCTCCTGTGTAAAATTATAGGGGTTATCGTTGCACCAGAATAGAACTTAATTAAAATATACAACTTGTCAATTAGTAAGTAATGAGCTAGAAATCTGAAACTGGCACTACCCTCCAAATCAGAACAGTGATGCCCAGCAGATTTGTGGACAAAAATTCCCCAGACTCTCACTGCTCAGAAAGGAGGGGTTGATGCCCCTGTACAAGTTGTTGGTGAGGCCCCACTTGGAGTATTATGTTCAGTTTTGGAGGCCGCAGCTTGCTAAAGATGTAAGATGACTTGAAGTAGTCCAGAGGAAGGCAACAAAAATGGTATGGGGCTTGGGCCAAAACACATACGAGAAGAGACTGGAAGACCTGAAAATATGTACCCTAGAGGAGAGGAGGGACGGGAGATACGATACAGACGTTTAAGTACTTGAAAGGTATTAATATAGAAACAAATATTTTCCAGAGAAGGGAAAATGGTAAAAACTAGAGGATATGAACTGAAGTTACAGGGTGGTAGACTTAGGAATAATATCAGAAAATTCTTTTTCACAGAGAGGGTGGTTGATGCCTGGAATGCCCACCCAAGGTGGTGGAGGAAAAACGATGTCAAAATTCAAAAAAGGCGTGGGATGAACACAGATCTCTAACTAGAAAATGAATGGTGTAACAAACAAAACTTAAAGGGTTGCATATGTGTTTTTGCATCTCAAGTGGTGCTTAGAAGGCAACTCTGGCCGGTGCTGGGCTGGCTTGTATGGTCTATGTCCCGCATACAGCAATCCAGTTTAGGATTTTTGCCAGAGACTCTGGTAATTTGGAATGCGAGGAGAGGGCCGGGCAGACTTTTACGGTCTGCGTCCCATGAATGACATGACAGATTCGGATAGGCTGGAGTGGGCTTTGACGGCAACTCCAGTAGTTGTAACATGAGGACAAAGCCGGGTGAACTTCTGTGGTCTGTGTCCCAAAAACACCAAAGAAAGACCATGATCAAGTATATAATCTTACCTTCATTGCTGATTTAATCTTGAACTGATAATGAATGTGACTTGGGCAGACTGGATGGACTGTTCAGGTCTTTATCTGGCATCACTTACTATGTTACAATGTTACTAATTAGCAATAATATCGCTCTGCTACAACAGTTTATACACTGAATGAATCTGAATGGGCTCCACACCCAATCCGTATGAAGAACCACAAGTAGAGTCTCTCCACCTGTACAGCTTAAAAACTAAATCCATAAAGCAGGGACAGAAATCTCACCTTGTTGATCCATTCCAGCCCTGGAATGGCATTGGAGTTAATCTGCTGTTCCAGCCAAGGCCTCATGCGCAGTCTTGTTGAAGGCATTGTGCTGTAGAATAGGAATGTAGAAGAGAACGGTGATTGCTGTGTTGGGCCACTTCAATACATGGAAATAAGACTCAACAACAAAGCTGCAGGTGAAACATTTTTATTGGACTAACTCAGAGACAGCAGAAACCCTTTTTGGTTGAAGGAGCCAAATATTCTGATCATACCCCCAAGCTCAAACGCTATGTTAGGCAAACATTGATACGGCCAAGACCCAGTGCATTTTTTCTTGCAAAAAAGGTGCCGGTACTCAAATGCTAGGCAACCCTTCAGGGGTGCAGTTATCATTGAGGGACTCATCCCACAGTAGCCAGGCCCCCTGCAACCAGACACAGAATCTATGACAAGGCAGAATTGGTGTGTAGATCCTGAGCTCTTTCATTAAAACTTGGGGACAATGGGCCAATTTTAGCAGACAACGGAAAAGGTGCCGGTACTCAGTACCCCCCAAGTACCCCCTCAAAAAAAGCTCTGCCAAGACCCCAGTGGGCCCCCCTCCCCCATTCTACTGCCTATGGGCTAGCAATATATCATTGACATGCTTTCAAGGACAACTCTTAAATACTTGTCCAAGACACACTAAGTAAGTCCAGTGAAAAGAAGGTATCAATCAGCTATAACTTGGTTTTGTGAAAAGAAAAAATTAAGTTCCTAAACTCTATACAGATCTTACACAAAGTATGTGCGACCTCCCATTAAAATAATACAATAATAATAATAATAGCAATCGTTCAGTGCTAGCGGGGGTAGCTCTACAACACTTATCTGTATGTCCAGGTGTATTTGCAAAGCAGTGAACGATAGGCATAGCCACCGCAATGGACATTGTTTGATAAGAGATAGGATGTGTGGAATTTATGAACTGATACAGCAATATAGCTGGCAAACTAAACAATGAAAAATTAAAACCCCAAAAATATAAAGAGAGTTACTGATAAATGCTTGTTCGACCACACATTTAGGAAGGTTGGGGGGTTTTGTCTATGATTAAATCTGTCACAAACAGGAGTTCACCTTATTGGTGAAATTAAAGTAGCCCCGGTGAGAAACCTATTTAGAAGATATTGGTTACTCTTGCCTTAAGTTCCTTTAAATGGAGGCACAACCTGCAATACCCAGCAACCGGATATCTGACAACTGGATTTTTCTGCAAGCCTTTTGAAACAGATGACAAGAAAAAAATATCTGGTCTTCCAATCCCATACACTGGATCATCTGAGTAATTCATAGCTGGATCCTATACAATGGACCTAACTTGCAAGCAAACTATACACCCTGGGGTTCCTGGAGAATGGGAGGCCTAGTTGCAAAGAAGGAAAGAAAGACCAGAAATCAACTGGGGCCTAAGTCACCACACTGCAAAAGAAAACAAACTGGGCAGACTGGCTAAGTTTTACAGGCCTTATCTACCGTTGCTTCATCTAGCAAATTGCAAAACTTCAAAACACAAGCACCATTAATATGGTCTCAGCAGCTCTGCTATACAACATAAGAAACAACTTTCTAAAACAAGATGCTAAATTAAACCTGAACAGGCAGCAGAATGCAGTTGGTGGGCTACTGAGGTCATGTCCTGCCCAATATTTTGACCAACTCAACATCAGTAACTAAAGAGCTTGGGAGGGGGGAGGGGCAAAGATTGGGCATTGTTGTTGTTTTTTTTTTTTTTACCACTTTCAGTTAAAAAGTGTGTATAATACTAACAGTGCTCAACCCCCCCCCCCCCCCCACGCAACCAATAGAGCTGTCACCTATGCTGTATAGGCGATCAATACACCTTATGAATAGGAAAATCTGGAAAGCTCCAAGTACACGTGCAACTTCGAGGTCGGGTATTAAACATGATGATATGCTAAACATGTCCTGCAATGCAATCCGTTTACCCCACGAGCCTGCTCGTGCAAACTTTGCAAAACACTGTCTGATTTCCCGTTAATTGCATTAAAAAAAAATAAATAAACCCCACGGGCTACTGCAAACCTTGAACGACGACCTGATCAATTTTCCTACGCTGTACCTCTGTTCTCTACCGTGCAACTACAGCTGGTGAAGCACAAGATGAGGAAGGATAGTGGGCTTGCGGGGTTTTAGAAATCAAATAAGCCTTTGATCCTTGGAGCTGCAGACCGTAGAAGGTCAATACCGCTCCTACAAGTGCCAAAAGTGATGCACACAAAAGAAGCCTGCTATATTTTTTTTCTGCTCTTCACTTCCTTCTCGCTCTGCAAACAAGATCTCCCTTTGTAACTACGTTTTATTTATTAGGATTTTTATTTACCGCCTTTTTGAAGGAATTCCCTCAAAGCGCAGTACAGCAAGAATAAGTCAAACATAAGCATTACACAATTACAGCAGCAAAAACAGTCAAACAACAAAAAAAAGTATGGCATAGTTTGCTGCATTACAATTCCAACACTATACGTAATATTTTCATAGACAGCCTAGAGTATAAGCAAAGATGCAACATATAGGAGTAAGAACATAAGGGGATTAATTTTAAAGAAAGTTGCAAATGAGGCCAGAAAGCTGCTGGAACATCTTACCTAGAGTGGAAGTCGGTAAACAAGTTGCTACTTTTATTCAGACTACATTCTACTGTCAGCTTTAAAGTATTTCAATCCAGACAAAAATAATCCGTCTCTCCCACCCCCCAAAAAAACTGATAAGTGTGGCTTAGGGTCCACCTTACAGTGCTCATTGGATCGCCCCTAAACCTCAAAAGAAGCATGCATACAGCAGCTGATCACGATCCAAAGCCTTAAGCTCTACTTCTGCTCTCCAGCTCTTCCCTGCACAGGGGGCGATGCAACTTTCTGCAGCAAAAGCTAAGGATCGCAACGCCAAAATGATGTTCACTAAGCTAAGGGCATCATTATCCTCTGCGCAGAGAGCCAAAATAAAGAAGAGCCTGTGATGGCCAACCTCAAAAGGGATGAGTGTAAGACGGATCCGTTCCGGCTTCCCGTAGAAGTCAAGACACTGCCTGAGCCGATCCACTCCTTGCAGCTCTGCAATCAGCAAACCCTAGTCCGCCCGGCGCCCGCCAGCGCCTATTAAAAAGCAGCGGGCGGGATTTCCCAGGGAGCACGGGGCACGAGACCCAATGGGCGCGCGCCGCTCTCCGGTTGGCTGAGCCAGGTCAGGTGCTTTCGGGGAAATCAGACTGTTGTAGAGAGCTACAGTAGATGGGAAAGTCCAGCGGCCCCGCCCCCCACAGTCGCGGTAAACAAACAGCTGAGCCGCTCCCGGCTGCAGCAGCCTGCAAGTGCAGATCCCTCCCTAGGGAGAGGACTGAGCGGAGCCATCCGAAATGTTTCACGCCGCACTAGGCTTTCGGAAATAGCGGGTACGTGTGTAGTTTGAACTGTAGTACGTATAGGTAGAGGCAACTACACATGCACACACGTGTGCATATGATGCACGTGCAAAATGTATACGGAAGGATATGAGTGAGCCAAACATATCTGCTTTCAAAAAAATAAGTAAGCATGCAAAGTAAGAGGCCAGATACTGGTGAGCGCCTATGGTACGTTGCCTGAAGTGGTTTTGTGTTTCCTCTCCTCCTCCCCCCCCCCCCCCCCCCCCCCCCGATCTAAATGAACCGTGAGAATATTTCATTCCTGTCAATCCTCCACCTTTGTTTTACAACTTTTCATTTTAAAGCAGGTGTTAAGAAGAGGGGAAGCTATTTAATGTTGCGAAATGGTTTGGATGCTGAATTAATTTTGCTATTTTTTTATACACCCTTCTATGTCTATATCATTTTAAAACCAACAAAGCATAGCTTCCTCTTGCCTTGTACCTAACCTTTTGATCTGTCTCTATTGTTTACACAACACTTTTGATAATGGAGCTGTGCACCTTAAGGTATGAACACTCCTTTTTTTTTTTAATTCTTTTCAGTTTCCTTACAGGAACACACTCATTATGCTGTATGTAAAATCAGTAGGTATAAAAGTGACATCCACCAGGGGACTCTGATAAGGATCTCACAAGCAATGACCTCAATAACTTAGATTGTGAGCCCTCCTGGGACAGAGAAATATCTAGAGTACCTGAATGTAACTCACCTTGAGCTACTACTGAAAAAGGTGTGAACAAAAGCTAAATAAATAAATAAATAATAACTCAGGCAGCTCTGCTCCCTCTCCCCCACCTGGTACCCTTATAAGTAATCACACAATACCAACCTAGCAAACAGGGTTGCAGCTTTATTAGGTGTACATCCCAAAGAACCTGTCCCCAAAACAGTTTGTAGTGTTGATTCACGCTCTGGTGCCTCAGCCTGCTGTCCAGGAGCCAGCCAGACTGATGCCACGATTAGCACAGCCATCCGCAGCAGCTCACACCTCTTCCTGTTGTGCCTTCATCCTTGTCCCTGGGTGATGCTGACCTCTAATCTTGCCCTACAACCAAATTATTGGCTTAGGAACCCGCCTTTCCTGAGCTGCAACATCAGCTTCCTTATTGTTTATTATACTTGGTATACCACCCTTTTTGAATAACAAATCAGAGCGGTTCACAATTAAAAAATAAAGGCCCCTTTTACTAAGCCGCATAGGCACCTATGCGGGCCCAACATGCGCCAAATTGGTTACCGCCCGGTTACCGTGTGGCTGTTGCAGTAATTTCAATTTTGACGCGCATCCGCTACGCGCATCTGAAAAATAATTTTCATTTTCGGATGCGTGTAGTGGACATGTGCAGGTCATTACCACCCAAATTCTTTACCACTAGGTCTATGGCTGGCGGTAAGGTCTCAGACCCAAAATGGACGCGCGGCAATTTTGATTTTGCCGCACGTCCATTTTCGGGGGAGAAAAAAGGCCTTTTTTACAGGTGCGCCAAAAAATGATTCTGCACGTGCCCTAAATCTGCGCCTACACTACCGCAGGCCATTTTTCAGTGCACCTTTGTAAAAGTACCCCTAAATAAATAAAAAAGGAAAATAAATCCATTAAAACAGAAAAGTATAAAACCAGACAAACACAACCAAGTAGTCAATATCAAGGTTAACACATCCAAACAATCTATGGGAAGATTAACATAGGAGGCTGGATTGTGATCACTGCATGACCCTGCCCACAGCATCCACCCTAAAGATAGTGAATAACAGAATGATTCAGGTGAGATTAAATGCCAAGTATGTTTTTAGAGCTGATCAGAAATTCACATAGGAACCCTTAGATCTCAGGGAGCAGGGTAATGAAGGAGCCAAAAAGAAAAAAGCCATCTTATGAGTAGATTCCCATTTTGCCTGAGAACGAGAAGGAAGAACCAGCCTATGATCATTCAATAATCAGTGAAAATGAGAAGGAGAATAGGGAACATAAGCACTGCCATACTGGGAAAAGACCAATGGTCCATCAAGCCCAGCTTCCTGTCTCCGACAGCGGCCAATCCAGGCTTCAAGAACCCGGCAAAACCCAAAAAGAAAAATTTAATAATAGTAAGGGAAGCCAAATAATCTGGTTTGCTGTGATACAAAGCTTTGTAAATCAAGGTAAGAATTTAAAATTCAATACGCGCAGAAACTGGAAGCCAATGAAGACGTTTTAAAAGAGGAGGAGCAGCATGGTCTGCACATGTGACAGGTGAGGCGAGCTGCAGTGTTCTGAAGGGTCTGCAATTGTTTAATAGGTAATCCAGCATAAATGGCATTACAGTAGTCATAATGGGAATTGATGAAAGCATAAACCAAAGTACAGAGAGAGAATCAAAATCCAAATAATTCCTAAGTACTCTATGTTGACGAGCTAAAAATCCTGACTTCATAACTGCAGAAGTTTGGGGAAAAAGAGAGGGCAGAATCTTTTGGGGGGAGGGGATTTAGATAGGGGCAGGCATTGGGTTGCTGCTTTTTTTCGGGGGGGGGGGGGGGAATACCTAGGATGGGGTTTATCTTGGGTTGTTAAGTAGGGCTCCACTCAGGAGAGGGTGCTCTAGTTATGTTTATGGGAGAGAGTACTGTTATGGTCATATATTCTGGAGATTCATGACATGTTGAACTTCTCCTGAGTTGCACAGACTGCAATTGTACCACCAAGTTTGTCTTTGTTATGCATTTATTTTATAATAAAAATAGTTGAAACATAAGAGAGGGCAGAATCAAGGGTTACTCCCAAATATTTAAATGAGGACACAGTAGGGACTGAACAACCAAAAACCATTGGAGTAATAGTCAAGATAGTTGAGAGATCCAACAGGGTACCATTTTTTTTCAGGGTTTAACATGAGATGATGATTATTCAGCCAATCGGCAACTTTGTCAAGACATCGTTGAAGAGGCAGAAGATCGGGGGACAAAGGATCGGTATAGTGAACCAATCTGCATAGTAGTAGGTGCTAATTTCATGGGACTGAATCAGTAAAGTGAGAGGACTAATAAATAGATTAAAGAGAACCGGAGAGATCATGTTATCCACTGCTTTTTTACATCAGGCATTGAAGTGGACACATGTTCCAGCTTTCCCCGATTTGGGGTCCTGCATCCTGGGTATATCTTAGTGTCCATGTCACAGCTGGTTTGAGAGCCAGAGAGATTGTGTTATCCACTGCCTTTTGACATCAGGCATTAAGGTGGACACCTATTCCGGCTTGCCCCGGTGTGGGGTCCTGCATCCCGGGTATATCTTAGCATCCTTGCCACATTACGTGCCTGAAGGGGCATGACTAAAGAGGCAGGTCCTATTATTTGCCTAGAAGTTCTAGGGTGACTAACAAGGGAAGAGCTCTAGAAACTATCCAATCTCCAGATCATTTAGATTTGTCTACATTTCTTGACTCTTCCCAGGAACCCATAGGAATGCATTGGCGTCTCTAACATTTAGCGAACCTACAATTTTAGCACACACTAAACACATGAGCACGTCTTAGTAAAAGACCCCCTTAGCCCTCCATTGCCTCAGGTACAAACTTAGATTGTGAGCCATACAGGGAAATAACCAGTTTACCTGAAAATAAAAACTAGAGAACTAAGTAGACATCTCAGGAACGAGTCACCTTGTCCTCTCTTTTTGGGTTATAAGAACACAGTGCACATCTGCAGTACCAATATCAATGTCAATTTATTGTTTGTATACCTCCATATCCCCTTGAATGGTTCACCATGGTTCACAGCAAAACAGAGAACTTTAATGGAATTACATCAGCAGCTTTGAAGACATTTTACACGAAACAGCAAAAGTTACATAGTCGTTCATCATTAACACAAGGGACGAAGGAAAAAAGGTAACAGGCAGCTGTCTTTAGAAGTACCTTAACCACTCGGAGGATATTGTTAATGACATTAAGACATTTTACATTGGAATGGCAAAATTTACATAGATGTCATTAGCACAAGGGAAAAAGGAAAAAAATGGAAGCTGAACTTTCCTTAGAATTATCTTAATCACTCAGAAATTATTGGAGTATAGTGACTAGTTCTGTATACAACTCCAACCTCTAAATATTACTATTCCAACAAACTCAGGTATTTAGCAAGTACAAAACCATGCATCTAGCTCTAGAGTTCTTTTCACAGAAGGCTTCATTTGCTGTCTTAGTTTCTTTTTCTGATAAATGATTGTGTTCTGTTTTAAAGAAACAACCAAGAAATCAAGACAAATATGCATTCTGGGTGGAGGAGGCATGCTGGAAAGAAATGTTGCCGTTGGCAAAACTGTGATACTGAAAATAATGTATGCCAGAGCTGACTCTAGGCTAATAGGTACCCTGGGCAAAAACTGAAATTTGCCCCCCCCCCCCCCCTCTTATATGATGGCAGCTCTCAAGCAGTGCATCCTTCACTAGTGGCAGTGGCTCACTGGCAGAAGGAAGTGGAAAACACAACTTCAAGAGATCAATCCGAGACACCAGGGTGAGATGCTCCAGAAAAACTTTATTAGGACCCTACACGGTCCGGGTTTCGGCTTTTAAAAAAGCCTTCATGAAATATCGTCAAATTGAATCTGTTGGTGCGAGGCAGTATACTTCATTTTATTTAGAGACGATATTTCATTGGCTCCACTGTCAATCAGTATATACTTTGTGCACCCACTGATCGACCCCTGATGAAGGCTTTTTTAAAAGCCGAAACACGGACCGTGTAGGGTCCTAATAAAGTTTTTCTGGAGCATCTCACCCTGGTGTCTCAGATTGATCTCTTGAAGTTGTGTTTTCCACTTCCTTCTGTCGTTGATTTTTGTGGAAACTGCGAACCCCTTTGTTTCTGCAGTGGCTCACTGGCTCCAGCACAGCATTCCACTTTTGCCTTCTACCTAGGGAGTGGGAGAGTCTAGCATGGCTGCGACTCTCATGCTTAGTGCCTTGTCTGGCTGCACACATTGTACATCCGAAATGCCGGCTAATAAACATGCTGTGTCGTCTATGTGAATGGACAAACTGTCTATGAAGTATAACTTCTGCTCCTTGTTTTCAGGGAGTTGTGCAGAAAATAAAAAAAATGTACAACTGCACTTTCTGACTCTTTCTTAGTGTTAATTTGATATCTTGCTCATTAAGGATGTGATTTTAAAAGCATTTAATGTGTATAAATGCCTCTACTAAAATTATGAGCTTAATCATAAGCTCGTAAACCCTGTATGTGCATAAATTTGGCTGACCTAATTGGATGTGTTTCTGGGGGCAGAGTACTCCATGTTTTTCCCCTTATCCTGAGGGATGCCCTTCTTGTTATGTACAGAAAAGTAGGAGAATCTGGTTATATCATAGTGGCTAACTGGTCCAGTGTATCCTGTGTCATGTCTATGGATATTTGCAAATCTACTCGACTTTTTTCCACCTTGGTAGGTTACCTATAGGAAATGGTTCCTAAGCAACTGAACAGGTAAGAGTCTGTAAACAGCATCTGAATGACCCAAGTACCTGAATGTAACTTACCTTGAGCTACTACTGAAAAAAGTGTGAGCAAAATCCAAATAAATAAGTGCAATGCAGGAAATTCTGGTAGAACTTTCTAATAACATTAATGAAGCTTGGAAGAAGCTGCATAGAGAAGTCATGGAATATTAGTCACTGAAGGATGTTAAAGGCAAATCAGTTTAGGGCCAGGGTATCCTGCCTGGGAGGCAGGAAGGAAATTTGATGACCTCTGAAGGTCACTTCCAGCCCTGTCTTTCTGATCCTATGATAATTAAGTTCTACTAAAGGGCTGGAAAGCAAGAAACCATAAAATAAACATATTATTTATACAGTACACATAGGCGCCCGGTATAAGAGGCTTGGACAGGCTAACCTGCTTATAATCGAACGAAAAAAATGCCCAAGAGTCGACCTAAATCGGGAGATGGACGTTAATCTCACAAAAACGAGTAAATCCATATAATTGAAAGCAATGTTTCAGTGCGTCCGTGTCGCTCGTACGTGGACGTAAAAACGTCCAAATAAGAGGCGTGTCGGGGGCGTGTTAGGGGTGGTGATACGACGTGGACGGGTATAACATATAACGAATAGCGAAAGGGCTCTGGCTGGGCGGGAAGATGGGCGTAATATGATGGACCCGAAATAAAAGCGACCAGAGCAAGGGGGAAAGCGTCTTTAGACCCATTAGCGATTGTGTGTAGTTGGAGAGTGGCGATACAGTTGGTGGAAGAGCTGAAGTGGTGGTTGCAGAGAGAAAGCCGAGCGTGTTCAGTACCTGTGACGGTCGTCTGTGTGCCCTGCCTCTTTTTGTGTCTTACCCTTTCACCGTTCCTTACTCCTACTCCTTTGCTCCATCGCCCCCTTCCCCTCCCCCTATCCCTCCCCATTCACTCTTCCCACGTGTATACTCTATTCCCTGACCTCCGTTTGTCTCTGTGTTCCTGTACTGTTTGGCGAGTGAGTGGCCAGAGGGCGTGGTGGCTGGAAGTGACAGATCTGTGTGTGTTGCTGTTTGTTTGACTACTAGTCCTAATACTTGCACTGGTGGTGGGGATATGGATGCACTTAATGCACTTGTGGCATGCATGCTACACGAAGAGGCCACCCACCGCAGGAGGTATTCACGGCCCCGAGTGTTTAGGCCCCGCACCACCTTCCTACAACTCACTGACCAGCAGTGTCTAACAAGGTTCAGGTTTGATAGGGCCACCATTCGTCAGCTGTGTGAGCAGCTGACACCCCTCCTTCAGCCCCAGACACGTAGGAGTAACCCCATCCCTGCCCACCTCAAAATCACTTCCGCTCTCTCTGTCCTGGCCACTGGCAGTTTTCAATCCGTATTAGCTGCTAACACAGGCCTCACCCAGGCTTCTATTTCACACTGTCTCACCCAGTTCCTGGATGCCTTCATAACTCACACCTCACACTACATCACTTTCCCCACCACCCCCCAGGCCCTGCACAACAACATGGCCGCCTTCTATGCTGTTGCTAGATTCCCCTCGGTCATCGGTGTGATAGACTGCACACACGTAGCCCTCAGACCCCCCCGGGCACACGAAGCCACCTACAGAAATAGGAAGGCATTTCATTCTATGAACATGCAAGTTGTATGTGATGCCCAGGGGGAGATATTAGACGTGTGTGCCAGGTACCCCGGCTCCAGCCACGATGCCTACATCCTACAGCACTCGGGCATCTTCCGCAGGTTCCAGCGAGGGGAGTTCATTGGTGGATGGCTACTAGGTAAGTGCAACATGCATGTACCACCCATACTAGACCTCCTCCACTGGGCAACCCTCCGCCCTGGCTTCCTCCACCACAACCCACTATCCAAATCCCCCCGCCCCCCCTGTACCTGCTCCAAGCGATACACACTCATCTATCTCATTCTGCTTTTCTGCAAAGGTGACCGAGGCTACCCGCAGAGGACATGGCTCATGACCCCCCTGATCCACCCACAACCAGGGCCAGAAGAAACCTACAACAGGAAACATCGCAGCACCCGGGGGATCATTGAGCGCACCTTTGGTTTATTGAAAAACCGCTTCCGCTGTCTGGACCGGTCTGGAGGAGAGCTGCTCTACAGTCCAGAAAAGGTGGCCAAGATCTTTGTGGCGTGCTGTATGTTACACAATTTGGCCCAGCGCAGAGGACAGCCTCTCCCAGAGGAGCCACAGCCACCACCAGAAGAGGCCCCAGATGAGCTGGAAGAGGAGCCCCCTCCACCCCCAGCCCACAGAGCAGAGCTCAATGCCTACCAGCTTGGCGTAAGAGCAAGACAAAGACTCATTGAAACAAGTTTTAGGTGAATGTAAGTGAACATTTATTTTGTACATACAGTGCATATGTGTTTGGTCAACCCCACCACCACCACCACCACCCCCCTCCCACACCCACCCCCCTCCCACCAACCCTCACCCTACAGCATGTCCCATCATTTTCCCCTTCCCTTCCCCCGTCCCCTCCTACCCCTCCCACGCCCTTCCTTTGCAGCTGGTGCTGCATGGGAAGTCTCTTCTGAGCTGCTGCTCCCAGTGTCCTCCTCCGTATCCCCACGGCAGCCTGCGGCTTCGGCTGCACCGTGGAAATCGGGCCACCTTCTTGCTTCTAGTGGTCTGGCCACAGGACCCAGAATGGGAGCAGATTTCGCGGGTGCTGCAGGAGTGGGTGCGGAGGCTGAGGAGCGCAATGCCCACCTCTTAGCTGGTGGTTGCTGGTGGTCAGTGGAGGAGGATGTTGATGGCAGGGGCTGCTCCAGCAGCACGGGGGCTGGAGTAGGCGCGGTGCCCTGAGGGCGCAGGTGTTGGATGCTCTGCTCCAGCCGTCTCAGTTGCTGGAGCACCTCCTGGTGGCCTTCACGGTGCGCCTGGAGGAGTTCCTGGTGTGCTCGCTGCTGTGCCTCCAGTGCTTGGCGCTGCAGCTCCAGTTTCTGCTGCCGGTACTCCTCCAAGCGCACGTTGTGGCGGAGTAGCTCCGTGGCCAGCCGCAGGAGTTGCCTCCTTTGGCCAGATGGCCTCTGGCGGGGAGCTGGGCCCTCCTCCTCCTCCTCCTCAACAAAGTCCTCCGGTGCTGGAGGTGCGGCCTCTGCTGGTGCAGGTGGTGGTGGTGGTGGCAGAGGCTGGACAGCTGGTGCAGGTGGTGGTGGTGGCTGGACAGCTGGTGCAGGTGGTGGTGGTGGTGGCAGAGGCTGGACAGCTGGTGCAGGTGGTGGTGGCAGAGGCTGGACAGCTGGTGCAGGTGGTGGTGGACGCAGAGGATGCATAGCTGGTGCAGGTGGTGGAGGCTGGACTGCTGGTGCTGCAGGCTGTGGAGGTTCAGGCTGGACGGATGGTGTAGGGCGTTGGCCTTGCAGGCCACTAGGGCCGGCCTCCTCCGAGTCTTCACCTGTATAGCACAAGAGTGAGGAATAGTGTTGGTGCAAATAACCCACTTTTGGCTTTCAGCATTCATATACATTGGTATGTCCCCCAACCTGATGACCCAGCAAAGAGATGGTGAGGAGGAATGGAATTGACGGGTACGAAAGAGAGAGCCCCGCAGGCAGCTGGGTAGAGGTGGTGGATGAGCAGCCAAGAGAAGGACACCACTCACAACGTTGTGCTCAAGCTGTTAGTTGTATAAATGTTAAATTGAACAACATTGCAGCATGTGTTGTGTTACTACTGACTTGCTAAACTGCATAGAACTGCTTTATGACCCCCATTACAGGCTCCTTCAGTTGAATGCATGTGGCCCACACTCAGTAGAGCACAGAGGTCACAGGAGGAACTAGGCACAGGTTGGTAATGGGAAAATAGAGGAGTAGTAGGGAAGGACGGCCCCCAAAGTTCTGCCACAGTAGTAACCTACCCACACCCATAGGAGCCAACTGGAAAGTAGTATTGGGGGTGCTAAGCCCAGTGACCAACCCTCCTCCCTGCACAGCTACATGATCTTTCCTCATTATTGGGGGTGCTCACACACACAGCACCCACCCTGTCCACCCTGTCTGCTTGCTCCTATAACACACATGACCACTACCACTACTCAAATAGAGCTTACAATTAATTCAATAAATATGGGCACACAGGACAGGTAAGAGGAAACCCAATGACAACGGTTGGGATAGGGAGTAAGGGTAGAGAGCTAGGGAGTAGGGGTTACCAGGTCACAACAGCATCATAAAGGTGGGCTGTTAATATACATAAAGACAGCCAGAGATACTCCCCCCCCCCACACCTACCTCCCTCCTCCTGCCCCCCACTCCTCACCTCCCTCCCCCTGACCCCAACACACGTGTAGTGCAGCACAACAGATACCCCAACTGCATAATGAAACACCTACCTGAGTCCTCAGCCTGGCCCGAGGTGTCCATGGAGCCAATCCCGTGGATGCCCTCCTGGGGTAGGAGGGAGTACACCATCAGCTCCATTGGTGTAAGGTTGGCAGTGTCATTGCCTGGGGGATTGGCCCCTGCCTTCCTGCGAACATCCCTCCTCAGCTTCCGCCACTTCCTCTTGCAGTCCTCCACGTCTCTCCCAGCATGGAAGACAGCATTCAGGCTGTCCCGTACTGCCTCCCATTCCCGCTGCTTTACTGTTGCTGCCAGCCTCTGCCCTGTGGGAGCAAACAGACTCCGGTGCCGCTGTACAATTTCTTGCACCAGGAGCTCCACCTCTGCCTCGAGAAAATTACCCTTCCGGGTCGGCGGCATGCGTGGTGGCATTGTACCAATGGGGTTTTGGAAAATACGGAGTGGGCGTTTATATAGGCGCCAAGAACGCCCATTGAGACGGGGGAATAGGCGTTTCTGATTTGGGCGCTACTTTTTCAATTATACACATAATTCCTAAGCGTGCCCAGCTCAGATAGCGATTAGGAACACATGCTTTCGATTATGAGTAGATAAGTATGGGGGTCTCCACCTGCCTTCCCTTTCTTCATTGCCATTTTACCTGCCATTTCCTGCACTTAGACCTTGCCCGATGTTCGTAATAATCAGTTACAGGGTTTTACCCTCACTTATATGAAGGTATGTGTTTAGCAATGTATGCTTGGGTACACCTGTGTATTTAGGGGGGGGGGGAAATTATTGTTGGCCCTCAGCCACCACGCCTTCCGTTTCCTGTCTTCCACATCCCCTGATGCTCCCTTTCTTTCTCCCATTCTCTCTGCCTAGTTGTAGCAGGCAGTGTGTGGGGGCCACGAATTTAGTACAGTCGGCCCAAATCAAACACCCCTCGGTGAGGGTCATTTCAATCAGGGAGATGTGCAGCTAATGTTCCAGAAGATAAAAGGCGCACTACACAGTCTTGAAACAGACGTTCATGGTAAGCTCTCATTTGTCTGCCACCTCTTCTCTTTGTGCTCATAGTCAAGGAGTGTGCATTCACTGTATGTATGTAGTCTGGAGTCAGATGTTAGGTAGCTCTCTTTTCACCAGGTTCCTGTGCACTGTACTGTGGGGTTGGCAGGTCCTCAGTGGTGTGGGCCAGCTGTTGGAGGTGCTGTATTGGTTCCCGGTAGCTTCCATCTTCCTTGTTTATGTGGTGTACCCCAGTCCCCATTTATGAAGTGGCCACCCATTCTCAAGGTCCATAGGCGGGGGAGGGGAGAATGATTAATGCAATGGATGTGTATAGCACATTATGGAACACCTTCCTAAATTGCTCCATAGGTAGTAGGGTAGGGAACATGCACATTACATTGTTTTTAATCGGTAGCCTGGACAAAATGATCGAGGTGGCTACAGGTAGTGCCACTGAGGCCTATGACGTGGTGGTGAGGGAGAGGGGTGTGTGTACAGGTACCAACCCAAAGTAACTGGTGGTGGCTAAAACCTGGTGGCTGCTGTGGCCTAGTGGTTAGAGCACCAGCCTTATAATCATAAGGTTGCTGGTTCAAATCCCACCTAAGGCAAGTCACTTACTTCAGAGACAAAGTTTGACACAAACCCAGAATACTTGAATGTAACACACCTTGATGGACTACTGGAGAAAGTGTCATCACAGCTGCAAATAATGAGCACCATTTTTTTGTGCCCTTCCCTAACACAAGTATTACATTGCAACTGTGATGAAGTAACCATCCATCTATTGGGTTTCCCATTGTTTCCCTTTTGCTCCTCAGCATTATATACCATAGCTGATGTATTCAATGTGAAAATATGAGCCAGCTGTTTGTAGGTCCTTCTTGGGCCCCCCCCCCCCACACCAATGTGGCTTGTGGGTACGGATATGTGTCCATCAGACAGCAAACACTGTGTATGTGGTACCTGGAGTTATGTGGAAGTGTGTACCTGGCAGATCACACGTGGTACACTATTAATCTCTTATTGATGGCACTCTGTATTGTGGGTCAGTATGGTGGAGGGGAGGGAGGAAGGGAGAGAGAGATGCTGGCTGGCCATTTTTATTCATGAACACAAATATCCATCCAGCCTCCCTGGCCCAACCCCCCTGCACATATGGCCATGCAGGTTGGAATGAACAGGTGGCGTTCTGTCTGGCCAACATTCTCAGACATACATCACCTTCTCATTCACACAGCACATTTAATGCTATGCATATTGCTGCCTCCTTCCTCTCAACTCAACAGCACCATTTGGTGATATGTAATGCACAAGGGAGACAAACACACACACACACCCTGATAGTTATATTATAATAACAGAAACATTTATTTCCCCCCCACCCCCACCCCTACAAAATAAGCCCCAACAATGCCCTCCTCCCCCCCACAACTCCCCACACACCCCAACAATTCCCTCCCCCACCCCCCACAGAACCCCCAACATTTCCCTCCCCCCACACACACAACCCCAACATTTCCCTCCCCCCACACACACAACCCCAACAATTCCCTCCCCCCACACACACAACCCCAACAATTCCCTCCCCCCACACGCACAACCCCAACAGGCCCCCCTATTTAAATTAAGGGTGGCCACGCCCTCTTAGTAAGGCCCTCTGTAGCAGGGCAATGAGCAGCCCCAGCAGTACCCTTAGTGGGCCCTGGAGCTGCTCATTGCCCTGCCGTAGGGCTGTCACCTCCTGCAGCAGCTGGTGCTGGCCAACTAGAAGTTGCTGCTGGCCAACTATAATTTGCTGCTGGCCATCTACCAGCTGCTGCAGGAGGCGCACCACAGTGGCAGGCCCAAAGGCTGGAGGTGGGCCAGGGGACACGGAAGAAGATGGCCCAGGGGATGGAGGTGGGCCAGCAGGGGACACGGAAGCTGGCCCAGGGGATGGAGGTGGGCCAGGGGACACGGAAGCTGGCCCAGGGGATGGAGGTGGGCCAGGCGATGGCGCTGCAGGTGGGGAGGGGTCCTCATGAATGTCCTCCTCATCTATGATGAGGACTCCCTCCTCCGAGTCCTCCGAGTCCTCCTGGTGGGCCGCCTCCTGGCCTGGCTGCTCCTCCTCCTCCTCATCCAGGTGCCCCTCCTCTTGATGTTCCTCCTCCTGCTCCTCCTGCTCCTCCTCCTCCTCCTGCTCCTCCTCCTCCTCCTGGAGGTGGTGGCCCTCCTCATCCTCCCGCTCAGCTTCCTGCTGGTGGAGCCCTGTGTATGTAAAAGGAGTGTGATTGAGATCAGTGCATACACCATGGCTTGCATAGTGCAGTAGCTGGGTGGCGTGAGGCAGGGGATGGGGCAGGGTGTGGTAAGGCGTAGCCTATGCCCATGGGGAATGAGCTGCATCAGATGACATGAAACAGAACCCTGGACCCTCCTCTGACACACACCACGCAGGACATGTTGCCATACCAAATTCATTGCTGACCAGCATGTTTGCATTGTGAGATGCAACGAGGGGTTGATGGGCAGTTGTTGTAGGAGTTATTGGGGGGGGGGGGGGGCCAGTGGGAAGGGTGTTGAGCACAATTCTTTTATGTGATTTAGGCCATAACATGCAGTAAAAGTAGGGCCTCAGGCAGCTGTACCAGGACACAGTAATCAGCCACCACAATAAGGGGAATAGTAAAGTGTGGCATATCATCTCATTCATCTCGGGGGGATGGTCGGACGTTGCAAGCACGCTCATGGGAGAACCCCTGCAACCTGCATCCTTGATCTGGGACAGATATGGTATTACTAGGTGGCTATTAGGCACATGGGAAGTGATATTGTACAACACATTTGCTTTATTCATGAAATGTATGTAGTAATCTGTATACAGGTGTCCTGTTTTTGAATACTTACGGCGAGCCCTGAGGTGCCTTCGCACCGCCCGGATGACGTCGGGCCTCTCCCGCCTCACCCTGCGGAACCGCCTCCGCAGGGACTCGAGGTCCCGGTGGACTCCAAAGCGTCTGTAAGATATAAGTTTGTAGAGCAGGGGTCAGGGGTGTTGGTCCTTTTTGTCCTCTGCACACATTCATTTGCTATTCACATACCAGAGAGAGAGGGTCTACAGTGTTGGGGGGGGGGGGGGCACCTCCATTGGTAGTGAATCATAGGAGCCACCTTTTTTCCATTTTGGGGGGTGGAACCCCCAGTGGAGATGACCCCTCCCTCCATACATATTTGATATTGGGGGTGGGGTGGTGAAGCACCCACAGCAGCCACCGAGTTGGTTCCTATGCAGATGATGCCAGAGAGGTGGGCATGAGGCCAGACAGTACCATTTGTATACATTATAATGTATGCTTGTTAAACTACTTTATATGTGTTATCATGACCATGTTATAAAGTATGGTATAGGTTTCATTGGTCTCATGCTTCCACTATTCGGAGGCGTTGTAACCCACTGGCTGCAAAGAGGGGTTGGAAAATGTGGCCTTCACATAACTAACGAAATTGTCACATAACACTAATAGCATAGTCACATACCTAACCTAACGAAATACATTCTTGTAGGGATGTGGGAATGGTGGTCGTTTCAATAACATACAAATTATTAGTGATTGTGCATGTTCCTATATTACTCATGATCCTTGCATGGACACTCCAGTTACTGCTGGTAACATTGATGACGGAGCTGTTATATGTGTAGGTACAGGAGGGGAGGGGGGTTGGGCCATAACCTTACCTTTCTAGCCTTTCCCGGATACGGGACCAGGCTCGCATGGCCTGCAGCCTGGGGGGCAGGTGGTGGTGCTGGATGAAAAGGCGATGGCGGTGCCTTAGGCAGAGCCAGACAAGCAGCAGGCTCTCCTCTTCTCCAAAATTTGGCTCCCTGCGTTGTGCCATTTTTCCACGTGTTGGAAAAGAAGTGCCTTATATAGACGACCTTGCGTGAGGGACGTCGTTTCATGCACAGCTCCATATATGGATGACCATTCCATATATGGCCCCTATCAGCACGTGGACGCCCTCGTAAGCATAGACGTCTTTGACGTGCACATGCCTGCAGGAGTGTGAAACGTGCCTTATATAGATGAGTATGACGCACCCCACCCGACCCTTTTCACATATACACAATATACATTTACTGCATGTTCAGTAGGTGTACAGTGCATGCAGATCCGCACATTCAGATGGGCACATATGATGAATGTATGGGTGGAGCAGCATGATATGTCTGTAGTTGACACATATATGCGTTCGTCATATATTTCCGTACCTGGATGGCCTGAACAACATGTACTGTACTTGCGATACACCTATGTACATTATTTTACACACCACGTGATTTGGTCGTTTGCACCTGCAATAATCGACCATCTTAGGGCGCCCAATCTAGTCACGCTTATGCGCTCGTCATTTGATTGTTTTCTTACAGGGATAATCGATTATCGAAAAACGCCCACACTATTTTTCCATTATACAGGTCTATTTTTGGACGTTATCGTAAGAACGCCCTAATTCGTACTTGGACGATCTTTCCATTTTGCCCCTCCATGCCTCCCCTGCTGTGCTCTGAGAGGTTTAAATTGTTGATTTACCTTCATCCTCACAGCAGGAGCTGCAGTGAAAGCCCTCTAGCCTTGTGTAACCAATTGTAGAAATTGGTTTATGGTTTGTTTATCTTACTGCTGGGAGAGGGGGGAGGGTTGGCTGGAGGTGTCCTGGGTTGCCAGGGAGATATTTAAGGAGGATGACTTCCTGACCTGCACTGAGGACAGATAACAGCAGAATCAGAAAAACAAAGTCACCAGACAACAAAGGTAGAAAAGATCATTTTATTTTCATTATAGTGTTTGGAATATGTCCACTTTGAGAATCAGGTGCTCAACATTAAAAGTTTATATTTATTTACTTATTTATGGCATTTTATCCCACATTAAATATGAATTAGGATGTTTTGTGGCTCTACATGAGAATTGTGATGATATGATCCCTTGTTTCATATTGTTGACGGTCTGCATTTTCCATATGGGTGGTATACTGGTGTATTAGGTTCTGCCCAGTGTAATATTTATGGTACAGTAAGGTTCTGAGTGTGTTTTTGCACAAAGTTGTGCATAGTGTTTCGCAGTTGAGCGATTGTGCTTAGAATATGCTTTGAGCAACGACTTTATTCTTTGACATATGATACATATCTAATATCTAAATTTAATAAAAGGTATTAATTGTGACTTTTATTTTTATTTATTTATTTTTTTCTGTGTGTTATCAGACAATTATGGATTTAAGCTCCACCCCTGGCCCCACCCCTAACCCGCCCCCTTTAGCCTCCCCAAACAGTTCGGCCACCGACCGCCTATGACAGTACATATCATATCACAAAAAGTAGTAAACACCCCCTTCCTCTAGGCCCCAAAGCTGAAACCTAGTGAGGAAAGAGCCCAACAAGGACACCATGTTTGAGTGAATGTTTTAACACACTGTGTTAGACCGTTTTCCCTTCTGCCAACATTCCTATATCATTCGGACTTGTGAAAAAGACAGTTGTATTTGGTATCAATTAGAAACTTGACTTACTAGATTCTGATCAGTCTTTCACTGCAGGCCAGCCAGTATATAATGGATTGTCCATGTCTTGCGTATGCTCAAATTACTTGCATTGTACTATAGTAATTGTTTCCTGCTAGCCACATTGAATTCAAACATGTTTGGGATAATGTGGGATATAAATGTCTCAAATAAAAATACTCAGGTACAATTTTACTTACCAAGGAGATGGTGCCAAGCTTGGATTTGCATGAACCTAAGACTAGAAGCTAGAGCAGAGTCACTTGTTTTTAACTAGTGTCCCCAAACTAAGAAGCCTTTTGAGATAATCACACACACGTCTGTGTGTACACAACCATGTATCCCCATCCCTCTCATAGCTTTTGAATTCAGTTGTGTCCTAGCCACAGCACATTTTCAGTACATAGCAGGACCTCCAAGGAGAATCTAACCAGATGTTAATTTGTAAAGATGTGCACTCAAGTGCTGAAATAAATACGCTCCATTAGTAGCATGGAATGCCTTGTTTTCTACTGTTATCACACTCCAACCAAAACAAAACACACACACACAAAACAGCAAGATGACTCACCTCCCACTTCTCATTGTCTTGTACTTCCTGCATTGAGTACTTATGGCTAAATTGGTCCTGGAGAAAAGGGGACATTTTTGCACGTTGTGATTCTTTTACTGGATTAGCATGGAAAATTGTTCAGAGGCATCAGATCCTTTTACCCTGCCTCTCCTCTCTCCACTCTATCCTAACTCATAGATTTAATGACAGAGGAACCTCAGATAAGGCAGAAGACAGCAAGGAAATGGTGTTTGATTGTCTTTGGACTTCTTTGGCTAAGATCTAAATGTAGAGGTTGTGCAATGAGCTGAGGATAGTTCTTTTGTGGGCTTGTGGCTTGAGAACCTGTACAATATGGTGGGGGGAGGGGTTAACAGGCACCTAACAATCATTAAATGATGAAACCTCAAGCTAAGAACAAACACATAGGAAATGTTTTCAAGGGGTGACTCTTAATGCTTCTCTTCCTGCCTCCACTTCTGCACTTCCTGTTTCAAAACAGAAGCATATGGGAAGGAGGAGATGAGGGGGCCATGGCACTGGCTGCACTTCACATGCTGCTGGTTACTCAAGAGGGGTGGGATGGGGAAGAGAATGATGCAAAAGTGAAGAACACAAGATGATATACCATGTGGAGTAAGACCAAGGTCCATCAAGCCCAGCATCATGTCTTCAACCAATAAGAGTCACAAGGAAAAGTCAGATCACAAAACGTAGATCAGTTTCCCACAGCTCATTTCCAGGGATAAGTGATGCTCTTCCCAAGTCTTCCTGGCTAGTAATTTTCTATAGACCTTTCCTCCAGGAACATCTCTAAACCTCTTTTGAACCACATCATCTGACAACAGATATAGTTGGATATAGTTGGCTATCCCCCAATATTCAGTGCATAACTGGCTATAGAAAGCAGCCATATTGGGCCACGTAAATAGCTGGAATATCTTTGGCCAGTTTAAACTTAACTGGCTATCTCCGATTATTAACATAACCAGGTACTTTTAAACTGGCCAAAAATAAACCAGATATTCAATGCTGGTCACTGAAATGGCCCAGCATTGAATATCTGTGCTGACCATCAACTGCAGGAGTTAGCCTGGCTCCCTCCTGCAGTCTGTCAGTTTAGTAAACTGACTGCCTGCCTGCCTAACCACAACTCAGGAATGGGCAACCAACAACAAACTCTGCCTGAACCCAAGTAAAACAGAGATTCCTTGGGTATCAAACACATGTGGACAAATACCTGACTTCAAAATACCTTTTGGGAAGTATGAACTCCCCCTAAAATCACAGGTCAGCATCTTGGGATACTGCTAGACTCATCACTCACTCTGATCTCACGAATTCAAACAACCTTTACAAATTGTATCTCTAACCTTCAGAACCTATGAAATCTCTCTCTATATATTGATGAGTCTGACCACAGTGGTCCATGCCATGATAACATCAGGAGTGCAGGAGTGGCCTAGTGGTTAGAGCACCGGTCTTGAAATCCAGAGGTGGCCTGTTCAAATCCCACTGCTGCGCCTTGTGATCTTGGGCAAGTCACTTAACCCTCTGTTGCCGCAGGTACAAAATTAGATTGTGAGCCCTCCAGGGACATAGAAATACCCAGTGTACCTGAATGTAACTCACCTTGAGCTACTACTGAAAAAGGTGTGAGCAAAATCCAAATTAATAAATAAATCACAACTAGACTACTGTAATGCACTGTATACTGGTGAAACTAAAAAGAGTTTGTATCTGTTCCAACTCATTCAGAATGCTGGTAGCATGACTGATTGAAGTGGCCATATTACAACCTTCCTGCAAAAACTACCCTGGCTAATATTACCTTACAGAGCTAAATTTAAAACTCTATGTTTGATTTTTCAGGGTCCTCGGACAAAATAGGCCAGAGTTCTTAAATAATAAGTCAGCCCTTTACACACTAAGGTCCTCTCAAGGAGCATCACTATCAGTACCTTCGTCAAAAGAAATTGTACAATGTGATACCTGCCAGTGAGTCTTCTCAGGAGTAGCCCCCACGCGCTGGAATTTACTCCCAGAGGGGCTACGTATAACTCAAGACTCCCAAGCCTTTAATGCATAGGGTGACTGACTATACACCAATCTGCCCCTGGAGTAGCTTATTTATTATTTACACAAGCTTGATATACCACTAGGGCCTGGAACATAGGCATAAAAGCAGTTTGCAAAATAAATAAATTCACCCTCACTTCCTTGCTAATCTGATCTATTTATCCCTTGCTTTCCCCAAACAAAGCAGATAAATTATGCCCATGAGCGAGCAAATGTGGGGGGGAAAAAACCCCAAACCTTAACTTTTAAAGGATGTTTCTTGAATAAGAACAAAATGAAAGCAGGTGTTACAAAAACAAATGTTACTTTGTTTATACATTATGTAATTTGAAATTGTGAATGTTTCAGAAACAACTTTTCAGACTCAAGTAGGCAATTATGTAAGGTCTTACATCACAGGACTCCTTCATATCTTGCTTCACTGCTTGTCCGCTATACCCCACCTGTTCCCTTCGCTCCATTTCTACTCATCACCGGGCCCCACCCCCAGTCCATTGCTCTTGCCTTGAGTCTGATCGACACTCTGCCTTCTTTTTACGAGCCCTCTATCTTTGGAATTCCCTTCTCTCAGAAACCATTCAGAACAATCACATATGAAATTTTGTACCGCCTTGAAGACATCTCTTTTCCTTAGCCTTCCTCCAAAGCTCAGTTGGTTGACGTGGCCTGTTGTGATCAATGGATTTCCTTTTTCTATCTTCTCTTCTATTTTACCTCAAGTTTTATTTATTTATTAATGTATTTATACCCCACATTTTCCCCACAGACATGCAGGCTCAATGTGGCTTACATAAACCAGAGAGAGAGAGAGAGAGATCTCTGGGTGATATCAGATACAAATGAGAATAATAGAGTAGAAGGACAAGAAAGAAAGAACTATATCTAACCAAATTAGAGCTTCTAGAGTGTAAAATATTCAACAATTCATTCCTAAATCAATACACTCTCCTATTTCTACTGTTCTGGTATTATATTGGAGGAAAAAGCCTCAAATAGGGATAGAAAACTCCTTTGTTGGACTTCAACCTAAGGGAGCTTCTACCTAATCATCACAGGCTAAAAAACCTCATAGATTTTAATGGTGTGACTCCTAACACTCAAATTTGTAAATGTGTAGGGATCACTTATCTTATAGCTGTTTTGTCGTTATATCTAACAGCCACGGCCCGACTCCGGCCGAGTTTCGACTTCTGCTTCAGGGTATCGTGGTGTCTTCGAATCGATATGTATAAAAAACAGCATAGGTGTTACCATCCAGTAGTGTCGCGGTGGCCCAATATTCAAAAGTAATATTCTCCTCACTTATCGTGCTCAATCTATCAGCTTGCAGTGATTGCCAACATGGCGGTAGCTTTATATCTCCTGACGTCAGATGCTGCCCAATGGAACTCCTCCCTTTAAAGGGGAATTCTGCATTGTGGAATCCTTAGGATCTCTGACTTTAAAAGGATTGATTCCATTCAATCCTTGAGTTTAAGCCTCCTGGATGTAATGATTTCATACGATATATCCATCGCTGCTCTTGTTGTAATAACGTCAGCTTTCAGTCGCCTCCTTCAATCCTCCATTTCAGTTGCTGTAACACAACACATCTCAAGGATGTAAAGGGATGATTGGTTTCAATGCAGTGTGCTAGAGGTGCTGTTGTCTTGCTGGTATGGATGTTGCTTTTGTGCTCAGTCAGTCTGGTGACTAGTTTCCTTGATGTTTGTCCAATATAAATTTTATTACAAGGACATACCAGTCCATATACTACCCATTCCGACAGGCATGTGGTAGTATGATTCAAAATATATTCTTTACCTGATTGAGGATCCTTCAATTTTTTAGTCTGTATCATAATGGCACACATCCCACAATTTCCACAGCTCTTGTGCCCTTCTGTGAGGCTGTCAGCAGGCGCTGTCTCTCTTAGCGCCGCTGGGGATAAAATCTCTTTCAGGTTTTCCCCCCTACTATAGGCCATTCTCAATCGCATTTCTTGAAACCCTGGAAGTGTTTGTATGATATGCCAGTTGCTTCGTAGTATTTCCGCCAAACATGGGGCTGAATTTGAATATTGCAGGATACATGTGATAACGCTTTCATCTTCATCGTCCCCCTTCTGCCTTGGTAATAGTAAATAATCGAGGTTATTAAATTTCGCTCTACGATAAGCTTTGTGCACAATTTGTTTGGGATAACCTCTGTTAGTTAACCTCCTTTCTAGCTCTTTGGCTTTAGTTTTGAATTCATAGTCATCCGAACAAATGCGCCTATAACGCAAAAACCTCGAGAATGGTAAACTCTCTTTTAGTTTCCTAGGGTGACAGCTCTTGAAGTCTAGGAAGGTGTTTCTATCAGTGTCTTTGCGGTATATTGTAGCGTGTATACTATTTCCTGTTTTGGTAATTTAGACATCCAAAAAGGCTATGCTTGCATTGTCATACTGCATGGTGAACTTCAGGGTCCGGTGAAAGCTGTTGAGATAGCTCAAAACCTCTTGTAAATCATTCTTTGATCCTGTCCATATACAGAAGAAAGGAGGTTAACTAACAGAGGTTATCCCAAACAAATTGTGCACAAAGCTTATCTTAGAGCAAAATTTAATAACCACGATTAATCACTATTACCAAGGGAGAAGGGGAACGATGAAGATGAAAGCGTTATCACATGTATCCTGCAATATTCAAATTCAGCCCCATGTTTGGCAGAAATACTACGAAGCAACTGGCATATCATACAAACACTTCCAGGGTTTCAAGAAATGCGATTGAGAATGGCCTATAGTAGGGGGGAAAACCTGAAAGAGATTTTATCCCCAGCGGCGCTAAGAGAGACAGCGCCTGCTGACAGCCTCACAGAAGGGCACAAGAGCTGTGGAAATTGTGGGATGTGTGCCATTATGATACAGACTAAAAAATTGAAGGATCCTCAATCAGGTAAAGAATATATTTTGAATCATACTACCACATGCCTGTCGGAATGGGTAGTATATGGACTGGTATGTCCTTGTAATAAAATTTATATTGGACAAACATCAAGGAAACTAGTCACCAGACTGACTGAGCACAAAAGCAACATCCATACCAGCAAGACAACAGCACCTCTAGCACACTGCATTGAAACCAATCATCCCTTTACATCCTTGAGATGTGTTGTGTTACAGCAACTGAAATGGAGGATTGAAGGAGGCGACTGAAAGCTGACGTTATTACAACAAGAGCAGCGATGGATATATCGTATGAAATCATTACATCCAGGAGGCTTAAACTCAAGGATTGAATGGAATCAATTCTTTTAAAGTCAGAGATCCTAAGGATTCCACAATGCAGAATTCCCCTTTAAAGGGAGGAGTTCCATTGGGCAGCATCTGACGTCAGGAGATATAAAGCTACCGCCATGTTGGCAATCACTGCAAGCTGATAGATTGAGCACGATAAGTGAGGAGAATATTACTTTTGAATATTGGGCCACCGCGACACTACTGGATGGTAACACCTATGCTGTTTTTTATACATATCGATTCGAAGACACCACGATACCCTGAAGCAGAAGTCGAAACTCGGCCGGAGTCGGGCCGTGGCTGTTAGATATAGCGACAAAACAGCTATAAGATAAGTGATCCCTACACATTTACAAATTTGAGTGTTAGGAGTCACACCATTAAAATCTATGAGGTTTTTTAGCCTGTGATGATTAGGTAGAAGCTCCCTTTGGTTGAAGTCCAACAAAGGAGTTTTCTATCCCTATTTGAGGCTTTTTCCTCCAATATAATACCAGAACAGTAGAAATAGGAGAGTGAATTGATTTAGGCAAGAAAGAAAGAATACATAGAACAGTACAGAAGAATAGGACTAAACAGGATCCACATATGCCAGCTGGCAGAGGCCAGAGTCCTACATTGTTCCCGGTGAAAATGCTTTGGTAAACAAATGCGTTTTCAGCGCCTTGCAAAAGGTAAGGTAGTCTTTCAGACTGGTGATGTCGCTAGGAAGTGCATTCCATAGTTGCAAACTGATGAAGGGAAAGCTTGACGCCTGAATAGATCCGTGCCTACAGCCTTTCTGACTGGGGTAGTGCAAGGTGAGATATAATATTTTCTGTATTTCTTTCTTGTAATTGACACTTTGTAAACCGCCTTGGTTGTTTTAGTGGCAAGCGGTATCTGAAGCCTGAAAGAAACGATAAACGATAAAAGAGCAGGCTAAATTGCATTCAGTCCCTGTGGTTGGTTTACATATTACAAACAAGTACTACAAAACATGCACAGGTATCTATCTACATGGAAAATACGTGAGAGAGAGGGGAGATATGATAGAGACATTTGAATAACTACGTGGCATAAGTGCACAGGAGTCGAGTCTCAATTGAAAGGAAGCTCTGGAACGAGGGGGCGTAGAATGAAGGTGAAAAGGGATAGACTCAGAAGTAACCTGAGCAAATACTTCTTCACAAAAAAGGTGGTGAATTCATGGAACAGCCTCCCGGTGGAGGTGGTAGAGACGAAAACAGTATCTGAATTCAAGAGAGCTTGGGACAAGTACATAGGATCTCTAAGGGAGTAGTAGGAAAAGTATATGTAGGCAAATATTGTATGTATGTATTTATTTATTTATTTAAGCATTTCTACCCCACATTTTCCAATCAGTATTGTTTCAATGTGGCTTATATGGAACAAGGGAGATACAAAAAGGGAATAACATGGTATAACATGAAATAGAAGTTACTAGAAGTAGGTCAGGGGATACTAAGGATGTAACTAACTACAAATGGGATGGGGGATGCTATGTAAGGACAGAGGGTGGAAGAGAAGGAGGCGGAACTATTGGTTGAAACTAGGGCCTGGCTAGAGGCGGGTGGAGCATTACCGACAAGAGAGATGACTATTCATAGCTGATTAATAGCTGATTTATATTAGATCTTTGTGAAAGGATTTTTTTGAAGAAGTAGCAGGCCTTGAGTTCTTTGTGAAAGATCAGGTAATTGTTCAAGCTCCAGTCCTTAGTGCTTTAGGGTGTACATTCCGGCATACGGTCTTCATCTGCGCACATTTTTTTGTGTTTCTACGTTTCTATGAGCAATTTGAAATTGGCTGTACTTGACAGGTAGCCAATGAAAATGCAAAAATAATGGGGTGATATCCCTTTGTCATGCCTTACCCAACAAATGTAATGACATATTTTGTAATGTCTTTAGCCATTTCATACAGGTATTGGATAACCCAGTGTAAACCGCATTGTCACAGTCCTTCAAAGATCAGCCTTATCACCAGTTTAATTTAATGTTCTTCTGAGTCCTGTTGCTACAATGATCCAGGATGTGAGAATTTATATATAAACACATTCTCACATTCTGGATCATTATAGCAAGAAGACTCAGAAGAACATTAAATAAAATTGTGTATACATAAGCAGAAGACATCCTATTTCTTGCTAGGGTATTATTTATTTATTTTCAGTATTTACCTTAGTGATTTACAGTTTCTTAAGAGCTGCGGGCACTGTCTTTAATGGGCTAATTGTACCTGGGGCAATGGAGGGCTAAGTGACTTGCCCAGGGGCACATGGACCTGCAGAGGGAATTGAATCTGGTTCCCTAGAATCTCAACCTACTGCCGACCATTAGGAGGCTGTAGGAAGCCCGGTTTCCCAGGTCTGCAACACACTGTACTAACCATTAGGCCACTCCTCCACCTTTCAACAACACTACGTTAATCCGCTCTTGTTATGGCTCGTGAAGCATCATTTGGTTTGAAATACAGCAAAAGCTACCGCATGTGTGATTAGCGGAAGTTCTGATTGCCCTGGTTTGGTTCCAGTTCTATTCGATAGTCCCAGTAAAGGTTGTAGACTCTTTTAAATATTTAGGAGTTGTGATTATCAGTCACTGCTTTTGCAGCAAATTTGTAATGTGATTAGGAAGAGTTTTGTGTATTATGTCACCTGCATTCCTTAAGGAGTCTTTTGGATGGCAAAGTCCTACATCCTTTAATTCATGCACTGCTCATTTCCCATCTTGGCTATGGCAATATGGTTTACATTGGCTTGAAATGATTGAAGACATTACAAAATGCGGCATTACATTTGTTGGTTAAAGCGTGACAAAGGGATCATATCATCCCCTTATTTATACATGCAGTAAAAAAAAATTATGCGGCCCCTTTCAGGGGCATTTCAACTATGTTTGTTGCAGGTCATGTGTTAATATTCTCATGAGTACACAGTATCTGCTGAGAGTTAAGGCAAGACCACTCACTGCCTCTTATTTAGTTGATAAGTGGTTCCACATTAACTTGAAGCAGAGGGGTAGAACTGGGAAAGGATCCTACATGGGGAAAGGATATGTAGTCAGGAAGATGTCATGGTTGATAGGCAGGGGCAGAACTACCATTAGGCCACCTGAGGCGGGGACTGAGGCAGCGCCTCCCACCCTTACTTCCCCAACCCCTTTCCACCAATTTACCTTTTCTTATTTTTACAAAGACGATTTCCAGATGCTGCCTTCTGCCAGTCTCAGCCCTTCAGTGTACTGGAGCCCACCTCCCAGGAAGTTACATCAGAGAGGTGGGCCGCAGTAAAGAGAAGAGACTGGAACTGGCGGCAGGGCAGACCTCTGGAAGTCACTGCTGCTGCCTTTGGAAAAATGAGAATCAAAGGTAAATTGGTGGAGGAGGGCTGAGGAGGGGGGAGATGCTGGACCATTGGGCGGTGGGGGGGGGGGGTTGTGGCAGCTCATTCCTCACCTCAGTTGGTGGCGGATCATTCCTTCCCACAGATTACCTTGGGTCACCCTTGCTGATAGGAAGTAGAGCATGGGGATCTGCACTCATGATGGGGGCCATGGGGGGAGAGATGGGATTTGAGATACCACCTTTCTGTGTTTTTTTGTAACTACATTCACAGCGGTTTACATGGTATACAGAGCTCCTTATTTGTACCTGGGGCAATGAAGGATTAAGGGACTTGCCCAAGTCACAAGGAGCTGCAGTGGGAATTGAACCCAGTTCCCCAGGATCAAAGTCTGCTACACTACACTCCAGGAATGCTGAAGTGTAGAAAGGCCCAAGAGGAGGGCAGGAAAGAGAGCTCTTGGGAAGGATCCACAAAGGGGAGGGAAAGGGCATGGGCTCAGAAAGATGTCATAGATGAAGCAGGACAGGGAGTTTGGTACGTTTGTCAGCCTCAGAATCTAGTGCCAGTCCTGCTCCACAAGAATATGGACAGAACAGAGGTAGCTTGGAGTAGGGCTATGACAAGGATGCAGAACCTCACCTATAAATGTTAAAATTTAAATGAGCCCCAAGGTACCAGTCTCCATGAGAACAGACCCAGGAGCAACAAAAAATACAGGAAGGGCAGAAGATGTATGCCAGGAAGTGAAGGTAAAGTCAAAGGGTAGGTGGGGTCTGTAGTACTGCAGGAAGAAATATCTAGTCTTTAGATGTCAACCTGTCCTTTGTTTTTGATCTGCAATGTTCTGCTCTGGTGGACATCCAGCTCATTCAGAACAGTCTCCACTGCTGCCATTGCTCCATGTACCCTCCATTCACTGCTACCCAGACTTTCCCCCCCATTATATGCCTGCCCTCCCCTTCATCTAACCCAGCTATTGAAGCCACAGCCCTCAGCCTTTTTTAAGTACATCCTTGTTTATATTATTTTAAATTTTCCCTTGCTAATTTTTTTCACAAACACAGACTTCTCCTTCCTCTCCCCCGAAACACACACAAAAATTTGCTGTATCATCTTCCTGTTTCTTAAAATTCCAATCCTCTAATTTCCTCTAAGTATGAAATGTCAACCTGTCACTGACACTTTCACCAAAATACATGCTGGAACATAAGCGGAAAAGCGGGATGGACCACTGGACCATGGCCCAACCAACATGTTATCTGTAGCATCAGAAACTAGGGAGCTTAGGGGTCAGAGATTGAGGTTGTTTGACCCCACCAACCACAAAGGTGTTCTGCTGCCCCTGCATGCAGGAGGAAGGGGTTATAAGTATTGCCACACTGGGACAGACCAAAGGTCCATTAAGCCCAGCATCCTATTTCCAACAGTGGCCAATCCAGGTCACAAATACCTGGCAAGATCCCAAAAACATTCAATACATTTTATGCTGCTTATCCCAGAAATAAGCAGTGGATTTTCCCCAAGTCCATTTTAATAATGGTCTATGGACTTTTCCTTAGGAAGCCATCCAAACCTTTTTAAACCCCGCTAAGCTAACCACTTTTACTACATTCTCTGGCACCTCACTTTTTAACCATGCCATTGAGCATGATACCAAAATATGTACTAGGGTAGATACCCCTGATGGTGTGGATTACATGAAGAGGGATCTAGTGAAGATTGAAAAATGGTCTAGAATTTGTCAGCTAAGATTTAATGCTACAAAAAATGCAAGGTCATGTATTTGGGCTGCAAAGGTCAGAGGGAGAATTACAGTATAGAGGATGAAGTACTTCTGTGCATGAAAAAAGAGCAGTACTTGGGGTGATTGTATTTAATGAACCTAAGGTGGCCAAACAGGTAGAAAAGGCAACGGCAAAAGCTAGAGGAATGCTTGGGTATACAGAGAGAGAAATGGCCAGCAGGAAAAAGGAGGCGATGATGCCTCTGTATAAGTCTCAAGTAAGACCTCATTTAGTAGGCCTTTTACAAAGGCGTGCTAGCGTTTTTAGCACGTGCTAAAAATAAGGGTATGCTACATGCTACAGTAGCCCATATGTTCCTATGGGTGTCTATAGCTGTCCTTCCCCATGTTTTAACTTGTACAGCGCTGCGTAACCCTAGTAGCGCTATAGAAATGCTAAGTAGTAGTAGTAGTAGTAGTAGTATAGCGTTTAGCGCATGCTAATGATTAGTATGAACTAAAAATGCTACTTTGCCTTTGTAAAAGGCCCCCTTAAAGTACTGTGTACAATTTTGGAGACCACCTTCAAAAAGATACAAACTGCTTGGTGTTCCAGAGTGTGGCTACTAAAATGGTAAGTGGCAGTGGCGTAGCAAGGGCGGGGCGGTGGGGGCGGTCCGCCCCAGGTGCACGCCACTGGGGGGGTGTCGGCTCTGCTGGTTCCCTGCTCCCTCTGCCCCGGAACAGGTTACTTCCTGTTCCGGGGCAGAGGGAGTAGGGAACCAGCGGAACAGACACCCCCCCCCCAACGGTGTGCACACAGCAGGCAAGAATGCACTCGGGGGGGGGCTGGGGTGATGCGCTGGGGGGGGGTTGATGCGCCGAGGGGGGGTGCACAGCAGCAAACCGCCCCGGGTGGCAGCCGCCCTCGCTACGCCACTAGTAAGTGGTCTTCATCACAAAGTGAACAGACTTAAAGATCTCAATATGTAGGGAAAGGGACTTGATATACCACCTTTCTGTATGTGTCAGTGGCGTACCAAGGGGGGGCGATGGGGGCGGTCCGCCCCGGGTGCATGCTGCTGGAAGTAACCTGTTCCGGGGCAGAGGGAGCATGGAAACGAACGACACTGACCGGCGCGTGGCACCCCCCCCCCAGTGGCGTGCACCCGGGGGGGAGGGGGTTCTTTCGCCTGGGTGGGGGGTGTCCTTTTGCCAGGGGGGGTCGCGCTGCACCCAGGGGGGCGGGGCGCATCGGCGATCCACCCCGGGTGTCAGTGCCCCTAGGAACGCCACTGGTATGTGTTTTTTTTTTTTTTTGCAACTACATTCAAAGCAGTTTACATAGTACAAAGAGGTACTTATTTGTAACTGGGGTAACAGAGGGTTAAGTGACTTGCCCAGAGTCACAAGGAGCTGCAGTGGGAATTGAACCCAGTTCCCCAGGATCAAAGTCTGCTGCACTAACTACTAGGCTACTCCTCCACTTTGGGAGAGAGAAGGTACCATAGTGACATTTAAATACTCTGTGACTTTAATGCAGAGGAGGCAAATCTTTTTCAACTGAAAGGAAGCTCTGGAATGAGGGGGCATGAGATGATGGTGAAAGGGTATAGACTCAGAAGTAATCTAAAGAAATACTTCTCCACAGAAAAGGTGGTGGATGCAGGGGCAGCCCAACCATTAGGCCACCCCGGGCGTGGGTCCCAGGCAGCACCCCCCCCCCCCCAGGAGCGGCATCCCCCCACCCCTCAGGGAGCAGTATCTCCCCCTTCTTGGTGTTTACCTGTTTTGTCAGGTTCCAAACCCGGCAGCGGCAGTGATTCCCATATGCTGACCTGCCACTGGCACCCGCCCCCTCCCCTCACAGCAGCTGCCTCTCTGATATAACTTCCTGTTTTGTCAGAGGCTCAGGCAGCCACAATAAAGGGAATAGGTGGGTGCTGGTGGCAGGGCAGCGTATGGGACTTGCTGCCACTGACGGGTTTGGAACGTGACAAAACAGGTAAACTGCGAACGGGCTGGAGGTAGGAAGGGAGGCAGCATCTCGGCATGGGGTGGTGAGCAGCATCTTGGCATGGGGGAGGCAGCATCTTGCCTTGGGCCAGCTCTGGGTGGATGTATGTGTGGGAATGGCCTCCCAGTGGAGGTGGTGGAGAGGCATCTGAATTCAAGAAAGCAAGGGACAAGCACAGAGGATCTGTAAGGGAGAGGAAGGGATAGTGGACAATATAGATGGGCAGACTGGACAGGCCATATCATCTTTATCTAGAGGTTCAAGGTTTATACCAGGGGTCCTCAAGACACACCCAGACAGATAGGTTTTTCACTATTCTTACAATGAATATGCATGAGATAAATTTGCATGTACTACCTCCATTGTATGGAAAGTTATCTCCTGTATATCCTTTGGGGAAATCCTGAAAACCTGACTGTCTGGGTGTGTCCAGAAGACTGGGTTGAGAACCCCTGGTTAATGCTGAGGTTCTGTCCAATTCTGCAATCCATATAAAATAATTTCTGGAAAAATGCTATGTTATAATGGCTGTTTTACTGGGACACTGAAATTATCTGGGGGGTGGGAGTCTTGAAGACCCTTAAGATGTTTTCTTGTAGTTTTTTTCCTTAGTTTATTCACAGGTGGTGTGGGAGAGGGTTATGATGTAAGAAAATGTCACTTTAGCCCCCCCCCCCCCCCCCCCCCGTTTGCCATTAAATTTTTATCTAGAGACCTTATTATCTGTGCCTGATAATTATGGTCCCTAATGACAGAGGCTGTGAGCAAAGGGGCTTTTCAGGGAGTTTGATCGAACCTCATCCATCTGGGGAAATCCACAGAGAAGCAAAGTACATTGGAAGATGGAGCGCCAGCTTTCTGGATGGTAACTCCAGCATTCCAAAAGTTAGGCTATGTCTGCCAAGAAAAGAAAAATGTGGTCATAGTGTGTTTGGAAAGGGATGAAATATGCAGGCTGAAAGCATAAGACAAACAACGGAGAAGAATGAGGCATCGGTATTTTCTGAAAGAAAAAAATAATGTAAGTATCTTGGATTAAAAAAAAAACCAACAACTTGGCTCAAGCCCCGGAGAAGCAGGAAACAGCAGCCAAGGTTTCGGTTTCCTACCAACGCGCCGCTGTGAATGAAACGCTGGATTTTCCGGGAATCCGCAGTAGCAGAGGCTGCCGCCAGGGGGCGCCGAGAACTGTGAAGGTGACCGGCCCGTGACTCCCAATGGACCCCAGCAGGAGATGGGGGAGGAAAGGAAAGACCGCAGCAAGAGCTGCCTCCCACCCCCTCAGGGGCAGCTGCTGTTGGGACAGGACCTGAAGCGACTGCGGGGGGAGTGAAGACAGGAAGCATCTTGGCTGCTAACAAGAAGCGATCGAAGAGGTTATAATGCTGAAAAGGCCACTTCCTTGCTAGTCTAAATTGTGGCTTTGCTACGATCGCCTGCTAATTACTGTTTGCAGTGAATACTAAATGCACATATCGAGCTGTGCACAACGTAAACTTTCGGAAATGCTCAGTTTCCTTTAGTCTTGCACCTATTAAGTCAGCGACTGCCCCTCACACTGCTCCGACGTACGTTTTGGAGGGATGTTAAGTCAAGCTGCAGGATACGAGCTGCCACCCTTGTTGCATCGCCAGCTTGAGCTTGGCGATTGTAAGTATCAGCCATGGGCGGAGTTCCCTGGCCGGAAATTCCAGATCTGGAGTCGGGAAAATCCCGAGCAGTTCCGGGAATTTCCTGCCAGAATGCACCTGAGCTCTCGCTCCCTCTGGAGTCCGGACCAAACAAGGCTCCGGCCCATGTTCTTGGGAAGGGGGGGGGGGGGGAGATCTGATCTCCAGTTCCCCTCATAGATACGAGCTCTGTGAATGCTGAATGCCCCTAGTATTCCTCAAGCTCCTTTGCTGTCACCACGGGTAATTTTTGTTGTATTTAATATTCCCAATCATGTTTGAAAAGTTGGCTGCTACGATCCCCCCTCCACATTTCAACACTAAGAGGGAATTAATCAGTATCATGGGATTTGACTCACCAGATGTCAGTAGCAGAAGTTCAACTCAAGAGCTCCACCTCAGAACACAGAGGCTGCTTGGGTGAAATTTATGTCACTGCCAGCAGTATTATATATAGAAAGATAGACTTAGAAAAATGTAGGCAGATAAAGACCATCAGGCTTATTTTCGAAAGTGATCGCCGGCCATCTTCCGACATAAATCGGGAGATGGCCGGCGATCTCGGAAAAGCAGCAAAATCGGTATAATCGAAAGCTGCTTTTTTGACAGCATCGCCACTTTCCCATCGCCTCGCCGGCCAAAGTTCAAAGGGGCATGTTGTCGGCGAAGTGAAGGAGGGACATGGGCAGGCATGGGCGCGGCTACAAATGGCCGGCTTTCGCGGATCATGGGAAAAAAAGTGGCATTAATCAGTATTTCGCTGGGTTTACTTGGTCCTTTTATTTTCACAACCAAGCCTCAAAAAGGTGCCCCAACTGACCAGATGACCACTGGAGGGAATGGGGGATGACCTCCCCGTACTCCCCCAGTGGTCACCAACCCCCTCCCACACGAAAAAAAATAAAAATAAAGCACTTTTTTGCCAGCCTCTATGCCAGCCTCAAATATCATACCCAGGTCCCTGACAGCAGTATGCAAGTCCCTGGAGCAGTTTTTAATGGGTGCAGTGCACTTCAGGCAGGCAGACCCACGTCCATCCCTCCCTACCTGTTACACTTGTGGTGGTAAATGTTAAGCCCTCCAAACCCCCCCAAAACCCACTCTACCCAAGGTGCCCCCCTTCAACCATAAGGGCTATGGTAATGGTGTAGAGTTGTGGGGAGTGGGTTTGGGGAGGATTTGGGGGGCTCAGCACCCAAGGTAAGGGAGCTATGCACCTGGGAGCTTTTTTTGTATTTTTTAAACATTTTTAGAAGTGCCCCCTAGGGTGCCCTGGCATGTGAGGGGGATCAGTGCACTAAAAATGCTGGCTCCTCCCACGACCAAATGCCTTGGATTTCGCCGGGTTTGAGATGGCCGGCATTTTTTCCCATTATCGCTGAAAAACAAAACCGGCGATCTCAAACCTGGTGAACTCTGGCATTTGGCCGGGCTAAACCGTATTATCGAAAAAAAAAGATGGCCGGCCATTTTTTTCGATAATACGGTTCCAGCCAGCTGTTGCGCCGCCGCCAAAATAGATCGCCGGCGACGTTCGATTATGCCCCTCCATATGGCCTATATGCAGTCTGCCCATCCATACCGTCTACTCTCAGAGATCCTATGTACTTGTCCCAAGCTCTCCTGAATTCAGATACTGCTTTAGTCTCCACCATATCCACGAACTCACCACCCTTTCCATGAACAAATATGTCCTCAGGTTACCCTGATGTCCTCTTTCAACTTCATCCTATGCCCCCTCGTTTCAGACCTTCTTTTCAATTGAAAGAGACTCGCCTCCCGTGCATTTAAGCCATGTAGGTATTTAAATGTCTCTATCATATCTCCCCTCTCCCTCACTTACTTTCCATGTAGATGGATACCTGTGTATGTTTTGTAGTACCTGTTTGTAATATGTAAACCTCTTTGGTTGTACCACAAAAAGGCAGGGTATAATAAGATTCTTATTAACATAAACAGGTGGTTTGGGATTCTTGGGTATGGTCATCTTATATCACGATGGCCTGGAGTCGTAAGAGTCCAGACAATAGGCTGTCATAGTTGTACATGGTTCAGGGGATGAGGGTCACCGAGAGAGGGAGCATAGGGCTACCTTCGAAAGCTATTCAAAAAATGTATTGCTAGTCCAATAAAAAAAGGTATCATCGTATTTTCTTTTCTCTGTTTTCTTTTACCCTACGTCTATTGATTACCTTTAAAAGTGGACTAACACGGCTACCACATCTCTCTACTAAAGTGTGGTAAAATCTGGGTTTACTGCACTTAGGGGGTCTTTTGCTAAAGCTTAGCTCAAGTTAGCTCGAGTTATCTACAGCAGAGTCCATAGGAATAAAATGGACCCTGCTTTGGACAACTCGAGCAAAGCTTTAGTAAAAGACCCCATTAATGTGGGATTTTCCTGTGCCAAAACCCAGATTTAACCTGGCACTTTGTTAGGCCTTTCCAGAATCTACCAGGGCCTCAGTGCATAAAATAGCAACTTTTATTTGCATGCCAATTTCAAACTTACTGCAGAATGCCTCAGCGGCGTACCGAGGGCAGGGTGGTGGGGGTGGTCCGCCCCGGGTGCACACTGCAGAAGGGGGTGCAGGGAGCAGCCGCACGGCTGTTGGCTCCGCCAGTTCCCTCTCCCTCTGATGTTACTTCCTGTTCCGGGGCAGAGGGAGCAGAGAACCGGCGGAGCCGACAGCCGCACGACTGCTCCCAGCACCCCAGGAGGTAAGAGCAATGCAGGGGGGAGGTTTGGAGATGATGCTGCACGGGGGAGGGGGGATGCTGCATCCAGGGAATACCACTGGAATGCCTGAGTGCAGCCATTATAAGCACTTGCTGCAGCTTTAGTGAAAGGACCCCGTAGTAACCAATACAATGAAAATTCTAATCAAATGTAAAAAAAAAAAAAACAAACAAACACAGTTATAAACGATGTAATAAACAGATCAAATCAACATGTAAAAATACAATACATGCAACTTACCTATTGCTCAACCAATCACCCTCTGCTTTTATGTCCTCCCCTCCCCCTCCCCCACAATATAACAAGCTCCTAATAATGCTTTGTTCCATGTTATGAGCAAACTAAAATTTCCCAGGGAAATGTTCATATTTTGTTTATGTGGTGATGAAATGATACAGCAATTGTAGCAAGACAACAAACTTGTTTCCTTTATACAGGGGAACATTCTGGAGTCAACTCCTCCTAAGTGACTCTCTAGTGTTATATAACAATGGCCAGGGAGTGTCTCTATCAACTTTGGAGGACGGTACTTGAGGACCTGTTCCTAGGTGTGGCAAAGTGCTGCTGGAGCCCAGGGGGGCTCTGGAGTTGGGGCCTGCCCCACCACCAGGCAAGCTATGCATCTGCCTAGGGCAGCAGGAGAAAAGCACAGGCCCATGTCCCGCCCCCTCTGAGGCAAACATCCTGTTGGAAGGGGCAGGATGTGGCTTGTGCCCTGCTGAGTTCAGTATTGCTGCAGTGTCAGCCCAGGTGGAGGTGAGTGGGGGTGGGATAAGACAGATGGGAGTTTGGAGGGATGGGCAAGAGAAGAAGAGATAAGATGCTGGACACCTTGGAGCAGTGGTGTAGCCAGACAGCCAATTTTGGGTGGGCCTGAGCCTAAAGTGGGTGGGCACAAAATTATCTCTGCTCTGCCATATCTCCACCTCAAAATATAAATACTTTAGCTAATGAGGATCCTCAAGCTTTGTTAGCTGAAGACTTTCTTCAAAGGCAATTACTACCAATCGGTCCAGCACTTTTCTCCCTTCCCCGCCTCCAGTCTACGGTCTGGCACCTCTCCCTAGCTCCATCCCATTGACAATAAATACCTTTAATTAAATTTAGATATTAGATATGTATCATATGTCAAAGAATAAAGTGGTTGCTCAAAGCATCAATCAAAGTGACAATCGCTCAACTGCTAAACACTATACACAAATATGTGCAAAAACACACTCAGAACCTTACTGTACCATAAATATTACACTGGGCAGACCCTAATACACCAATATACCGATACGGAAAATGCAGACCGTCAACAGGGTGGATAGTGTTCACAATGAGCTCCTTTTATTAACGACCATATATAGATCCTTCAAGAGGTAGTGTGTCATGATTTAGGCTCTACACCCTTTCTGATGTTTTGGTGCCACCTCAGTAAGGCCAATACACAAATTCTCCACTGCAAAACACTATACACAAACTTGTGCAAAAACACACTTATGACCTTACCAAACCATAACAGCACTAATTCCAAGGACAGGACGAGCTACAACCTTATGCGTGGAAAGGCAGCACTATAATTACACCGGGCTCTAAAACACCAGTACACAACCTAGTGAAACAGAAAAAAAACAAAACAAAAAAGGCTGCAAATACTACACGCTAGCAGAATACTGCACCTTGATCACACATGAAAAACACATGACAGAACAGATATGAAGGCAAATTTCTGAACTGGAAAGTTACCTCAAGAAGTCAGACTCAGCATGCAGCAATACTAGAAAAACTGAAACTTACATGCAAAATATCACAGATGCACATTTCCAAAAGCTGACATATTCCAATTAATAAATTCTGAATTAAAAAAATTTTTCTACCTTTGTTGTCTGATCATTTAGTTTTTCTATTCGCGATGGTCCCAGTGTCTTCTGTTTTATGCAGTGTCTTCTTTCTATTTGATATTTTCCACTCACCATGTCCACCATCCTCCTGTGTCCTTATGTTTTCTCCCCCTGCCCTCCCCTCCCCTCTCCTCATCCATGTCCAGAAATGTCCTCTCTCCCCTCCCTCCCTCCATCCATCCATCCATGTCCTGATGTCCAGCAAGTTCCTCTGTCCCCTTCCCTCCAGTGATCTGTTCTGTCCCCCCCCCCCCCCCCGCCCTCCTCTCCATGTCCAGCGAGTCTCCCTGCCCTCCCTCAGCTCCCCAAAAGCCCTCCGAGTCCTCTCCGGTCCCCCCTCCCTCCCACCCATGGCCAGCGAGTCTCCCTGCCCTCCCTCAGTTCCCCAAAAGCCCTCCAAGTCCTCTCCGTTCCCCCTCCCCTCCCACCCATGGCCAGCGAGTCTCCCTGCCCTCCCTCAGCTCCCCAAAAGCCCTCCGAGTCCTCTCCGTTCCCCCCTCCCCTCCCACCCATGGCCAGCGAGTCTCTCTGCCCTCCCTCAGCTCCCCAAAAGCCCTCCGAGTCCTCTCCGTTCCCCCCTCCCCTCCCACCCATGGCCAGTGAGTCTCCCTGCCTCCCTCAGTTCCCCAAAAGCCCTCCGAGTCCTCTCCGTCCCCCCGCCTCCCACGCACACGAACCTGTCCTTTTGTTTCAGTAGCAGCGAGCGACGTGAAGGCACTGCAACGCTCGCCAGCTTCAAGTTCTCCCTTTCCTGTTCACACAGTGTTCGTCCCGCCTTCGCAGAAAACAGGAAATACGTCATCGTAAAGGCGGGACGGACACTGCGTGAAGAGGAAAGGGAGAACTTGAAGCAGTGTCTTCACGTCGCTCGCTGCTACTGAAACAAAAAGGACAGGTTAAACATTTGCGTGGGGGGGGGTGGACGGAACTGAGGGGGGGAACGGAGGAGGAGCGGAGGAGGGCTGATGGTCGGGCGAGGGAGGGAAGGAGGAATGCCACGCGGGGCCTCTTAGAGCGACTCGGGGTGCACCATTCCTGGGTGGGCCTTGGGCTTAAGTGGGTGGGCCTGGGCCCACCCAGGCCCACCCGTGCCTACGCCCCTGCCTTGGAGGGGAACTGGGAAGGGAAATGGAGATGCTGGACTATGGTGGGGATAGTGCCTTGAGCCACCCCTGGGGGAATGGGGTGCATATGACTAAAGCTCTCCAGTTAAAAGCTAAGTAAAGATGTCCTTAAGTCACTTCACTGGCTCCCTATCCATTTCTGTATTCAGTTTAAGCTTCTTTTATTGACCTATAAGTGTATTCACTCTGCTGCTCCCCAGCACCTCTCCACTCTTGTCTGTCCCTATGCCCCCCCTCGGGTACTCCGTTCTGTAGATAAATCTCTCTTATCCGTCCCCTTCTCCTCTACTGCTAATTCTAGACTCCATTCCTTTTGTCTTGCTGCACCTCACGCCTGGAATAGACTTCCAGAGCCTGTGCGCCTAGCCCCGTCTTTGGCCGTCTTCAAGTCCAAACTTAAAGCCCACCTCTTTACCACTGCTTTTGACTCCTAACCTCTACTCACTTGCCCTGTCCTTTATCCTCACCTCTTTATTCCCTTACCCTTAATTGTTCTGTCTGTTTACCTGTCTTATCTAGATTGTAAGCTCTTTGAGCAGGGATTGTCTTTTTTGTGTATGGTGTACAGCGCTGCGTATGCCTTGTAGCGCTATAGAAATGTTAAATAGTAGTAGTAGTAAAATTGATTTAAAAGTAATTAAACATTTTAAAAATAGCGTACAAATACATATAAGTACAAATACATATACATATATGACGAGAAAGATCTGAGGATCTGAAGGCGATGAAACAGTGCGACAAGGCGGTGGCCGTAGCTAGAAGGTTGCTAGGCTGTATAGAGAGAGGTGTGACCAGCAGAAGAAAGGAGGTGTTGATGCCCCTGTATAAGTCGTTGGTGAGGCCCCGCCTGGAGTATTGTGTTCAGTTTTGGAGGCCGTATCTTGCTAAGGATGTAAAAAGAATTGAAGCGGTGCAAAGAAAAGCTACAAGAATGGTATGGGATTTGCTTTACAAGACGTATGAGGAGAGCCTTGCTGACCTGAACATGTATACCCTGGAAGAAAGGAGAAACAGGGGTGATATGATACAGACTTTCAAATATTTGAAAGGTATTAATCCACAAACAAATCTTTTCCGTAGATGGGAAGGCAGTAGAACTAGCGGACATGAAATGAGATTGAAGGGGGGCAGACTCAAGAAAAATGTCAGGAAGCATTTTTTCATGGAGAGAATGGTGGATACTTGGAATGCCCTCCCGCGGGAGGTGGTGGAGATGAAAACGGTAACAGAATTCAAAAATGCGTGGGATAAACATAAAGGAATCCTGTTCAGAAGGAATGGATCCTCAGAAGCTTAGCGGAGATTGGGTGGCACAGCCGGTGGGGGGAGGCGGGGCTGGTGGTTGGGAGGCGGGGCTAGTGCTGGGCAGACTTCTACGGTCTGTGCCCTGAAAATGGCAGATACAAATCAAGGTCAGGCAACACAAAAAAGTAACACATACGAGTTTATCTTGTTGGGCAGACTGGATGGACCGTGAAGGTCTTTCTCTGCCGTCATCATCGTCATCTACTATGTTATTCACCATATGTGAATTGATAATGGTGCACTGCCAAGTAACGGAGTACTGCCTCTGATGGTCTGAAGGTACCATATACATGTGAATAATTATAACAGTAATCAAATATATAGTAGTGGATAATATAAAGCTCTCCTGGACCATCAGATACCCTTGGCCTAGCTCTGTTCAGAGCAGCAATAAGGCTGCTTTTAGGAGGTGGTAACCAAGGCAGTTGCCTTGGGCACCAATGCCACAGGGGCCCTGAGCCTACCTCAAGCTGAAGGAGGCACAGCCTGTAGATGGATCTTGGGGTCCTGGCATGTTTAACACCAGCTCTAAGCCGCAAGAGGGAATGACCTCTCTATTTCAGATGCAGAAGTGCCCGTGAGTCAGAGCTGACTCCAGGTGATCACAGAATGAGGGTCCCCCCCCTTTTCCCCTTATGGTTTTCTTGGTATGATGCAAGAGTGGTTTGCTACCATCTTTGTCTCAGGTGGTGCCCAAGGCCAGAAGGAGTTGCGGGATTTGAACCTAGACCTGCTGCTCTCCCAGTCTATTCAGTATCTGTAAAAATAAACAAAGGTCAACAAAAAAAATAATGCATTTCTTGTGTGGCCTCCTAGATCTATTTCCCCTCATCAGATCAATGCAACTTTTCTTGGTTTCCTTGGGCAATGCGCTTTTATCATACCACCCTTAGTGGTCTAGTGTTAGGACATTGAGTTTCTCAGCTCTGTAACTAACCCAAGAAAAAGCCTCTGAAATGATACCAGGACTTTCTGAGGTGCAAGTTTATAACACACATATGCTATATCTCCCGACCTTTGACCTAATGGATGTATTTTCTCAAGAGTTTTACTGGAAGCCATAAAGGCCATTCTGAAACTGTGAACACTAAGCTCAGTATCCATCACTTCTCCAAAATGCAACTTTCCGATTTGGGTCACTGCAAAATCCTTGTTATGTAGTATTGTTTTCCTTTAAATGCCTTATGTTCTGACGTGGCTGCTGTGAAGGACCAAGTGGGAATATTGGTTTCTGCTTTGCAAATTTAAAGGAATCTAGATAGCATTTACCCAGCATGAGATGAACACAATGTGTGCTGATTAATAATACTCACCTTCCCCAGACTGTTTCTGCTTTTAGGTTATTTAGAAATACTTTTAACTGTTTGGAATCCACCGAGTCTGTAATCCTGCTGTTCAGGCCATTGTATTTTGCTTTCCAGCTCCTGAGTATCAGTGTAGCTTTATTAATACAGTAGTATATGAATTATTTCTAAAATAACTGGAGTAGGGGAGTGGCTTAAGAACCAGAGAACTGGGTTCGATTCCCACTGGAGTGCCTTGTGACTCTGGGCAAGTCACTTAACCCTCCATTGCCCCAGATACAAAATAAGTACTGTGTTTGCATATAATATGTAAACCACTTTTATTGTAACCACAGAAAGGTAGTATATCAAATCCCATCCCCTAAAAAATAATATCCTAAGTAAAACAATCATATAGCTTTCCTTTTTTGATTACGATTTTAGTATAGTAAATGATGGCAGATAAAGTTGTACCTGCCACTGTGTTCAGGTTTCCCCTCCCCCCCCCCACTCAGTTATAACTGCTCTCTGTGCATGTTACCCTCCAAGCCACAAAAGTGTAAACGTAATTAATGTTTTGAATGGAATTGCTCTTTTATTCCATCTTCTTGCCATATAGGGAACCCCTGTTGCTCCATTCTGCTCACTCCCCACCCCTTCATCCTCATGGGTAGTGACGACACTATCAACACAGCTTCGCTTGAATTTGCTGGAGCCATGTCTGTTGTCCCGCCGTTGGTGCCTCCTGGCAACCTCAGTGAAAGTACTCGCAACTCCGGACTCAGTGTAACATCTAGTTCTTCAGAAAGCAAGGTATCTACTTCCACTTTTGCTGATCCAAGCAGGCCTCCTGGAGGAAGGTCCATCGCGTCGGGAGACAAACTTGTCAATCAGCTGTTACCTGCTTGTTCTTATGTCCCATTAAGAAGCAAAGAGAGTAAGTATTACAAGAAATGCAGAGAAGCTATGGAGCACTAGCGTCAGCATGCTGCCATCTTGGATTCTCCCCCCCATCCCCCGACAACACACATACTTTTATGGGATTATTATTATTATTAACATTTGTATAGCGCTGCCAGATGCACGCAGCGCTGAACATTGATTGCGAGTTGTTATTCCCAGTGGTGTGTTAATTTTTGGTGGAGGGGGGCTTATTCTCTTTTTCATTGTCCTCCCTCTTTGGCTCCCCCTTCCTCTCCCAGCCCCCACCAATATAAAGTGTTAGCCTGTCCTCTAACCACCATCATCTGCCATGGTGTTGAACTCTGCAATTTCTCCTTGAACTTATGCAGTGCATTTTTTCTAGCGTAAAAGGTGCCGGTACTCAAATGCCAGGCCACTCTTCAGGGGTGGGGTGATCACTGAGGGACCCACCCCACAATGGCCAGGCCCCTGCAACCAGTCACAGAATCTATGACAAGGCAGAATTGGTGTGTAGGGCCTGGATCAATTTTAGGAGACAATGAAAAAGGTGCCGGTACTCAGTACCCCCAAGTACCCCCTCAAAAAAAGCTCTGAACTTATGCCTAATTGAAAAGCAAAAAGAATGTAAGATACAAGAAATGCAAAGAAGCTATGCTGCTATCGTGAACTCCTCTTCCCCTTTTTATTGTCCTCTTTCTTTGGCGCCCTCTCCACCAATAGAACACCTATTTCAGTGGTTCTAGGAACCCTTGCTGGCCCGGGGAGAACTAGACAAGCCTTCTCCAAGACAAACCTTTAACACTGCTTTCCTCCTTCCCCTAAGCTTCAGGAAGACCTTTGGAAACCGGAAGACTTGTCATCCAAATGGCAGATGTTAAATTTAATGTAGACAAATGCAAAGTGATGCACATTGGGAAGAATAATCCAAATCATAGTTACTTGATGCTAGGCTCCACTTTAGGAGTCACCAGCCAAGAAAAGATGTAGGTGTCCTCGTGGACAATATGCTGAAATCTGTTCAGCGTGTGGTGGTGGCCAAAAAAGCAAACAGAGTGCTGGAATTTGATATACTGTCTTTCTGTGGTTATGATCAAAGCAGTTTACCAATTATATATAGGCACTTATTTTGTGCCTGGGGTAATGGAGGATTAGATGGTATACCCAGAGAGGGAGCTGAACCTAGTTCCCCTGATTTGCCCTAACTGTTGGGCTAAGTCTCCACAGGCATAAAAGACAACACAAAGAACAGTATAATGCTAATGCCTCTGTATCACCCCATGGTGCAACCTCACCTTGTATCTTATATGCAATTCTGGTCACCATATCTCAAAAAAGACATAGCAGAATTATGTTTCAATAATTTTTATTGGAGTTATCACAACAGAACCTTCACAACTAACATTGTTGTCCTAACAGATTTTGCATAAAACACAGTGTGAGTCTCCCAACCGCAAGTCTTACATGTCTTTCATCGACATAGCAGAATTATAAAAAGTTCAAAGAATGATTAAGGCAGTGGTGTAGCAAGGACGGGGCAGTGGGGGCGGTCCGCCCCGGGTGCACATTGCTGGAGGGTGCAGAGAGCAGCCACGCACCTGTCGGCTCCGCTGGTTCCCTGCTCCCTCTGCCCCGGAACAAGTTACTTCCTGTTCCGGGGCAGAGGGAGCAGGGAGACAGTGGAGCCGACAGGCGTGCGGGTGCTCTCTGCACCCTCCAGCAGCCAAGAATGCACCTGGGGGGGGGCTTGATGTGCTAGGGAGGAGGGTGTCATTGCGCCGGGGGGGGGGAGTGTCGTGCTGCACCCTGGGGGGATGGACGCTGCTGCACCTGGGGGGGGGGGTGCGCAGCGGCGATCCGCCACGGGTGGCAGCCGACCTAGGATCGCCACTGGATTAAGGTGATGATGAAACTCCTCTCATATGAGGTAAGGTTTAAGAGGTTAGAGTTCTTCAGCTTGGAAAAGAGACAGCTGAGGACAGACATGGTTGAGGTCTACAAAATCCTGAGTGGTGTAGAACAGGTAACCGTGAATCTGTTTTTTTTACTCTTTCAATAAGCACAAGGACTAGGGGATGCTCTATGAAGTTAAATCATAATACTTTTGAAACAAATAGGAGAAAATATTTTTTCACTCAATGAATAGCAAAGCTCTGGAACTCATTGCTGGAGGCTGTGGTAACAGCAGTTAGTGTATCTGGGTTTGGAAAAGTTCCTCGAGGAAAAGTCCATGATCTGTTATCGACACGAGGAACGCCACTGCTTATCCCTGGGATCATTGGAGCCGACTCTGTGGGTGCTGTGGGTGCTTGAGCACCCCCAATGTTGAGAAAATTCCTTGTATGTGTCCAGAGAGGGGTCATTTCCATTGGGCTTAGCACCCCCAATAATTTTGAAAAGGTGGCTCCTATGCCTGGGATTGGTAGCAGGGAATCTTGCTACTGTTTGGGATTCTGCCAGGTACTTGTGACCTGGATTGGACACTTTGGAAGCAGGATACTGAACTAGACGAACCATCAGTATGGCTAGTCTTATGTTCTTAGCCATGGAATTGGCCATAGCAGGGATTAATTTACGTGGTAATTGAATGCTATAAGAGATATTCCCTACGTTTCTGGGTAGAAAGTGTTATATTGTAGTTATTGTACGTCTACAGATATATTTCAGTGTGTCTAACTTGTTTAGTTGTCTAGGTCTGTAAGTGATTTCTTTCTAATACTTATAGCAACAGAGTTTTAACTAGGCCCCTTTAATACTTTTGAATCTCCTTGGCTAAGGTTTTTGTCTTGTAAATGAGACCCCTCCTGCCTTCATCAGAACCAGGTTTGTGGAGAGCCTTTGCAATTGCACAGAGTAGAGGGCTAGCCTAATGGTTTGTGCCCTGGGCTAAATACCTGGGGAACTTGGTTTGATTTCCACTGTGGCTCCTTGTGATCCTGCCCAAATCACTTAACCCTCTATTGCCCCAGGTACAAAATAAAACTCAGATCATGAGCCCACTGGGGAATGTAATATGTAAACCAGAAACCATGATTCCCTATTCACAGTCATAACTCCACTTAAAGCATCAGTTGACTGTGCCAAGTCTCAAAACTAGGCTTTAACACAAGCCATGGGAGTGATTTGCATTTAATTAACTGGTTATACCATGCATTTTTTAAGGGTTGCAGCAATGGGTCCCTTATGAAATTGCTGGATGTTCTCAAGCTTCAATAGTAGCAAGTGTTTAGAGGTATACAAACGTGAAATCATTATCTGCTGCTCCTACTGCTCATCTGGCCTGTGCAACCACACAATTGATCTGATTTCCTGTAGTTACACCCTCTCTGTCTGGGAACAGCTAGTCTAATGTGGTGTGATGCATCTGATTCATGCATCCAATCTGTTCTGTCCAAATACACAACAACTAAGGTTATCTATACCACACCTGAAAGCAACATGAGCATACACTGGACATATGATAGAGCAGATACAGTGTGTGCCAATGGGCAGGGCTCAAGGGGTCCCTTTGTTTAATGACTGATTGTTTTTGTAGCTATTGATTCCTGTTCTTTTTCATATTGTTTTGTTATGCTCCTCCTCTCTCTTCCTCTCGAATAACGAATAATTTTCTGAAGACACACACCCACACATTGTTCAATAAGCGGAAGTGGAAGTTTCTTGGCCTGAACGAGCTTCACATAAGAATCTTGCAGCTTCAGCAGGAAACGAGACTCATCTGTGGTGGGTTTTCAGCATACTGCCAAAATGCTATTAGATGATGCCATAGCAGTAAGAAGCTCTGCATAGAACTGGTAGTTGTAAACACAGTTGATAGTTTCGGTCCCATAGGAGCCAGCTCTGTGGGTGCTTGAGCACCCCCAATATTGAACCAGTTCCTTGACTGTGTCCAGGGAGAGGTCATTTCCGTTGGGTTTAGCACGCCCAATAATTCTGAAAAGTTGACTCCTCTGTTTGGTCCTGAAATACATCACAGAGTGCTAGACTTGGGTCTGTTGGCAGCTGAAAGTGAGGAAGGCCATGGAATAAAGTTTCTGCTGTCCACGCCAGCGTTTAGCTACACCCCAAACCATTCCAACCACAAGCGTAGTCAGGTTGTGACGCTACGGGGAGTGGAGAGCGAACTATGTAGGTGAGCGCACGCACTACGTAGGTGAGTGCATGCACTAAGTAGGTGTGATAGATGGCCTGAAAAATAAGCGCCGTCTCCGCCTGAAGTCTGGGGGAGCGGTCACTCCCCCGATGCCCCACCTAACCATGCCTCTGATTCCAACATCCCAACGCCTATCAATCACTTTTATCAAAATAACACAGCCAAGGTATGAGATGATATCCAAGCCCAAGACATCTGTGGTGACTCTTTTCACGCAGACCCCCAATCCTGCGGCTCACCTAGATCTTCATCGGACTCAACATAATCTATGGAATAATCAATTTTTATTATTTCACTATTCATCTAATTTTTTAGTGTGATTTTGACTTAAAAAGTAATTACAAATGTTTATAATTCAAAAATTTGAAAAAGCAACGCTTAGCTGATGTCACTGCTAGTATCGATATTGCTGTTAATGTCAGCTAACAGAAGGACCTGCAACCAACATGACATGTTTTGCCTTGCGGCTGCTTCAGAGTTTAACCCTCTACCATTGTTAAGATCAGTATGCTAGCGTTCAAAATAGATGCATGGGAGGGGCACAGAGGGTGCTGCTACTTTACATGTACAACAGAATTCAGTATGTTTAGGTGTCCACAGTAATACCAGGTCTATGACTGGTGTAACTGCAGCCATGGATGATGCTAGTATTCTAAAATGAAATCTACACAGCCAGTATTTGTTGGCAAAACATGGTGGGCACAGATGTTTATTGACCTGGGAGCATTTTCACTCCATTGAAGACTACCTTTTTATATGATCTGCCTCCTGGGTAACTGGGTAGCACATGGATAATGTAGAAGACCTTACTGCCTTCAAAATAGGTGGTGGTAAACGCTCCCACAATAATTTTTAAAATAGCCACACACTAATGGCAACATTAGCACACAGGAACAGCAAACAGGGAAAAAACCTCCACGACGACCAAACCAAACAAACCGGAGTAGAGGCTGACCAAAAAACAAATCCAACTCAGGAGATGGTCTTGAAAGAAGCAAGCAACCAATAAAGCGTCTTTCAAGCACCATCTCCTGAGTTGAATTTGTCTCTTGGTTAACATTAGCACACAGCCTTTAATGGAAAAAATAGAAAATCGGGTTTTTTACGGCCACAATGAAAATGGTTTTAGTGCATGGGAATGACCCACGTAAGGGCACAAATAGGCCAATGTTTACTGCAGGTTTGTAAAAGGAACTGAATTAATAACATCGTCCCATTCACAGAAACACACAGCCTAGAATGGCTGTGTCATCCTTCTAAAACCATCTCAGCCTGGGGATTTGTAGCACACAAAGCCACTCCCAGGACAGACATTATATCTGAGCGCCCTCTCTGTTTTCCTCAAGAGCAGCTAGTACACAGCTTTATGATGCTAATCTCCAGCATGTCAACAAGTTTTTCTCTGATCTGTGAGACAAACTCGAAATACCCAAGTTGTCTACTAGGGCACCTGCAGTCCAAGTGGTGTGGGATAAATCATTACATTACATCCGATACTTGGATGCTGCAATAACCATGAATGGATCAATGCGGCATAGGAACATGATCCTAGAAATGACAACATATTAAAACCTAAACAATGGCTATAAAACAACTGCTAAACAATAGTATCCAAGTTGGTCATAATCATAAACTCTTCTTCAGAAAATATTTCTTTGACGAATCCACATAGACCTGAACACCATCCAACACAACTTGATGCTCGACCTTTAAGAGTTTCTGAACAAAGCTCGCCTCTACTCCAAACAGCATTGTAACTTGTCTATCCAAAGTAAACTGTAAGCCACATTGAACCAACAACTAGATTGGGAAAATCTGGGGCATGTATGAATAAATAAATAAATACATACATATAAAAATAACAAACTATTATCATGATAGTGAACTAGGAATTTGGAAATACATATTGACAATACTAGAGACTTTTTTTCTGGCTCAGCCCAGGGAATACAGAACCTTCTCACATTTAGACAGTAATTCTACACTACCGCAAGCCATTTTTCAGCGCACCTCTATAAAAGGACCCCTTAGTCTCTGGGGCAATTTTTCCAAATGGGTCAGTTTTGCACATACCATGGCAGTAATGAACCTCACTCCTAAGCCATGATGTCTGGAGTATGATCTGAGTCTCTTAAATTTACTGTTAACGCTTGCCGTGGTACTTGCGTTATGCAAAGAGAACTTCCTTCTGGAGTTCATAAAATGTAACATGCATAGGCAACTTATCCAGGTGCTCTTGAAAGGTCTTTTTGATGAAGCCTGTGGTACCCAATATGATGGAAAATATTTTTGTATCTTTCTCCCACATTTTCTTGGTCTCAGACTGCATTTCTTGTGACTTGAGGACCTTCCCTCTCTCCACGCGATTCACCGAGTAATCGTTTGGGTCCAACACTTCTATAATCAATGCCATTCTCTGCTGTGAGAGATGAGATCTAATTCCCCACATAGTTTCAAGATTCAAAAGCCATGTGAGATGATCACATTGTAGGAATGCCCAAAAGCTGACACTGATTGGAATCCTCTGCCAGGAGCCCAGTGTCACAGATCAAGAAAAAAGGGGACTTTTTCGTGGATGAGAAACAGTCATTTTGTTATTTAAGGGAGAGACAACAGTACTGAATTTTGTAATGCTCACCACATTTCTTCATAGTCTGGCTGCTAATTAATTACATGAGTTTGTGAATCACCGCTAAAATGCCTACAGCAATCCTAGATGTCTGTCTGTCAACATGACACAACCTGGTCATATGAAGTTCCTCAGGGCTCAGGGAAGCTTTCGAACAGTGGAGTCAAAATTGAAAGACTTACATGAGGGGGCATCAGATAACTGGTGGGCAGGCTAGATGGACCATGCAGGTCTTTATCTGCCCTCAATTACTATGTTACTATGGCATTAATATTTTGACTTACCTCATTGGTGTTCCTTGTGTTCCTTATGTTAGGACAAACAAGGGATGTCACTATCCATCTGTCAGCAGAAGAGTGGGAACAGAATCAGGCTCTTCAAAAAACAGACCAAAGATGTCCAACGTAGATATGACATTTATTAAAGAATGAACTCAACACGGTATCTTTAATAAATTTTATATCTACATTGGACGTCTTTGGTCTGTTTTTTGAAGAGCCTGATTCTGTTCCCACTCTTCTCCTGTTCCTGTGACTTATCGTGGGACATTGCTGTTCCTTCCACTTCTGTAGTTTGGTCACTATCCATCTGTCTTCATTTGTCTTTTAAGATAATAAAAGACATTTGTAAATGTGGTTCTTCAGACTACCGTCTTGAGTGAATTCCTTCAAAATGGCGGTAAATAAATCCTAATAATTATAATAATAATGTGCCAAAGTAACTCCTATCGGCAGAGGTACATCACTGTTATTCAACCAAGACAGTGATAAAGAGGTTTACCATTAATGGTTACACAGGGAAAAGCCCTTTATGGCAGTACACTCAGGTCTTCATTTATTAAATTCTCACTCCACCATTGACACGTGAAGGGCATGTTTATAACAGGGTGCACCACTGAGTATGTAAAGTCTGGGGTTGCCGTTTACCTCCCGGATTCTGTATAGCGTGACTTAAGTTGTGCAAGCAAATCCAGTTGTATTCTGGATTTGAGCACGCAACTTAGTGGCCCTTTTACTAAGTCACGTAAGTGTCTTTGCGCACCCAACGCATGCCAAAACGGAGTTACCGCCCGGCTACCATGTGGCTCTTGTGGTAATTTCATTTTTGGTGTGTGTCCAATATGCATGTCCAAAAAATAATTGTTATTTTCAGACACACGTATTGGACGCATGCCAAGTGGTATTTGATGCATGTAGGTCATTACCGCCCGGTTACCGCGTGAGTCTTTACCACTAGGTCAATGGCTGGTGATAAGGTCTCAGACCCAAAATGGATGCGCGGCAATTTTGATTTTGCTGCACATCCATTTCGGCAAAAATTTTAAAAAGGCCTTTTTTACAGGTGCGCTGAAAAATTGATCGGCGCATGCCCAAAACCCGCACCTACGCTACCGCAAGCCATTTTTCAGCGCACCTTAGTAAAAGGACCCCTTAATTAGTTAACAAGCCAGTCAGCACCAGTAATTGCCGATTAAGAAGCAATTATGGATACTAATTGGCATTGATTAGAATTTAAGCACAGAACTGTCTAAGTGTATTCTGTAACATGGTTCACATTAATTCTAAGTCTCATAGTTGGAAAAGGGGCATGGCCAAGGGAGGAATGGGTGGGTCGTAGGCATTTCTAAAATCTATGTGTGTGGTTATAGAATACACCTGATCCACACCTAATTTAAGCATCAGCGTTTATACCAAGTTTTTCTTGGCATAACTGCCTACGACTAAATGTAGTCACGCGGATGGGCACTCGGCATAGTCTATAAACCACAGGGAAATTTAGGCTTATTCTATAAAGTACAGCTAGATTTAGATGTACTTTATAGAATACGCCTAGGTGTTTTTGTTTCGTTCCGATTTTTTTTAGGTGTGATATATAGAATCTAGACCTTTGTGGCTACAGAGTCTACACGACTGTTAAAGTTGATTCTTTATTTTCTACTGAAAGTGTGAACATCTGTCCTATAATTATGATTGTGTTCTTTTCTTAAATTATAATAATGGTTTTGATTAAACACTGCTATGATCTACACAACAGAAACAGCAGTATATCAAAACTCAACTAAACCCCTGGAGGAGTAGCCTCATGGTTAGAGCACCAGTCTTGCCATCCAGAGGTGCCTGGTTCAAATCCCACCACTGCTTCTTGTGATCTTGCACAAGTTACTTTACCCACCATTGCCTCAAGTATAAAGTTAGATTGTGAGTCCTCCAGGGACAGGGAAATACCCAGTGTACCTGCATGTAACTCACCTTGAGCTATTACTGAAAAGGGTGTGAACAAATTCCAAATAAATAAACATGGAATACTATTATCTGTTTTTGGGATCTTGCCAGGTATTTGTGACTTGGATTGAACACTGGGAAACAGGATGCTGGGCTTGATGGACCTTTGGTCTGTCCCAGTATATTAACACTTATGTACTTGGGATTCTGAATGGAATCTTGCAACTCTTTGGGGTTCTACATGGAATGTTGCTACTCTTTGAAATTCTGCATGGAATCTTGTTATTCTTTAGAATTCTAGAATCTTGCTACTCTTTGGGGTTCTACATGGAAGGTTGCTACTCTTTGGGTTTCTGCCAGGTACTTGTGACCTGGATTGGCCACTGTTGGAAACAAGATGCTGGGCTTGATGGAACTTCGGTCTGTCCCAGTATGGCAACACTTATGTACTTTGTGGGTAGGTGTATGTAAGTGACAGGACAGCAGCAAAGCACCATTCTTTAAGGGCACATAATGCAAGGGGGGCATGGGCAGTGCCATTACTTAATTGCAAAACTGTAAGCTCTGCGTACCCTTGCCATATTTATTTGACTGCATGACAGCTGTGGTAAGGGCAGTTGTGTCATGCACTGATACTGGGCTATAAAAATACTCTGTAACAGAATCCAGATGCCATGATAAACTAGGGTCTCAACATGTGGCATCAGAGTGACTAAAAAGGAGCACTGCCCCCCAAATGGTAAAACACCTTTGTAAAAGGAGCCCTCAGGGTCTGATTCACAAAGCTGCGCTAGCGATTTCAGTGCGGCAAATGCAATGAAGCTCATAGTACGCCAAGTGACATTCGAATGAGATACAAATGGCTAACCACAGCATAAAACGAAATGCTGAGCTGTGGTTTACAACCATTGGAAAGATTTCTCATGAGTTACTGGTGCCTGAGAAATCCTGGGCAAAAAGAGAACTAAAACTATACAAGTCTTGCTGGCCTTAATATAGCAACAGACCAGCTCTGACCCCAGACGTAATTTAGAGCTATATCTGATGGAGTCATTCCTGTAATTATTTAGGGGTGTTTTTTACTAAACTATGGTAAAAACAGACCTTAGTGTGGCCTTATGTGGGTCTTTCCTGTGCACTAAGGCCGTTTTGACCACAGCCGTAACCCCCTCCCCCCGATTTTCTATTTTTTTCCATTAAAGACTGTGCTAACTGGCCACAAACCATTAAGATTTCAAGTTTCTTATATTTTCCTTGTTGAAGATGAAACAAAGAGGCAGAACTTGTAACAAGCACATGGCCTTTATTCAGTAAAAAAAAACCTCCCAGCTTATCAGTCACCTGTGCCCAACATGGCCATGTTTCACCAAAGAAATTGGCTGTGTCAGAAACAGAATGACTAAAGAAACAAGCATTCAAAAATTCATACATTAGCATATCAACTAAAAAACCATAATAAAACCAGGAGGGAACACCATCAAGTAAAAACTATACAAACATTTAATACCTAAGATATAAAAATGCTACTCTATACATAAGAACAGAATAAATAAATACAACTTAAAAGTACATCTACATGTAAATGACTATAAAAAAAACCTCTAATATAAGTTAAAAACCAACTGAAAACAAGATGGGGGGGGGGGAGGGTAAAACAGGGCAACTCACCCAGCTGATGTGAAACAGCAAATGTCACCTTGTCTGGTCCAGCAAACAAAACGACACAAGCACTATTTTGCTTGTACAGTGTATAGTGCACGTCTTCTATATACCCTATAAGACAGAAGATAAAGTACATATATCTGGACTATATATGATCAGGTATGAAGTACTAATTTGTTTATTTATTTAAAAATTTATATTCCACACCCGGAAATAGCAACCGCCATTACGGCAAATGTAAGCCACATTGAGCCTGCAAATTGGTGGGAAAATGTGTGATACAAATGCTACAAATAAAAATAAATAAATAAACTAAGCGGATTACAATAAAAACATATATAAATCAGAAAAAAACCTTACCCAAAGATGACATATAAATGTTGAATAACAAGGCAGAAAGTGCTGAACCCTGCGGAAGTGCTTTAGATAATGTCACCGCTAGAGACCTCCACACCTGAAAAGACCTCCCCTTAAAACTATTTAAACTAAAGAGATATGTGCATGCAATACCACCAAAAGATTGTACTTAATGTGGCTAACGAAAAATTGAGGTTCTTCCATCATTGATCTAAGGATAAGGAAGCCTTTATGCAGCATTCTCTCAAGAACCCTTCCACCTTCACTGAAGGCTTCTTCCAGCATTACCTGCAGAACAGCTGTTCTCATTCCACCTGGACCACTCAGTTCTATACGCTGTTCGTAGGAGATGTTGAGTGTGGAAGCTTGGGCACAATGCAACTCAAATTCACTGAGATCCAAGTGATGCCAGAAGAATAGAGAACTGTTCTGGAGGTGGTTCCAGCAGCAAGTCTCCAGAGAAGGTGAGGAGAGCATTAACAAAGTAGGGAGAGAACTGGTTTGGAGGGTTAAGAGTGGAGGTCCATTGGTGAAAAAGGTGGATGGCTGGGATAGGGTTAAGGAATAATGTATTCTGAGAAAATAGAGCATATGGGGGGAAGGAGCAGGATAGGAGCTGGGGTGAGGACACTGGCTGGGAAGGGGGAATGAGTCAGTGGAGATGGGATGGGAGGAGGAGAAAGAGAGCCCCTGTGTGTGTGTGTGTGTGTGGGGGGGGGGGGGGGGTTATCTATTGAAAGATAAAAAGAGTACTGAGGGAAACAGACTTTGTTTATCCACACAAGATGCTGTGAGTGTACTGGGCTAGTCAGATGAGCTGCATGACTAGAGAGGTTTTAGTTTTTATTTATTTTGGATTTTTTTCATCAGTAGCTTAAGGTGAGTTACATTGAAGAACACTGGGTATTTCCTGCTTGGCTCACAATCTAAGTTTGTACCTGAGGCAATGGAGGATTAAGTGACTTGCCCAAGACCACAAGGTACAGTGGTGGGATTTGAACTGGCCACTTCTGGATGTTAAGCCCAATGCTCTGACCACTAGTCCACTCCTTTCACTCGCCCAGGCGCTTCAGCTTCTTTGCTAAGTTCTGTCTCCCATATTGAGGTTCCATTGACAGAGTGACCCCCACTTGAAAAATAGTGACGAATATTGCTTTATTA